>NW_004524668.1:4506460-4517582 GCF_000260255.1 Octodon degus
ACCTGCATTAAATACATTAAAAAAAAAAAAAAAAACCTCTGTGGGGACTGGGGATATAGCTGGGGCCCTTACTGGAAAAAAAAAAAAAAAAAAAAAAGGTGGGGATACAAATCCTGCAGAAACAGATGAGAAATAAGGAAAACCAACTTTCACCTCATCTCCTGATTGCCCTTCGCTAAGGCCAGCAGAGGGCGGGCTGGACTTGGGAATCCTGTGCAAGAAAAGCAAAAAAGAGGCGGAAAGAGCGCTGCGGAGCAAAGGCCCTGTGACCAGGGAGGAGCTGGGGTGGCCGCAGGGGAGGGGGTGCTTCCTGAGCCAGCAGAGAGGGCCTGGGCGCAAACCTCAGTGCCAAAAAAACCCCCAAAGGAGTCTGGCATCTTGCGCTAGGTGGTCCGGAGAAAATGTTAATTGAGTGAGGTTTTCTTCATGATTGGCTGCTGTAATTAAATTTTATTTATTTTCTGAATTTAGAACAGAATCTATATAGGGTCTTCAGGGTCTCACTACATAGGTCGGACTCGTAGTGATTCTCCTGTTTTCAGCCTCCCAAACTCTGGGATTACAGGCACGTGCCACCACGCCCAGTCTCAAATCACCCTCTCAGCGTGCCCCGGGGGCAGGGTCAGCACATGGAGTGCCAGGCAGTGAAGGCGCTTTAGTCCGCTGAGCTATTAGCCCGGCCCTTGCTGTAATTTCATGATAGGTGTATTAGTACACCTTTGTTGGTGGAGCTGGGCCTAGATGTCCCCTCAGCATCACGCAGTTTTAGATGGGGCTCCTTCAGAGGCAGCTGAATCTAGAGTTTGTGATTGGTTCTCAGTGCAATGCTGAGATTAAGGGTGGGTGATGGCTGAGGGCCTCCACTGACTGGACTGGCAGTGCCGCAGTCCCAACAGTGCCATCAGGCAGAAAGAAGCTCGTTTTGTCCTTTAGCTCTCACTTGTGTTGGCTTCTTCCACCAGTATAAACTGCTGCGCTCTGCCCTGTGGCCCTCTGCTTAGAGCCAGCTGACTATGGTCTGAAACCTCTACAAAGTGTGACCTAAAAAAACCTTTCTTGGGCTGGGGAGATAGTTCAATGGCATAAGTGCTTGCCTAGCAAGCCCAAAGTCCAGAGTGAGATCCCCAGTACAAAAAAAAAAGGGGCCAGGGAGATGGCTCAGTAGAATAAGCGCTTCTCTGGCAAGCGCAAGGGCCTGAGTTCAATCCCTGGTTCTGCAAAAAAAAAAAAAAAAAAAAAAAAAACTTTTTCTCTTTAATTTTGGGTGTCAAGGGCTGGTGAGATGGCTCAGTGGTCTAAAGCACCTACCTAGAACAAGCTAAGCGAAGCACAGGGACCGCGGTTCAATCCCCCAGCACCACATGCCAGCCAGCCCTGCCCCCTGGTTGGCTGAGCTGGCCACACACACACACACACACACACACGCATAAACAAATAAAAAATAAAAAATAAAAATTTGGGGTGTCAAGTATTTTTTCCAGCAAGGAGAAAAGTAACAATGATACCCAACAATTGGGAGGCTGAGGCAGGAGGATTGCTGTACATTTGAGGCCAACGTGGGCTGCATAGTTAGATCTTATCTCAACTCTTAATTCAAAAAAAGTTAAATTAAAAAAAAAACTTTATTAGTAGGAAGGACAAAAAATTAGTGTTTAACAAAAAAATTTAGGGGCCGGGGAGATGGCTCAGTAGAATAAGCACTTGCCTGGCAAGTGCAAAGGCCTGAGTTCAATCCCCGGTTCCGCCAAAAAAAAACCACAAAAACACAAAAAAATTTAAAGGTCATGAAAATAATTTTAATTTCCCTCGATCTCCTTAAACCACTTAATTTTTTTTTTTTTTTTTTTTTTTTTTTGCGGAACTGGGGATTGAACTCAGATCTATGCGTTTGCCAGTCAAGCACTTATCCTAATGAGCCATCTCCCCGGCCCCACCACTTAATTTTTAAGTACAGACGGTAGCAGTCATACTTCTACCTAATGTGATTCAACTATCCTGCAGAACAACACACCCATGCCAGTTCTTTGCTAGAGGATGTTACAAAGTCCTGGGCGAGGGTCAGCTTCTTCTCCCCAGTACCAGGGGCTGAACCCAGAGCCTTTGCACTAAGCTACAACCGCAGCCCTTTTTTTATTTATTTATTTATTTATTTATTTATTTTTATTTTGAGACGGGGCCTTGCTCAATTGCAGCTTATCTCCCCTTAGCTGGTAAGATGGTTGACGTTATGTGCCAACTTGAGTGGGCATGGGGGTGCCAGGTATTTGGCCAAACATTGCTTTAGGTATGTCTGTGAGGGTGTTGTGAATAGGATGGACTGGTTTTTATTTTTATCTTTTTTCTCCTTTACTGAAGCTTGAACCCAGGACTGTCACACAAAGATACATCCTTAGCCTTAATTTTTCCTTTTCTTCTTCTTCTTCTTCTTCTTCTTCTTCTTCTTCTTCTTCTTCTTCTTCTTCTTCTTCTTCTTCTTCTTCTTCTTCTTCTTCTTCTTCTTTTTGAGACAAGGTCTTGCTAAGTGGCTAAATTGCCTGGATAGGCTCAAACTCATAACCCTCCTGCTTTAACCACCCAGAGTGTTGGGGTTATAGATAGTGCCACCAGGCTTCATCTAGCACCTTTAACATATAAACCATGATTATTTTAAATTCCTTCTTGGGCCAGAGAGATAGCTCAGTAGAATGA
This sequence comes from Octodon degus, assembly GCF_000260255.1. Lineage (NCBI taxonomy): Eukaryota > Metazoa > Chordata > Mammalia > Rodentia > Octodontidae > Octodon > Octodon degus. The sequence continues at coordinate 4,509,149 of NW_004524668.1, forward strand.
GCACCTGCCTGGCAAGTGTAGGGTCCTGAGTTCAATCCCCAATACTGCAAAGCAAGTAAATAAATAAAATTCCTTGCCTAGTATTTTCAACAACTGCATCATTTGTTTTGTTTTGAGACAGTCTTACTGTATAGTGCAAGCTGGCCTTGAGTTCACTATATAGTCTAGGCAGGCCTCAAACACACAGTGATCCTCCTGCCTCAGCCTCCTGAGTGCTGGGATTAAAGGCCTGTGCCAGCATGCGTGGCATTTTTTTTTTTCTTTTGCGGTACCAGGGATTGAACTCAGGACCTTGCATTTGCCAGGCAAGCGCTTATTCTACTGAGCTATCTCCCTGGCCCCTGGCAATATTTCTTGCCTCTGGCTTGTATGTTGCTTTATATCATTTTTGTTTTGTATCATGTTTCTTTGTTTTTGTTTTTGTTTTTGTTTTTGAGACAGTGTCTTGTGGTAGTCCAGGCTGGTCTTGAACTTTCTTTGTACCATAGTCTGGCCTTGGGGCCAGGAACATGGTTCAGTGGAATAAATGCTTCCCTGGCAAGTGCAAAGGCCTGAGTTCAATCCTGGGTTCTGCAAAATAAATAAGTAAATAAATAAATCATAGTCTGGCCTTGAACTCTCAATCCTCCTGCCTCAGCCTCCCAAGTGTTGGGATCACAAGCATGTGGCACATGCCCAGCTGCTTTGTATTTGATGGTGAATTTTTGAGCTTTTGTTTCTTACTGTTTAATGCTCTATAGTTTTTGACTAAATGCTTGACATTGTATGCAGAACATTAATAGGTCTAATTAAATGGTACTTGTTCCAGGAAATGACCATGTAAAAAGTGTAGGAACTTACATTAATCTGGTCAGAGGTTGAGCTGGATTTGCATTTTGTTGTTGCTATGGCTACCTTGGCCACATCACTGACTTCAGATCCTTTCAGCCCCATCGTAAGCTTGGCATGGGGCTAGGGGGCTGAGGGGCTGCTCTTGGTGCCTCTGCTCATCCATCGGCTTCCAGCTCCTTCATTTTACTACTGGTGCTTGCTCTGGGTGCTTGCTAGCCTGCATTGGAAGACTGTAGGTTGTCCTGGTCTCACCTGGCTCTTAGAGAAACTGTATTACTGGGCACTGGGGGTGGGGCTTCTCCAGAGATCAGGATCCTTCTCCTCAAGGCAACAAAACTGCCTCAGCTGGGTCTGATGGCACAGGCCTGCCATCCCAGCACTCTGGGAGCCTGAGGCAGACAAGTCGCAAGTTCAGCCCTTGTCTTGGCAATTGAGTGATGCACCCAGCTTCAATCTCAAAACAAAAATTTTAAAAGTGCTGGAGGTGTAGCTCAGCGCAGAGGCCCAGGGTTCAGTCCCTGGTAAGACAAACACAACTCTGCCTTCTACCTTGGGCACGTCCTAGGTGGGGAAATTTTCTGCTCCTTCCCATGAGATTCTGGGTCCAAGATGGTTTTCTACCCTCCCTCTCTCCTCAGCTGGCCTTGCCCAGCAGCTTGGGGCCTCCGCTCTGGATGGTGGGAGGGTCCCTCTGAAGTAGCAGCTGCAGCTGTGGAGAAAACTTTGCTTTGTGCCCCACTCTCCTCTACTTCCTATGCTCCGCTCCCTGGGTCTGCACCTTTACTCCGGTGCACACATGACTTGCAGCCCTGTGCTACAAATTTACCTAATTCCCTTAAATACTTGGCACACAGAAGCTACACAGTATAGTTGCTTGTTTTTTTGTTTTTGGAGGGTTTTTTTGCTTGTTTGTTTTGATACTGAGTATCTCTATGTTGTCCTGGGCAGTCTTGACTCCCTGGGCTCAAGCCTATCTCCCCACCTTCTTTTTTTTTTTTTAAATTTTTATTTATTTGCGTGTGTGTGTGTGTGTGTGTGTGTGTGTGGCCAGCTCAGCCCACCAGGGGGCGGGGCTGGCTGGCATGTGGTGCTGGGGGATTGAACCGCGGTCCCTGTGCTCTGCTAAGCTTGTTCTAAGTAGGTGCTTTAGACCACTGAGCCATCTCTCCAGCCCCCCACCCCAGCCTTCTGGTAGCAGGGACTATAGGCTCACACCATCATGCCTGGCTGATTATAGATTTGTTTTGATCTGTTTTGTTTCAATTTTTGACGCAGGGTTGGATTTCCCTACGCAGTTCAGGCTGGCCTTGAACACACCGTGTAACCCAAGCTGGCCTCGAACTTCCATACTCCTGCCCCAGCCTCTCAAGTGCTGGATTATGGGCCACCATGTATGACTTTGACTTACATATTTGGAGAAGATAATTTGACATCTCTTTATCATTTTTATTAATTTTTAAAATGTTTGGGGCTGGTGAGATGGCTCAGTGGTCTAAAGCACCTACTTAGAACAAGCTAAACTAAGCAAAGCACAGGTACTGTGGTTCAATCCCCCAGCACCACATGCCAGCCCGCCCCGCCCCCTGGTGGGCTGAGCTGGCCACACACACAAAATAAATGAAATAAATAAATAAATAATTTTTAAAAAGGGGCTGGTGAGATGGCTCAGTGGTCTAAAGCACCTACTTGGAACAAGCTAAGCAAAGCACAGGGACCGCGGGTCAATCCCCCAGCACCACATGCCAGCCAGCCCCGCCCCCTGGTGGGCTGAGCTGGCTACATACACACAAAATAAATAAATAAATATTTTTTAAAAATTTAAAAAAATAAAAAAATAAAATGTTTTACAGTACTGAAGAATGAACTTAGGAACACTCAACCTCTTTTTTTTTTTTTTGAGACAGGATTTATAGTCTTGTGCCACCACACCCTGCTCATTTAATTTTTGTTTATGGCCTAGGGATATAGTTCAGCAGCACAGTGCCTGCTTGGCAAGCTCAAAGTCCTGAGTTCAATTCCCAGTACAAAAAAAATTTTTTGGGGGCCAGGGAAATGGCTCAGTAGAATAAGCACATCCCTGGCAAGTGCAAGGTTCTGAGTTCAATCCCCGGTTCGGAAAAAAAAAAAAAAAAAATTCTGTTTCTGCACCCGTGGGATGGCGTTAATAACACCCACCTCACAGAGAGCTTACAAGAGGTAAGGAATACCAAGGGCTTTTCAATGGGATGCAGCAAAAATATCGGCTGATTGATCACTGCTGTTTGGCAGGCTGTGCAGAGAGTGAGTTGGAGGAGGGCTGGAGTGGGAAAGGGCAAGGCAGGTTAAAGACGCCGAGAAAAACGCGGAGTATATGCAGGGCGGCAAGGAATCTGCACCTGAATCCTAGCCACCGTTTTCACTTCCCTGCAGAGCGCTAGGGAGGACCGCGGTTGTAAGGAAGGTGTGGGCTCCACCCGCCCGGCCGTTTCTTGCTACAGTTTTAAGATATTACCACCAGGGGGCGCAAAAACCCCCAAGGAAAGTCGGACTTCTGGAGACGGTCCTGGGAAGCAAACGCTGTGGCCTCCGCTTGGCCATTAGATGGCTCTGACTCAGGCTGGGACCCCTGGGCTCCAACCTCCCACTCCTTAGGTGTTGGTTAGAAGACAGGGAAGAGCCTGGAAAGAATCCTGGGAGTTCTGGTCCCTCCCCCACAGATTCCTGACTGGGACAAATGACCCCACTCTCTGAGTCCCTGATATTTTTAACAAGGGAGCTAACAATCCCTGGTCTTGGCCCCTCCTTTTAGAGAAAGGGGTCATGCAATAGAGGCTCAGGACTTGGTGTTTGACCTGAGATGAATGCTCACTCTAGCCTCAAACTAGATAAAATGATCCAACTCCTCAGAGCTGCAGTTTCAGCAACGGTTCAAGGAGAATTCTAGCACATCCTTTGCACAGCTGCAAATTTTTGTTTTATTATTTTATTATTTCTTTATTTAATTTGCAAATTTGCAAATTTGATCTTATCTTGAGCCGAGGGCCTTTGAAATGAGCTACAACCCCTAGCTTTTTTTTTTTTTTTAATGTATTTTAAAATTTTGAGGTAGGGTCTTGCTAAATCACTAAATTGACAAGGCTGGATTTAAATTTATAACCTCCTGCCTTGGCCTCCCAAATGCTAGGATTACAGTCTTGTACTATCACATCTGGTTGGAAACTTAGGTGAGATGTTGTCTTCATGTATTTAGCAGAAATGCTGGTGCATAATAATCATTCAATGTATGCTTTGGATAGGAATTTAACCTGCATTCATTAGCTAATGCATTTCCAGGACTGGGGTTCTGCTGATAATTTAAACTTTTAGGGTTTTTGAGAAGATTCCTTTCCTTTTGAGCTGGGAGTGTAGTTCAGCAATACAGCACCTGCCTAGCAAATGCAATGCCCTGGGTTCAGCCCCTGGTAGCAAAAAAGAAGATTATTTTCCTTTTCCTCTACTTTTTTTTTTTTTTTTTTTTTTTTTCAGACAGGATCTCACTGCGTAGCCCAGATTGGCCTTGAACTCACTATGTAGCCCAAGTAGGCCTCAAGTTGGTGGTGTGTGCTGGGGTGACAGGTGTGTACCACCACACCCTGCCAGTTTTTCTGAGCCTGTAACACATCCTTCTGTGTACAGTGGCATTGGGTGTTCTATAGGAGCCTTCCTGTCCCTGATATTCCACACTGTTTCTCCTCTTCCCTCCCTTGTCTTTCCTCAATTTATCCACTCCTATAACAATTATTTATTGCCTATTCACTGTATTCCAGGCATAGGAAACAAAAGAAACCCACATCCAAACAGGTGTATGCCCCTGGGAGCTAGTCTGTTGGAAGGGGGTTTGTTCCAGAACCTTCTTTGTCCTCTCCTCCAGCAATCAATCTTTGCAGGTTATTTTGCGTTTGAAAAAAAGAGGGTGTGGGGGGGAATTGTGCCAAGAGTTTATTTCTGTGCCTCTCTGTGTGGCTGTGCACACAGGCAGGAACACACACACATTTATATATAACATTTGCAGTGGCGTTGTCATGGGAACCCGTTTTTGGCTGGGCATGAGCGATGCCCGTGAGTGGAGGGGCTTTTATGGAGCACCCCCTGCATGGACTTCCGTGTGGCCTGAAACCCCGCTGGGACAGTTGCCCCAAGAGCCTTTGTCGGACCCTTTTGATTATCGCTGCGTATTTTTCTCATTGATGTTGTCAGAAATGAGAGGATTTGGACTGAATGTCAAGTTCAGTCGCAGGCAGTCCGGGTCCTCTGGGATGTCTGCCAACCTAGTGGCACGCATAGGTTCGTGTGGGCTTTTGTCTTTGGAAACTCTTGATTTGAGGATGTCGAAGGGTTTGGAGAAGTCTTGGATGAAAGGATAAAAAAAGCAGCCTTATTTTCAGACACGACAGTGGCAGCAGCCACTTTTGAATTTGGTAGGCAGTGCGGAGCGGCGAAGCGGCAGGATGCCAGGCAGAGGCGCAGGAGGAACCCGCCGGACCCGAGCCTCTGTCCAGGCCGGCTGCCCCGCCGGCTCCACCGCAGGGCTTCGCGCGTGTTGTCTCCCGCAGCCTTCAGAACCCCGCAGCGAGTGGAAGGGGCCGTTCTTGGCGGCGGCGGGAGGCTGCGATCTGAGGGAACAGAAGCAGCCAGCTAGGAAGCCGCTACCCCGCGCTGCGCACCCAGGCTGGGCCGACCCCAGGCCCGAGGGCACTTTCCGTGGCTATAATTGAAGGCCGCAGCCTGGATAACTTACAAGGAAAAAAAAAAAAATTGCTCCGTAAACCTGGGAGGCTAGGGACTGAGAGCGCGGACTGTATCTCTCCCCTCTCCTTACAGGTCACTAAGGTCAGCATCCGCACCTCACTCTCATGCCCTAAGTACCTTCCCAACACCCCACCTCCAAATACCACTTACAAATGCCTATGGCACTACGTTTCCAGCGCTGGAACTTTCGGGGAACACATTTAGGCCGGCACCTGGAGAACTGTCGCACAGGGCCACTCCCTGCTGCCCAGGCTGCCACCCCCCACCAGGCCCCAGCTAGATTGAGGGTCCTCATGGTGGGCAGTCCAGGGATTCTCATCCTCACAGTCAATTCGGAGGTACTGTGGCAAACCCGGGCAAGGCAGGCAAGAGGATGACTCCAACCGAGTCTATGCACAAGACTTGGGTAGAGAAGAGCGAGGTCCTGGGCAGGGGTCATGGCTGAGGGGTAGAGTGCTTGGCTAGCATGGGGGAGGCCTTGAGTTTGATCCCTAGCTTGTTCTTTCTTTCTTCTTTTTTTCCTGTGGACAGGGTCTACAGGGTGTACAAGGTCTCACTACTAGATTGGACTCATAGTGATCTTCTTGTTTTCAGCCTCCCAAGTGCTGGGATTATAGTGCACACCATCACACCCAGTCTCAATTGCCCTTTTGGCACACCGGGTATCAAACCTGGGCTGCTGCACTCTGGTGAAGCAGGTGCTTTAGTCTGCTGAGCTATCAGGCCAGCCCTCACTCTATAATTCTGACTGGCCTTAAATTCACTATGTAGCTCAGCCTGACCTTGAATTTGTAGTTATCCTCCTGACTCTGCCTCTTGAGTGCTGGGATTACAGGCTTGTGCCACCATGCCTGGTTTATTTGATTTTTTGAGATAATTTTACTAAGTCACTAAATTCCCCAGGCCAGAATGGAATTTGGGATCCTCCTGCCCCAGCCTTGCAGAGTACTGGGATTATAGCTATGTGCCACCACTCCTGGCTTGGGAGGGAACAATTAAATCTATCTACATTAGGAAAAGGGGAATAGAGGAAAGCTTGTTCCATAAGATGATGATGCCTGAGCTGGGTCTTGAGGGATGAATAGGTTTTAGCCCATCCAGGAGCAGGACACACTCCAGGAGGAAGGACACAGTGCATGGGAAGCCATGGAGGCAGGAAAGTGTGTGGCTGTTCAGAGTTCATGTTAGTGCAGAAGTGGCAGGAACTGGTGTGCTAAGATTGGCAAGAGCTGCTGTGACAGGGCTGCAAGTATCCAGCTGATGAAACTCATCTCTATCCATTACTACTCAGCCTGCATCAAGGTGAGTGTCAAACATTGTCTTCAGGGGCTGGTGAGATGGCTCAGTGGTCTAAAGCACCTACTTAGAACAAGTTTAGCAAAGCACAGGGACTGCGGTTCAACCCCCAGCACCACATGCCAGCCAGCCCCGCCCCCTGGTGGGCTGAGCTGGACACACACACACACACACACACACACACACACACACACACATCAATAAATAAAATTTTAAAAAAGAAGAAGAAAATGTAAAAAACAAACAAAACAAAACAAAACATTGTCTTCAATCTCTGCATTCCAGAAGATGGCAGCAGGGAAAAATGGGGAGCAAGTGCCAAGTTTGGAAAAAAGACAATGCTGGTCTGCTGAATTGATTCCTCTTCCTCCTCTCCTCCTCCTCCTCCCTTCTCCTCTTCCTCTTCGTCCTCGTCCTCATCCTGGTCCTCCTCCTCCTCTTTCTCCTTCTTCATGTATTTGGTACAAGGTTTCACTATGCAGCTCGGACTTATAGTTATCCTCCTGTTTTCAGACTTCCCAGTACTGGAAGTACAGGTATGTGCCACCACACCCAGACTTGGTGGTTGGCTCAACACATCCAGGGGTGGGGCCAGCATGGCCTGCAGTACAGGGGATCAAACCCTGGTCCCTGCACTTGCCTAAGTAGGCACTTAGTCCACTGAGCTCTCTCACTGGCCCTAAAACTTTTGGTTTTTTTTTTTGGCTGAACCAGGGGTTGAACTCAGGCCCTTGTGCTTGCCAGGGAAGTGCTTATTCCACTGAGCCATCTCCCCGGTCCCCTAAAACTTTTTTATTTTTTTTAATTTTATTTTTTATTTATTTATGTGTGTGTGTGTGGCCAGCTCAGCCAGCCCACCAGGGGGCGGGGCTGGCTGGCATGTGGTGCTGGGGGATTGACCCGTGGTCCCTGTGCTTTGCTAAGCTTGTTCTAAGTAGGTGCTTTAGACCACTGAGGCATCTCACCAGCCCCCGTAAAACTTTTTTAAAAAAACATTTTTTTATTGGTATCAGGAATTGAACTCGGGACCTCATGCTTGCCAGGCAAATATTTTAAAGTGGGCAGGGAATGGAGCTCAGTTTTAAGGCCCTGGGTTCAATCCCTACTCCTGGAAGAAAAAAAAAAAAGTTAAAAACTAGAAAGAACTTCTACAACTCAATAAGAACAAAATACCTACTTAAAAAGCAGGTAAGGGCTACTGGTATAGCTCAGTGGTAGAGAACTTGCCTAGCATGCAAGGCCCTGGGTTCAATTATAACACTGCATAAATAAATAAATAAATAAATAGGCAAAAGTGGAGCACAGTAGCATAGGTTTATAAATCCTAGAACTTAAGACTGAGGCAGGAGGATTGCTGTGCATTCGAGGCCAGCTCTGGCTATAGAGTGAGTTCTAGAGAAGCCTGAACTACATAGTAATATCCTACTTCAGAAAACAAAATTTTGGCCGGGGAGATGACTCAGTGGAATAAGTGCTTCCCTGGCAAACGCAAGGACCTCAGCTCAATCCCTGGTTCTGCCCAAAAAAAAAAAAAAAAAAA
>NW_004524668.1:4518676-4520138 GCF_000260255.1 Octodon degus
AAAAAAAAAAAAAAAAAGAAAAGCGGCATGCAGTTCAGTGGGGACTTGCATGTGCCAGGCCTCCCTTGAGGTAATACTGCACACAGAGATGCACACACAAGCTATAATAACATTTTTCCTTCTGTTCTTAGTTTTTCGTTTTTAGTAGTACATGCTTGTAGTACCTAAGGATTGCACTCCTTGAGGGGAGCTGGTGCTTGGACACAACATATCTGAATTCTTTTCTCAGCCCTGTTAGTTTCCTTTCCTTTTGCAAAAAAATTATTTCCCTATTTCCTATTACCTATTTCTATTTCTTTTTTCTTTCTTTCTTTTTTTTTTTCCTAGCTCAGCCCACCCTGAGGGTGGAGCTGGAGCCTTATGTGGTCCCAGAAATCTTAATTGTGGTCCTCTGAGCCTACCTAAGCTTGCCTAAGCAGGTGCTTTAGACCACTGAGCTACCTTGACAGCCCTTATCTATTTCTTATTTTGTTCTTTGTTTATATTTTGGATTTCTCAAAACTATGGATTGTGGGCCAGGTAAATAGCTCAGCAGTACAAGCACCTGCCTGGCAAGCGTAAGGTTCGGAGTTCGATCCCTGATATCCCCCCTAAAAAAGGATTACTTCATGAATCTGTGTGTCACCCTTGCCCACAGGGCCCTGCCCATCTTAGCGCTAGTGTTTCAATTCTAGCACATGTGCTGCTGAGGCAGGCATATAAAAAATTGTTTTTAAATAAAATAATTCTTTTTTATTTTATTTTTTAATTTATGTAGTTTGTACAAGGTCTTGGTATGCAGCTCGGACTCATAGCAATCCTCCTGTTTCAGCCTCCCCAGTGCTGGAATTACAGGCATGTGCTACCACACCAGGTGTGATGGTGCATGCCTGTAATCCCAGCACTCTGAGAGGCTGAGGTAGGAGAATCACAAATTCAAGACCAGCCTGGGCAATTTAGGGAGACTTTGTCTCAAAATGAAAAATAAAAGCAAGGGGAGGTATCCCTGTGTTGAATCTCCAGTTACTACAAAATCAATCAATCAATGTAAAATAAAAGTATAAAAAGGAAAATAAAGAGTGTTGGTGAGGCTCTGAAAAAATTAGAACCATTGTTCATTATCAGCTACCCTAGGTGGGCCTTGATCTTGAGGTGATCCTCCTGCCTCAGCCTCCTCTAAACAGCTGGGATCATATGTATACCACCACACCCAGCCCCCTTGTTCATTAGTAATGGGGTTGACATAAATTTGTATGCCTAGTATGGAAGGCGGTCTGACAGTTCTTCAAAACGTTAAAAATAGGGGCCAGGGAGATGGCTCAGTGGAATAAGCGCTTCCCTAGCAAGCACAAGGGTCTGGGTTCAATCCTCGGTTCTGCAAAAAAAAAAAAAAGGGCTGGTGAGATGGCTCAGTGGTCTAAAGCACCTACTTGGAACAAGTTTGGCAAAGCACAGGGACCGCGGTTCAATCCCCCAGCACCAC
>NW_004524668.1:4532675-4536223 GCF_000260255.1 Octodon degus
TAATTATATTTTAAAATAAGATGGTTTTTTTAAAATTTTTATTTATTTATTTATTTATGTGAGTGTGTGTGGCCAGCTCAGCCCACCAGGGGGCAGGGCTAGCTGGCATGTGGTGCTGGGGAATTGAACCGCGGTCCCTGTGATTTGCTAAGCTTGTTCTAAGTAGGTGCTTTAGACCACTGAGCCATCTCACCAGCCCCCTTTCATTTTATTTTTTTGAGACAAGGTTTCACTGTGTAGCCAAGGTTGGTTCCAGCTCCAAGCATTCCCGCTTAAGAGGCACCCTAGCTCATCCCCTGCAGGCAGTGAAGTGAGCTCATGCTTAAGCCAAGGCTTGAAGCAGTAATGAGTCAACAGGCTAAAAGGAGAGAAAAGACTCTGGCTGTGTTGGTAATAGGCGTGTCCAGCATGAAGTCCTCGGGTGAGGATGGTGGGTGTGCGCAAATAGACCAGGGTGGCCACAGCTGTGGATCCGAGGTGGAAGTGCAGGTGGGAAGTGGAGTGAAGCTCCTGAAGGGCACTAGACTTAGACTGGATCCTCACGGCAATGGGAAAGCCACGAGTGCTCTTAACAAGCAAGTTGACAAAATCAGCTTTTTTTTTTTTTGGCAGAACCGGGGATTGAACTCAGACCCTTGCACTTGCCAGGCAAGCGCTTATTCTATTGAGCCATTTCCCCGGCCCTCAGCTTTGTTTTTGACAGTGACTCTGAGCAATAATGGAATGTTATGTGGAAGGCAATGGAAAATCAGATCTTGAGTTTAGATCCCAGGGGTTCTCCTTAGGAGTTTCACAAGTCCTGTTTTCATATTCTTGCACCACAGTTACTTTGCTGGCAAATGAGGTATGAAATGTTCACCTTAGAGAACTGTTTAGGGAATGGGTTAATCTAAGCAAAAGGTTGCGTGGAGCTGTATGTGGGCACATAGTAGGTGCTCAGTAAATAGCAGTTGCTGTGCGTAAGTGGGGAAGTGTTGAGCTGGTTCAGGCTCTTCAGTGAAAGAAGGGAGCTGCACCTTTGGACTTCTCACGAGGCTTCTCCTCCTTGATGGCCTGAGGTCAGAACCCTATCAGGGTCTTTCACATTATTCTGCCCCTAGGGCTATCATTTTCAAAAGAGATAATGTTCATAAAGTGCTTAGCAAAGACCAGGCACACACTAATTGGCTGATGCTGGTAGCTATTATTAAGTTAGAAAATGAAACTAGCTCAGAAAAGAATAACAATTAAGCAATTATCAGTCTGTTATCACCCTAGAGTAAATGAGAAGTCAAAGCTCTTGCTAGGAACAAGTTTTTGATTGGGATAAAGAAGCCTGAAATCTCTGAATGAGAAATGAGAATTTGGGGAACTGAAGGACCACTGGGGAATTTTTCTCAACCCGGTCAAGCCTGGAGAGAAGCAAAAATCTACTCCTAATTTAGCAGGTGCTACAAATTCTAACAGTTTAGGATTTCAGTTTGTGTCTTCCAGTTTGGAGACTGGAGATGAGGCTTTCTTTTCAGTGCCAGGAACCGGAACTCCAGCCAGCCACAGGCGTGGGGGTTGTGGTATCACTCCCTTCCAGCTGCTCTTTTATCCCAGAGGAGCCATGTGAGGCTGTCAGGGACTGTCACGAATTAAGCATCCACAACACGCAAAGCTTTTATTAGAAAGATGAAGAGAAGGAGAAAGAGGAGGAAGGAGATGACTACATGGTAGGCTGTGTGAGGTAGAAAGAACTCCCCTCCCTTTTTGGTGGTACTGGGGAGTGAAGCCACGCCTTCGCTGAGTACTTCCTCCTTCCTCAGTCTATTTACTTATTTTTATTTTGAGACAGGGCTTAGCTAAATCACTAAATTGCCCAGGCTGGATTTGAAATTGGGATCTTCCTGCCTCAGCCTCCCAGAGTTCTGGGATTATAGGTGTATACCACATCAGGCTTCCTTTCAATTTTGCACCTTATTTTGTTTAGTTTTCCTGTTGGTAGACCCTATTGAGCTTCCCCTGGCCTCAGTTTTTATTTTGCATAAGCTAATGAAGGTGGCTAGCCACTCTGTGCTGGATTGCTCTGTGCTGCCTGTGACTCCTTTTCCCCAGTGCTGTGCGTTTTAGGCACCTGCCTGAGTCATGGGAGCGGCAGTGATCTAGGCAGTCCCAGCTTGGGGACAAAGGACCTCATCAACAGGTGTTATTTTAGTCTAGGAGGTTGGAGCAGTCCACTGGCTGACGGCAAAAGGGCACTCCCTCCTGGCAAGGCCTTGCCTTTGGGAAGAATCCATCCACAGAGCCCTCCGTCAAGGCTGCCGATTAGACAGGGCAGGCAGACGGCGTCCCCAGCCAACTGGAGGGGTCGCAAGGTTCTTCCAGATGAAGGTGGAATTCGGAGCCTGGCTTGGTTGTGTCCCTTGCCAGTTGGGTGATATTAGCCCAACCGTTTTCTTGTCCAGGTCTCCGTTAGGAACACCGGGCAACTCATTCTTCCAGTGGAGGGCGTGTGAACATCAAGGGTGTGAACTGTGTCAAGGGCTGCCGAGTTGTGTTATTTGTTGTGTTGACGTCCTCGCGGAGGGCGGTTCTTATCCTCGGTTTCGCTCTCGTTCAGCGGTTCCTTGCACTGGACGGGGGTTTGAAGCCTCACTGTCCCTTGCGCGCAGGTTCCGCAGACCCGAGGCTCAGGGCTATTGTCATTGTTCCTTAAGGCTGGGCCGCAAGGGAGGGCCAGCTGGCCAGTCCTCGGTTTTGGTCTCTCATTCCGCCCCACACCCCTGCCACGGCGAGCCTTAGAAGCCCTTTGGCCGATCTCTTCCGAGGAACCAAGTCAGCGCCAGAGCTTTCCCGAACTGTGGCCGAAGATTTGCCCGAGAGCTTCCGAAGGATTCCGAACACGGGCCGTTTCCGAAAAGAGCCGAAGGGGCTTCCCACCCTCGGTCTGCCGAGCTATTCCGAAAAGTACCGAAGTTTTCCGAGCGGCCGTCCTGCTGGACTGCTGGAGGCGGCCACAGCGCCATGTTGGATGCTCTGCTCGTTGAGTGAAGAAAATCCGCCGGCATCGTCTGAGCCCCGCTACCGAGAAGGGCGCCGCTTCCCCCGGGGAGGGGGATAAAGATCCCCCGCCGCCGGCCCATGAGGATATTGCCGTGAAAGGTCCGGTCTCTCCGCCTCCTGCCCCCGCCGGGTCCGGCCCCCCCCCCGGGGTCGCGTTGTCACGGAGACCGGCAGCCGGTGGTGCTGGCCCGCGGGGCGGCTGCTGCTGCCGGCGACGGCGGCGGCGGCGGCGGCGGCGGAGGGCGTGTGTGACCGGCCCCGGCCCCCTCCTCCTCCTCCTCCCAGCCTCCCCCCGGCCCCCCGCTCCCGCCGCCTCCCCGGGTCTGCCCCCACCCCGCCCCCCCGCTGCCCCCGGCCCCTGCACCCCGGCGCGCCCGGTCCCGCTCTGGGGGGGTTGGTGGCTTCGCTTTGCCATGAGTTTACCGCAGAAACCGGCTCTGAAATCAGGCACAGCGGCTGCAGCAGGAACCGGACCCGGCACCGGAGCGGCGGCGGCGGCGGCGGCGGCGGCGGCGGCAGCG
>NW_004524668.1:4536323-4543755 GCF_000260255.1 Octodon degus
GCGGCGGCGGCGGCGGCAGCAGCGGCGGCGGCGGCGGCGGCGGCCCCTCCTCACCCGAACCTCAGGGCCCTCCAGACCCAGGCGCCCCAACAGTATCCTTTTCACCTTCCTACAGGCCTTTGGGTTCTCGTCGCCGCAGCCCGTGGGGACCCTGCAGTTCAGGGGGGACCCCGCCTGCTGTCTGCCGCAGCCCAGCCAGGAGAGGGGCTGCTTTCAAGCCCCGCTTTGGGCTTGGCGGAGCTTTAAGCCCCAGCCCGCAGCCCTCGGGGGTCCTGGCGACCCTCCGCAGCGCCGGGAAAACTAGCCTCGCCGAGTCTTGCTTCTGTTCCGCAGCCCTTCCTTTGAGATCTGGAGACCCTTCTCTCTTCTCCCCTAACCCCCTCCCCATTATTGGGCAGGATTTGCTTAGTCTTGGGACCAACCTGCCGGAAAGGCTGTTCTCCGATTGTTGTGAGGCTTACAGTTTTCAACTCCTCATCCCCCTCCGCTCCCCCTGGAGCAGCGGAGCTTGGTGGGCTTTCACAATTGTCATTAGCAGTACGTAATAAACTTCAGTGATAAATTTCTATTCGAAACTAGTCAGCTCCTTCCCGAGGTAAGTGGATTTTCAGTCTTTGCTAAAGTGTGCAAAAAGCGTTCCCTCTGGCTAATGTTTTTTTTTTAGCGATTCGGGGAGTTGTGATGTGGTTTGTGGTAGGACACGATCTGAGGAGGATGATTCCCTGTCTGACCTTTTTAAAGGAAGAGGAAGTTTTGGAAGGCTTGGATTATGCCAGATATTTTTAAAGAGCCTTAATTTGCGCTTCCATAGGCCTAATATGTAGAGAGTACCAGAGCTGGAAGAAAGCCTAGTACTTGTTATGTTCCAGTTCACGTTACTTGCTTGGTTGTAGAATTTTGGACCGCTTTTATTGAAAAGTCTTGGTGACAAGATGTTTCAGTAAAAAACTAGCCCCTGAAGGTAAATTCATGAATTCCGCAGAGATTTGTTTAGAAAGGTGTTACCTACCCGGGAGTAACATTTCGTCATGCACTTTCCTCCCCACATCCCTTGTTAGTGTAAATCAGTAAATAATGGTTGGATTTTGGGTGTGTTGTGTTTTGTATTTGTGTCATCCTGTATTTGACTTTTAGAGACGAGGTGTTAGAGCAAATAAGTAACTGCTGCGAGGGGCACAGATTATTTCACAGTCTGTAGTTTCTTGTCTGTATCGATTGCTTTGAAGAAGGGTAAGGCATCTCTTTTCTAGAGTCATTTCAGGTCACTGTTTGGTTTCTGTCAAGTGTCATTTTCTCTGTTCTTTATATATTGTTAGCACACATTTTTCAACCCAGGCAGCGTGGCACAGAGGAAAGATAAATTCCATTCCAGTGTGATGTGTATGCTGATTTCACAATGTTTTTATCCTGCATGATTCTGTTTAAGAATTGCTCACCCAAGAGGATGGTTAGTGTTGCTTATGGAAAACCTGGTTAGTTTTGGTCAATATCTTTAGGTGCTTTATTGAGAGGGGAAAGGTTGACTTGTTTGCCAACTTTAAGGTAGAGTTCAGACTGGATCTCTTAAAAATATTTATCGTAATACTTTGTAAGTAAATTCTTTTCTAACTTTTTTTTTATTGTCCTGCACTTGAGTAAGAGTGTAAGCACCCAGGTATTCTTCATACCGTGTCTTTGAGCTGTTTTGGCTATTAAACAGAAATAAAAAAGGAAGTTCATAGTGTTTTTGATAAACAGAGTAATCAGTGGGGCCCGCAGGGCTGAATGTATTAGTGCTGGGTGAATTTGGTGGCTTACTTGGCACCGAGAGCTGTGACTCCAGTGTTTTAATTTTTTCTTCAGCACATTGCAAAGGAAGGACTTCTAAAAACTCTGAGTTGGTTGTAACATAAAAGTAGCTACTAGTCCTTCAAGTTAGTTTTTTTGTAACAGGCTGTTGTTAAAAGATGACTAAATTTAAGATTTTTCCATTGGCAGTCACTTAAAATATTGTCTGTAGTAATACTAGTTTTTTTGTGACTTTAAATTTTGCTTGTCGTTGAAGCTAAAATTAATTCACACTTGTTATATTCTACAACTGTTTTGTTTGCTTTCCATCTGAAAGGTTGCAATTAAAATATACTTATTATATAAATAATAAATGAATGATGGGTTATAGATAACAGAACATACCAATGGTGAAATTCTATTAACTGGTGGTGGTGAATTGTTTTACAGTGGGTTGAAATACAACAGTTCTGCTTTTGCTGACTTGATGGAAAATGAGAATTTGTATGGGAAGCAAGTGGTCATGGTAGGGTAAACTGGTAGTATCGCAGCATCAAGGTTGGAGTGCAGACTGGGACTTGCTTGGTTGTTGTTATGGCTTTAATAGACATCTAGTTCCTCAAAATATTCAGGCACAGTTGGTTGCACCAAACTAATAAGTTCAGGCAGTATTTTAACTTCATAAAGATACTAGGAAGCAGTTCTCATGGCAAGATGGCTTTCATGTGTATTTGATGTTCAAATGAAAAGTAAGAAATGAGAAATGTTAGCAACAACAGATTTGAGTGGAAACTGGCACCTAAGAAAGCATTAGTTTTTTATTTTTATTTTTATTTTTTGGCGGAACCGGGATTGAACTCAGGCCCTTGTGCTTGCCAGGAAGCGCTTATTCTACTGAGCCATCTCCCCGGCCCCTAGCATTAGCTTTTTTTTTTGTGGTAGGACTTAATTAATAAGGCCATTATAGGTAGCAGTGGCCTCTTTAATCTCAAAGAGAAAGTTGGGTTGAGATGGCTTATTCCAGCTTTCCTGTTAGGAAGCTGAGAGAGAGTCTGTTAAGAATCTTTTTTTTTTGCGGAATCAGGGATTGAACTCAGACTCTTGTGCAAGTGCTTATTCTACTGAGCCATCTCCCTGGCCCCAAGAATCTTTAACAGTGACTCTTAACTTTTTTGGGGAGGAACAAATAGCTTTGACATTTTGATGAAAACTTTATAGATCCTATCTACAGAAAACTGTACACAGAAAATCTTGTTTACATTTTTCATGGGATTCTTGGATCTCCTTTAGATTGAAACCATTCATTCTTAAAATAATTCAAGATAAATGAGTTTAAATTCAGGTGCCCAAATGGTTCTCGGTAAACAGAACAATTTTGCAGTCTGTTATGAATACACAGTGTTCTCTCTATTTATATGGAAAGACTTCAGGGTGTAATTTCTCTCAGGGCTGCTGACACTTCTAGGGAGTCTAGTTACTGTTTTGGGGCAGCCAGGTTGGTTAAGAAAATCAGGGTTCTTGCAAGAACTAATTAGGTGAAGACTTAGCCAGAAAAGATCTGTGTCCTCAGATACATATATCCGAAACCATTATTCCTGTTAGTTTTTTGGTGGTAAAATTTTTCTTTGTTTTTCTTGCATTGATACTTAGTTTTTATAGGTTAAAGCCAGAAATGTTTGCTGTGGTTTTCTTTCTTTTTTTTTTTTTCCTCTCAACCAGAGCTAGATTTAAATACTAATACTAATGCTATTCATTTATGGAGTGCATATTGTTCTGAGAGTTATACATGCATGATATTATTGAATTCTAATAAGCTACGTATTAAACCTGTTTTACAGATGAGGAATCTCACTTTTTTTTTTTTTTTTTTTTGGCGGAACAGGGGATTGAACTCAGACCCTTGTGCTTGCCAGGGAAGCGCTTATTCTACTGAGCCATCTCCCCTGCCCCGAGGAATCTCAAGTGCAGAATAGTAATGTTTTCAAGGTTATGTGATTGGTAAGAGGTGATCTGAGACTCAGGTTGTTAACGACTGACCCTAAGCCCACGAGGACCTTTGGACTCTGCCTGGCTATTTCTCATTCAGCCTGCATGTAGCAAAGGGAGGAACAATATTTTCCTAATGTAAGAGTCAGGGAAAGGTCTTTGTATAGAAAAAAAGCCCTGAAGTGTGATCTAGAACACAGTGATATTGTACGTTTTAATTAGTTCATAGCCACATAGTGCTAGACAAGTAGGTTATCTTTACCTCATAGAGCCTTTATTTATTTATTTATTTATTTTTATTTATTTTGTGTGTGTGTGTGGCCAGCTTAGCCCACCAGGGGACGGGGCTGGCTGGCATGTGGTGCTGGGGGATTGAACCGCAGTCCCTGTGCTTTGCTTAGCTTAGCTTGTTCTAAGTAGGTGCTTTAGACCACTGAGCCATCTCACCAGCCCTCATAGAGCCTTTAAAGCTTGTTTCTGCTTGTTCAGAAGACAGTGGGGCTGGGGATATAGCTCAGTGGTGTAAGCACCTGCTTGGCCAGTGCAAGTTCCGAGTTTGATCCTTACTCAGTACCAGGCCTCCAACAAAATACCTTTATAACTGGCACCTGGAGTTCTGTAGTTGCTATTATGGCCCACAGTCTCTCTGCTCCCAAATTCCACACTCGAGAGTATCAAATATTGAGTGTAGGTCCTCTTCTAGGGAGGAGAGAGGAAGACAGATGTATGATAGAGATAACCAAGTGAGAAAGTTACTTAGCTGCTGCCACTCCGCCCTAGGTTTACAGGTTTCAGAGTGAGATATTTGTGTTAAACTGTGAGTTTAAAGCACCTAAGTACTGCGGTGTTGGCTTTTGAGTTCTGTTATGATGTGTTTAGTTATTTTTTTGTTTGTTATTGAGTTTGGGCATTTCACAATGTAGTTCTGGCTGACCTTGAACCACTGTGCAGCCTAGTTTGGCCTTGAATCCTGCCTCAGCACCATCCCCCTCCCCTGCTGGGATTACAGGGGGAGACCTCCATGCCCAGCTCAATTTTCTAAACAGTGTTCTAAACCCATGTTTTGCATCACAATAATAGAGGATTGACACATTTATTTGTATCAGGCCTCATTATAAGTGGCAAGTTTATGACTTTATTTGTTCATTTATTTAACATCTATTGCATGCCAGACTGATGCACCATCTTAGGTGGAAAAGCAAAGATAGAGCTTTGGCCTCAAAAAGTTGGTCTTGCTGGGTAAACTGTCAGAATATTATGAGGCAAATACAGTGATAACTAACTCCTGTAAGTCCTGTTTGAGGAGGAGGAATTAGGGCTCCCTGGAAGAAGAAGTTCACATCTGAGCTAAATTAGAAGCATGAGGGGCTTGAATTTGTGATGCTCTGTCCTGTGTCAGCCTCCAGAGTGTATCACATACAGGCCACACCTGGTTGGGCTCTGCATTTACAACTTTTTCCCAATTATGGGATGCATTATATCGAGCTAGTAATATTAAATAGTTTGTATGTCAGTTTTCCCTTAAATGGTCCAGAATAGTCTAGTTTACTCAGTGATCTTAAATTATGACTTACTGTGCTTTATGTATTTAGGTACAAGGTCTCACTATGAAGCTTGTACTCGTAGTGATCCTCCTGTTTTCAGCCTCCTCAGTGCTGGGATTACAGGTGTGCATCACCACTCCTGAACTTGGTGGCCATCTTGGTGTGCCTGAGGGCGGGGATGGTGTGGCATGTGCCAGGGATCTCAAGCCCCAGACCCTGTGCTTGCCTAAGCAGGTGCTTAGTCCGCTGAGCTATCTTGGCTGGCTCTGGCTTATGATTCTTAGGATTATGCTGTAAGATTTGTTTTGTTCTTGCAAATAATGGGGAGAAGGATTTATAGGGGACCAGTTAATGGTCTCTTGATAAAAACAAGGCATGTTGGGGCTGGGGAGATGGCTAAGTGGAATAAGCGCTTCCCTGGCAAGCACAAGGACCTGAGTTCAATCCCAGGTTCCACCAAAAAAAAAAAAAAAGATATGTTTCCAGATCAGTTCATTGATATTAAAATTAGAAGTATGCTAGTGTGGATCAGTGAGTGGTAAGACCACTTGCTCATTATAGAGGCCTCTATTCTTGGTTTGTTACGAGGTTGATAGCCAAAGACACTGAAATTGAAATGCATCTTATCACTAGGTCTGAAGACTATATTGTTTCATAGAGATATGAAATCATAAAATGAGGTTGCCACGGTCAGTGGCTGGCTAACCCTGGGTGGTGGTTCAGTTAATTCATTATGAGGGAAAATAAGTTCTGGAATAGAGTTCTGTGATGAGACACAGTGTGTTCCTACCTTAGAAATAATAATGCTTTGAACTAATGGAGCAGGAGACTTTCCTCATTACCCAGGCATAGAACTTAAAAGCAGTAGATAAACTGCAGCTGAGATTTACATGGATGGAATATTGCAGGATCCCAAGCCTCTTCTGAATTCTCAAATGGCATCAAGTTCCTTGGCCTGCTGCCATCTAGAAGGAGTTTTTCACTCTTCTGTAGTTCAGCTGAAATTTGAGATAGTTTAAGCTATTTTAAGTACATTTGAAATTTGTCAGTTTTTATGACCTTTATTAAATAGTTGTTTTGTCGTTTTGAAGACTAGTGCATGCAGCCTGACTTTTACTTTTTTTTTTTTTTTAAGTGAGACACTGAATTTTGCCAGTAGAATGTAAGGTAAAATTTTTTTCCTTTGTTTTTTTGAGACAGTCTTGCTATGTAGTCCAGACTGACCTTGAACTCAAGTTGATGTTGAATTCATGGCAGTCGTCCTGCCTCAGCTTTCTAGGTACTGGGATTACAGGCATGTGCCACCTAAGGCAGAGGTTTTTGTCACTGTGGACTTGCCAGCACCTAGAACAGTGCTTGGGAGATGGAAGACAGCCTGTGAGTGAAGTGCTAAGTACTTACTATAGGAGGAATTTGGAGCTTGGGGATTAAAGATTGGTTTTAAGACTAATATAAATGACATTACACTTCACTTTTATCTTTTTATATTTTAGTTTTTTGAGACAGGGTCTCACTAGTTTTGAACTCACTATACATAGTCCAGGCTGGCCTTGAACGCTGGGGCGATCCTCCTGCTTCAGTCTCCTGAGTGTTGGCATTACAGGTATGCTCCACTATATCTGGCAACAACTTACTTACAGCATTCAGAACTGCTGTAAAAGTGTTTTGAATTGATATTAATTGAATTGAAAATAATTGTATAATTTTTTTTGAGATGGAATAACATTTAATTTATAAAACTAAAGTGACTGACTTGTATTTTAAGCATAGATACTGAGATGTAGGTTTGGCATGAGGGTCTAGGAGGAATAATATAGTTAAATATTAGTATTAAATGCTTGTTTTATAATTATGAAAGTTACAAAGTAGGAAATTTAAGAAACAGAAAAGAAAAAAGTAAAAACTACTTATAATCTTGTTACTTAGAGGATAGCCACTGTTAACATTTGGTGTTTCCTTTCTGATCTAGTCTTGTTTTTGGGTACCAGAACTTGAACTCAGACTCTCATGCTTGCTGTTCTGCCCTTTTTTTTTTTTTTTTCTCCCCAACCCCTGTTCTGCCATGTTTAAAAACTAAAAAACCCAAAGGAAAAAAATATCACAGGACTTTCCTGTTACAGTGCTGTATATGGTTA
>NW_004524668.1:4551850-4556915 GCF_000260255.1 Octodon degus
CAGAAAATTTGGGACACTACCGAGGTACATGACGTTACAGTACAAGTTCTCATATGTCCTGAGTCTTAATTGACCTTAGAAGGCTAGGGCCAAATAAGCTTGTTTTAAATAGGTGCTTTAGACCACTGAGCCATCTCACCAGCCCAACTATTTATTTATTGAGACAGGGTCTTGCTGTGTAGTTCAGGCTGCCTGGATTATGCAGCTCTGGTTGGCCTCTAACCTACACCATCACACCTGGCTATCTGAACTATTCAAAAGTGCTGCTTCAGAGGTAGGATGCTGAAAGAGGAAGTGAACTCACATAACCGTGTATTCTTTCTTTTTTTTTTTAAAAAACCTTTTATTTATTTATTTTTATTTATTTTTTATTTGTGTGTGTGTGGCCCGCTCAGCCCACCTGGGGGCGGGGTTGGCTGGCATGTGGTGCTGGGGGATGAACCGCAGTCCCTGTGCTTTGCTAAGCTTGTTCTAAGTAGGTGCTTTAGACAACTGAGCCATCTCACCAGCCCCTGTTCTTTCTTTTTAAGACAGGGTCTCACTGAGAAGTTCAGGTAAGCTGCAAACCCACTAGTAGCCCTGGTTGCCCTTGAACTCAAAGCAGTCCTCCTGCCTCAGCGTCCAGAGTGCTAGGATTACAGGCATGTGGTACCACACTCAGTTTATGTATTCCTCTTTAAAATTAAAAAAAAAATGTTGTTATGGAAGCTTAAAGAAAAAAGACCTCAGATTTTATTTTCTTTAATTTTTTTTTTTTAATGTATTTGATACAGGGTCTCACTATGCAGCTCTGATTCATAGTGATTCTCTTGTTTTTAGCCTCCCCTTTGCTGGGATTACAGGTGTGTACCACCATGTCTGGTCTGTGGGGCTCAAGTGTGCCCAGGGGTGGGGCCAGTATAGCATGTAGTGCTGGGGACCGAACCCCATTCCCTGCACTTGCCTCAGTAGGCGCCTAGTCCACTGAGCAATCTCTCCTGTCCCTTTTCTAAGAATTTTTTGAGATATGGTCTTAACTGGTTCATGCTGGCCTTAAACTCAGTAGGTAGTCCAAGCTGGCCTTGAACTTGTTCATCTTTTTTGGTACTGGGGATTGAACTCAGGACCTTGCTCTTACCAGGCAGGCGCTTATGCCGTTAAACTATATCCCCATCCCTAGCCTTGGACTTGCAATTCTTCTGCTCAGCCTCAAATGCTGGGACTATAGGCATGAGCCACCATACCTGCAGGGCCTCTTGTTTTTGTCACCCTTACTCAGTAACATTTTATTTGCTTCTTTGGGGAAAGTAATGCTAAGTGTAACCAATAGTCTACATAAAGATTTTGTTTTGTGTTCTTCCGCCCGGGTATATGTTTACCTGTTTTAACAGACATCATATTTTTCAAAATGGCCATAAACTGGCAGGCATGATGATGTTCAACTGTAGTTCCCTGCTGTTCTGTTTGGTTTTTGTGTTTTTTTTGTTTTTTTTGTTTTTTTTTTTTTTTGCAGAACTGGGGATTGAACTCAGATCCTTGACGTTTGCCAGTCAAGCGCTTATCCTACTGAGCCATCTCCCGGCCCCAAAGAACTGAGCTACGGCCAGGCCCCCAGGCTTTTGTGTTTTTGAGACAGGGCCTCACTGTGTAGTACAGCCTGGCCTTGAACTTGCAGTGATCTTCCTGCCTCAGCCTCAGAGTGCTGGGATGAATATGCATGCAGGCTACATGCCTAGCTCATGTTAACTTTTGTTTTTTATGTTCTTAGCTCATGTAACTACTTTTAGTCTGTGTTAATGCTTCTGATTTACAAAGGGTTTCTCCTCCTTTTCTACCTTTTCATCTCTTCCTTCTTTGTTTCTTTGTTTCTTTTTTCTTTTTCTTTCTTTCTTTTCTTTTTTTTTTTTTTTTTTGTGGAACCGGGTATTGAACTCAGGCTCTTGCACTTGCCAGGGAGGTGCTTGAGCCATCTCCCCGGCCCCTTATCTCTTCCTTCTTCTCCCTCTCTTCCTACCTTCTACCTCCCCCCTCACCCCATTTTTCTCCCCTTATTTTTCTCCTGGACTAGGGATTGAAGGCCAGGGTGCTCTTAATACTAAACTACTTCCTGGGCTTTTTTTTTTTTTTTGTGGCAAGATCTGGGCCGTTCTTCCTCAGCCTCTCTATAGAATTGGGATTACAGAAGTGTTCCACACAGTGTGGTTTACTCCTTATTCTTTTTCTGAGACTATGTGGAAAGAGAAGTTCCTAATCTTTTGTTTCCCAGGGTAATATTTATGATGTAGCTTAGTTATTCAAGTGCAGGCTCAGCAGGTTAGAAAAAGAGCTCTGGTGATGGCAAACTTAGGATATTCCAGGGAGAAGGAAAGAACTAATGAAAAAAAAAAAAAAAACTAATGGGATGGAGAAAGAGAAGTAAAAAGAGAATATTGGCCATTGTTTTGATACCTTACACAGTGCCTTATGCTTATTTTGCAAATAGTTAATTTTTTTCAGTGACTGGAAGATCAAATAATTTTTTTTTTTTGAATTGGGGATTGAACTCAGGCCCTTGCGCTTGCCAGGCAAGCGCTTATTCTACTGAGCCATCTCCCCATCCCCTTTTATTAAGTTATAGCATGTAGCAGTTGTTGAAGTAGACAGAACACGTCTGAAATTTGGTCTCAGCTTTACATTCTCTAGCCAGTTAATGAATTGAGTTGTCTTCTAAGTGGAACTATGGTTAATGCAAAGCCTCTAGGAGTACTGGAAGAGTAGGAAGTAAAGTTTGGCAGACTTTCTGTTAAGGGGAAGGACCTCTGTAATTGAAGTAAAGGGTGTGTGTGTGAGTAAAGTGTTGGTCAGCAGTTTGAAAATGGAACATTGTGAGTTTGTAGTAGAAAAAAGCCCTGCTTTATCAGAAGTGGAGTGTATTGTGCATGTGACGATTTTAGAAAACTTTTGGATATGTAGCTGTATCTAGCTGTATAATTTGCGTTTTTATCTCATAGACATAGACGGTAGAAGGAAGGTTCACACACACACCCCCCCCGCGGGGTTCTGTAGCCCTGACTGGCCTGGGAATTACTAAATAGCTCATGCTAGATTTTTACTTAAAATTCTCCTGCCTCAGCTTTTGAGTGCTGGGATTATGGGTGAACTGCCACCATTCCCAGCAGGTTAGAGTACTTGTTTATCTTTTTGGTAGTACTGGAGATTGAACTCATGGCTTTTGCACTAAACTACATCATCAGTCCTTTTTAAAATTGTGAGAAAGGGAGCTGGTGAGATAACTGCCTAAAGCACCTGCTTAGGCAAATACTCAAAGACTGCCATTTGATCCTCGCTCTCAGGCACCAGCCCTGCCCTCAGGGTGGGCTGAGCTGGCAAAAAAAAAAAAAAAAAAAAAAAAAAAAAATTGTGAGAAAAGGTCTTAAGTTGCTCAGGCTGGGTTCAGACTTTTGATTTTCCTGCGTCAGCTTCCCAGAGTGTTGGGATTACAGGTGTATGTCATCAATTCTGACTGAAGTAGAGGTTTTTGAAGACCTGAGACCTATTTGTCTCTAGAGGAAGACCAAGGTTGTGTTGGATGAATTGAAGTAGATGCGAAGCATGGAGACTGTATGCCTATTTATTTTAGACAAGGTCTTGCTAGGTTGTTCAGGGTAGACTCAGACTTTTGATCTTACCAGCCTTCCAAGTAGCTGGAATTATAGTTGTGTGTCACTGTGCTTGGCTGAGGCACATTGTTTGATACTCAGCTTAATTGGATGTTTAATAGTGGAAATGCCTGCTTGTTAAAAGGTTCAGGTTAAGGGGATATGTAGAAATTACAGTAGCTGTGTACCTCTATTTACTTGTTCAGCCAGAAATTTGAAATATTAATTTGGCTGCCTTATTATTATTTTGGTGGAACCGGGGATTGAATTTAGGCCCTTGCACTTGCCAGGGAAGTGCTTATTCTACTGAGCCATCTCCCCGGGCTGCTTGGCTGCCTTATTTTTTAAGGTGAGTTCTTGCTAGGTTGCCTATGCTGCTCTCAAACCCCTGGTGTGAAGGAAGCCATCCTCCTGCCTCAGTCTACTGAGAAACTGGCACTGTCTCACCAGATCTAGGTTGAGATCCTTTTGAACTGAGCAGATAGGTTAGTTGTGCTCAGGGTGTAATGCTTGTGTGGATAAACCATTGAATGCAACTAGAAAGCAGTTAGGTATTTTTCTTACTCTGTTCCTTCATTGAGTATCAAATGTTTGGAAAATATGTTTGGAGATACATGTTTCTTAAGACAGATGGATCCCTGAAGATAAACATTTTTGGCTGTGGTGTGAAGCTGAGTTGAAAATACTCAAAAAACTGGGACAAGAAATCATTTCATTTAGGGCCCGGAGTGATGGCTCAGTGGAATAAGCACTTCCCTGGCAAGCGCAAGGGCCTGAGTTCAATCCCCGGTTCTGCAAAAAAAAAAAAAAAAAAGAAATCATTTCATTTAGTATTTAAGGTTGCTTTGCTTTTCTGGCTCTAAAAGATTAGCAATTTTTTTTTTTTTTTGTATTTTAGGGAAGGGTCTGCAGGGTGTTCAGGGTCTCACTGTTAGATCAGATTTGTAGTGATCCGCCTGTTTACAGCCTCCCAGGAGCTGGGATTACAGGCACACGCCCCACCACTCCCAGTCTCAATTGCTGGTCTCAGCAGGGTGGGGCTGACACAGCAGCCCCGGGGATGGAAACCCTGCCCCTGCCCCTGCCCCTGCCCCTGTCCCTGTCCCTGTCCCTGTCCCTGTCCCTGCCCCTGCCCCTGCTTGCACAGCAGCCCTAGGGATGGAAACCCTGCCCCTGCACCTGTTTGCAGGCGCTATAATCCACTGAGCTATTTGGCCGGCCCCAAGATTAGCAATTTGTATTTTATAGTTTAATTGCTTTATGGCTTTGTGTCATTTAAAGAAAAGCCCTTGGGGCTGGAGAGATGGCTCAGTGGTCTAAGGCACCTACTTAGAACAAGCTTGGCAAAGCATCAGGGACCGCGGTTCGATCCCCAGCACCATATGCCAGCCAGCCCCGCCCCCTGGTGGGCTGAGCTGGCCACACACACACATCTCTCTCTCTCTCTC
>NW_004524668.1:4557015-4557537 GCF_000260255.1 Octodon degus
CAACCTGAGGCTGACAGCTTTGTGGAAGCAGCCACATAAAGAACTGAGCTAGGGCCAGGCCCCACCTTAATGTTTAACATATCAGTACTTGATGGAGGGCCCGCGGAGATGGGTCAGTGGAATAAGCGCTTCCCCGGCAAGCACAAGGGCCTGAGTTCAATCCCCAGTTCCACCAAAAAAAAAAAAAAGGAAAAAAAAAAATACTTGATGGAAAATACCTGTTCCATGTTAGGCCTAAGATGTTTGATAGTCAGACAGATAGTGAAGTTAAACCCAACTGCATAAGATGTAGGGTAATAATAAGCTTCTCTTCTGGATAGTTAACAATCTAAGTTTGCAGACCAAAAATTAGAGAAATAGAAGGGCTGCAAGGATAGCCAACATTTTGACCATAGTCTTTCAAGGTCAGGTTGAAAACTCAGGACACAGGAGAACCTATACTGTAACATCATGTAACTCAGTTGTGTCCCAAATTTTCTGATCAAGGAGATTATGGGGCCACAGAGCAACGTGATTGATGAT
>NW_004524668.1:4557883-4564241 GCF_000260255.1 Octodon degus
AAAAAGAAAAGCCCTTGACTTCCCCCCCCCCATAGTACTGGGGATTGAACCCAGGACTTTCACACTGAGGTACATCCCCAGCCCTTTAAATTTTTTTGAAATTTTGAAAGTCCTCAAAATAAATTTCCTGGTGTCTCATTTACTCTTCTCTTGTTGCTGGGACAAGTACTCAACACCCAAAATTAAGGAAGGTTTATTTAGCTCACAAGTCAGTGGAGGTGTCATTCCATAGTCAGCTGGCTCCAGGGCAGATGGCACATGGAAGCCATTCATGCCAGAGGCAGAGAGCAAAAAGGAGTGGCAGCAGCTCAGGCAACTAGCTAGCTTCTCTCTCTTGCTTATATTGTAATGTAAATTACCTGCCTCAGGCCAGGTGCAGTACCCCACCCACAATAATCAATGCAAACTCCAGAAGCCGCCCCATGACTGTAAGGTTTTGGGGGGACAACTAGACACAAAACCATAACATTCCACCCCTGGGCCCCCAATAACTCATGCCCATCCTTTTATGCAAAAGACATTTTTGTCCATCTCTAACAGTTGCGAAAGTCTGACAGTTTCAGCATTACTGAAGTCCAAGTCCCAAGTCTGCTCCAAGATCAAAAGCAAACTCTTTGCTGTGAGCCCCTGTACAAATGAAAAATTAAACACATCCAACATTCAGTGGCACAAGATAAACATTACCATTACAAAATGTACAAAGAACAGGAGAATACAAAGCATTGGGACCAATACAAGTCCAGGATTCAGCAGGGTGAACTTTAAGTCCTAGGGGTCCTGGCACTAGCTCTGTTCTTTTAAGTGGCTGCTTCCACAATGCTGGCAGCCTCAGGTTGCTGTAGTTCGATCCCCACAACACTCCAGCCGTCCAAAAGTGCCCTGAAGGCATTCAACGAGCAAAAGAAAAAAAAAAAAGTCCTTATAGGGCTGGAGAGATGGCTCAGTGGTCTAAAGCACCTACTTGAAACAAGCTTGGCAAAGCACAGGGACCGTGGTTCGATCCCCGAGCACCACATGCCAGCCAGCCCCACCCCCTGGTGGGCTGAGCTGGCCACACACACATACACACATAAATAAATAAAATGTTTAAAAACAAACAAACAAAAAAAAAACTTTAAGTCCTATAGTTCCACGTGGAACATCCGAAACAACCTGTGGCAAATTGTGAGCTCCATGTGGCTCCACCTCTATGGCGCTCTGGTAGTAGCTCCCATGGCATTTCTCTTAGGCTGGCCTTGCTCCTTTCTTGCAGTTTCCCTTAGATGATCCATGTTCTTGGCTTTTCCAAACTTCTGGTGTTTCCACTGCATGTTAAACTTCCCATTCTCTGCTTCACATACTGCCTTGTCAGGGGCACACCACCTGGCCTCCCAGGCTTTCTGAAATCTAGGTGGAAGCCTTCTTAACCTCAGAACTCCTGCATTTTTCAAGCACCTAAAACCAATGCTCCGTGGATGATGCCAAGGTCTGCTGCCAGCTGGAGCAGTGGCCAGGCTTGCTTCTCTCTTGGCTGTAGGGGTCGAGTACCAGTTATGGCTGAGCACCCTGACCCTGATTCTGAGGAACAGATTTTCTATGCTGGTACTACTCTGGAACCTGGTGTGGCTGCTGCCAGCATTGTGAAACAAGGGGCTCAGCGCTTTTTCCCCCAAGGCAAAGTCCCTCACCCTTGCAGTTCTGAGGCTGCAGAGGGTGGAGACCTGCCTCTCCTGTGATGCCCTTAAGCCATGTTTCATTCTTTTGTTCCTCTCAGCTCTATCTTTGCATTCCATAGCTTTATTGGAGCTTTCTTTCTGGTCAGACTCACATTTTAAATTATCCTACTGGGCTCTTTGCTCTTGAGTCTCAACATAAATTGGGCTAACAGCCCCCAACAGTAGCCATGCCCCCACCTTAATAATCGACTTTCAAATTTTCCTTTGTTAATCAGTCTGCTGTGCTTAATCTCAGTCACAGGCTAAGTCTCTGAACATGAGCAAAATGCAGAGAAACTTTTTGCCAACTCATAACATGCATCATCTGGAATCTAACAACCAGTGCAGTCCTTTTTCCCAGCAGAAACCTCCTCAGCCTGCTCTTCTGAGCTCTGACTAGAGTGTCTCATACAGAACAGCTGAAGCTCTTCCAGTGCTTCTCTTGTAGGCAACACCTCTGAACCTCTCCTTTCTCTTCCTAGAAGCCATTCCCAAAAGCTTGTAATCCACATGGTCAGGTAGTCACAGCAATGACCTCACTTCCCTGGTACCAAATTCTGTCTCAGTTACTCTTCTCTCATTTCTGGGACAAATACCTGACACCCAAAATTAAGGAAGAGGGGCAGGGGAGATGGCTCAGTGGAATCAGTGCTTCCCTGGCAAGTGCGAGAGCCTGAGTTCAATCCCTGGTTCCGCAAAAAAAAAAAAAAAAAAAAAAAAATTAAGGAAGAAAAGATTTAACTCATAGTCAGTGGAGGTTTCAGTCCATACTCAGCTGGCTCCAAGGCAGAGCGTCACATGGCAGAGAGCAGGCCTTCATGGCATGGCATAGAGCAAGAGAGCAAAAGGAGTGGCAGCAGCTCAGGCAGCTACCTAGCATCTCTTACATTGTGATGTAAATTACTTGCTCCAGGGCAGGTACAGCACCCACAGTAATCAATCAGAAACTGCAAAAGCTGACCTAGGACTACATCAGGCTTTGGGGGGGTAATTATGATACAGGGAGAAAAACTGGTCTCGGGTGGGAGACCTCTAGACCATATAGGGAACCTCCAAATGACATAGAGAAAAACAGTCTCCCGACCTGACCTGCTCGAGTTTGTGTTCTCTAAAACCGAAGGATGAATTTTAGGAACAAATGGAGGTTATGAGCAGAATATATTTATTGAGAGAAAGAAAGCTCCTGTCTGAGAGAGCTGTCTCTTCCAGGAACTTTTATAGTGTAAAACCATGTGAGGCTAAGGTAGAGAGAATGGGAACCCGCTTAGGTGGACAGGAGGTGGGACAAAACTATGGTCAACCAATGGGATTACAAGCACAATTGCTCAGGTAAAACTGATTAAATCCAGTATCAAATGGGAAAGCGAGTCACATAGCAAGCAGGCATGAATACGGGACAGGGTCTCTCCCTGTTGGGGGTTGGAATGTGGGACCGGGTCTCTTTCTGTTAGGGGTTGGGCTAGTGACTCACTTGGGTCTTTCTAGGTGACCCATACCTATTTAGAATATCAATCCCCGGTGCTACTCTTTTAGCATTGTTTGGCCTTTAGGTCTGGTTCACAGCAGGAGCATCCACCCCTCCCACAGTTGTAAGGCATCTCCTCTTCTGTGCTGCCTGGGCCTGTCTGACTGCCTATAATATTTCTATCTAACTCAGCTGCCTGCAATAATTAGACACAAACCATAATACCCAGGGTGGGCTCAAACTTGTGATTTTTCCTGCTTTAGCCTTTTAGTATGCTGGGATTACGGGGTACACTATATATTTTATTTTTTAAAATTATCAGGAGTACTTTTCCTATATCTGAACCTGCATAACATTAGTTATCTATGTAGACCCAAGTGACTACAATCAGAGGCACATTCCTGAGTGTAAAAGTTCTGCATTTTTGAGACCGGCTAGTTAAGTAGCTCATCTTGCTTTGAACTTGCTATATAGTCCAGGCTGCCCTTTTATATGTGGCAGTCCTGCTGCTGGGATTACAGACATGTGCCACCGCCCCAGTTAAAAATGGCTTTTGAGTATACATTTATTGGTTTTCAAGTTCAAACTTAAAAATGAACTAGTCCCGTTATAACAGTAATCCTGATTTTTTTTAATAATTTTTTTTTTTTTTTTTTTGCGGAACCGGGGATTGAACTCAGATCCTTGCGTTTGCCAGTCAAGCGCTTATCCTACTGAGCCATCTCCCCAGCCCTTTTTTTTGTTTTTGTTTTTAAAGATAGTTTCACTACACAGTTCAGGTTGGACTTGAATTCAGTTTGTAGTCTAGGCTCGCCATGAATTCATAGTGATCGTCCTGTCTCAGCCCCCTGTCTGCTGGGATTACAAGCATGTGCCACCATGCCAAGCTTTGTAACCCTGATTTTGGTTCTGATTAGAGAAAAGACGTTGTTCACTGTGCTTTAGGAGCTGTTACCTAAGTTTGATGCTTCTTAACTAAGAAAAATGGTACTTGCTAACAATAGGTGTTTTATAGGCCTCTGAAATCCCCAGGAGTCCAGCAATGTAAACAGTGGCAGCTGATTTTTGCTGGCTTCTCTGTTGTTCAGAGTGCAGTGAAACTGCTTCTCACAAACTGATTCATCTGCTGACTCATCTTCCAGCCCTAAACAACTAGCATTATTTAGTGCTGGGATTGAAAATTTAAAAAACCAGGGTCATTAAGATGTGCAAGTTGGAATGAATCATGAAATCCTGTAACTTAGCTTCTTCCTCCTCACCTGGGCCAGAAAGAAATGTTGCTTTGACAGATGTCATAGTTGATAGTTATTCAGAGTGCCTGCCGTTAGAATCTTCTGAATAAGTAGACTTTTTCTGAGAATCTTTAAGTTGTAGGAATTTTTTAGCCTCCTTTCAGAAATAACATTGTTCATGAAGTGGTTGAAATGACTGGTGCAGAAGCAGTATTTCATGGCAGCTGTATGCTTCAGGAGGACTGTGGTATGGAAGATTGACCATTGATGCTCAGTGTTTTCAGTATAATTAGAAAAGGTCTGTGAAAGTAAGGAATGTTGGAACATTTGGAATCAACTCACTAATAAGTGTCTAAGCTTGATTCATCTGATTCCTGTGTTGTGAAGGAGGCTTAATTAAATTTGTGTTGGCTTTTAGAGGATTAGATTTTTGATGCAAAAATTTAAATGGGAGGGCTGGTGAGATGGCTCAGTGGTCTAAAGCACCTACTTAGAACAAGCTTAGCAAAGCACAGGGACCGTGGGTCAATCCCCCAGCACCACATGCCAGCCAGCCCCGCCCCCCTGGTGGGCTGAGCTGACCACACACACACACACACACACACACACACAAATAAATAAAATTAAAAAAAAAAAGAAACTGATTTAAAAATACTTAATGAAAAAATAACCTATTATATGTTAACATAAACACCCTTTTGGCAAATGAAATGTATTTCTAAAATAGGGCGGGGGAGATGGCTCAGTGGAATAAATAAGCACTTCCCTGACAAGCCAAAGGGCTTGAGTTCAATGCCCGGTTCCACCAAAAAATAAAAATAAAAATAAGAAAAATGTTCTGTTGAATTTACATTACATGTATTTCTAAAATAGTGAGAAGAGTGACATTGTTTTATATTTTTGCAAATCCTTTTTAATATTTAGCTCACTGATGGGAAACCTATGGCACATGTACCAGAGATGGCTGGCTATTATCACTGCACACTAAAAGGTTCACTATCACTAGTCTAACCTAATGGAAAATACCTAGATTCTTATTTTTTTTTTTTTTTCTTTTTTGGTGGAACCGGGGATTGAACTCAGGGCCTTGGGCTTGTCAGGGAAGCACTTATTCTGCTGAGCCATCTTCCCAGCCCTGATATCTAGATTCTTGTATCTCTTCTTTTGTAATCATTTTGCTGTACTTTTTTGTTATTGCTTGATGGTACTGAATATTGGAACCAGTATCTCTGTTGAGCTACATCCCCAGCTCATTTTTAATTTTTTCTTTACTTTGTCTTGTTGACTCATTAAGTTGCCCAAGATGGGCTTGAATTTGGGATTCTCCTGCCTCATCCTCTTAAAGCTTTGGTAGTGCAGGCATTTTTGTGTTGAGCTAAAGCCTTCAATTTTTTTGTTTTGTTTTGTTTTTTTTTGAATGGCAGCAACATTCAAACTCACAACCTTGGGCTGGAGAGAGAGCTCATTGGTCTAAGTGCCTGCCTGGCAAGCGCAAGGACTCCGGTTCAATCCCCGGTAACACATGCTGTGCTGTACCACATGCTGTGCTCCGGCCACCGAAGCTGGGCATGGTAACACATGCCTGTAATCCTAGTGCTGGGGAGGCTGAGACAGGAGGATCACTATGAGTCCAAGCTGCGTAGTGAGACTGTACCAAAAAACCAAAAAAACTTCACTTGGCAGGCAATACACTATGGCACTGATCCATATCCCTAGCCCTATTTTGTGTTGAAAATCTGGTCTCACACTAGTTATGTTGGAGGAAAGGAAGGAATATTTTACTGTCTTGAGATACGGTGAATATTCTGTATTACTCAATCAAAAGTTGACAAATGATAAGTTTCTTAAGGGCAAATTTCAACTTGGAGAGCCTGAAACAATATCCATGAACTTTTCATGTACTCACATCTTTTAGTCTGTTTTACAGTTTGAAATGGCACTTTTACCTATGTATGTGTTTTTTATTT
>NW_004524668.1:4564536-4569720 GCF_000260255.1 Octodon degus
TTAATTAATTTATTTATTTGTGTGTGTGTGAGTGTGTGTGTGGCCAGCTCAGCCCACCAGGGGGCGGGGCGGGCTGTCATGTGGTGCTGGGGGATTGAACCAGGGTCCCTGTGCTTTAGCTAAGCTTGTTCTAAGTAGGTGCTTTAGACCACTGAGCCATCTCACCAGCCCCCTGTGTATGTGTTTTTAACATCCATCATTGAGAAGATGATGATGATTCACTAAGCTCTGCAGGCTTTCCAAATCTTGGCATACTTTATCATCCAGTGATAAAATCAGACTAAATATCACTATGCTCTTGCTGGTATATCTGAGCTCACTGGCTTGTGAAGCATAGAAGGGTAACTGAAGTTGCATTAAAAACCATTCTGTTAGCCAAGCATGGTGGCTGTAATCCCAGTATTCAGGAGGCTGAGGCAGGAGGATCACTGTGAGGTCAAGGCAGCCTGGGCTACAAAGTGAGTTCAAGTGCAGGCTGAACTGCATAGTGAGACCCTACCTCAAAAAGACAACAAAACAATAAAACCATTGTATTGGTTGGGGGTGAATGAACTTCACTTTAGTAAAAATGTTTTATGTTAGAAGTCTTGAAAATGGGCTGTTTTGTTGTCCTGGTTCCTTTTTGTAGGGTTAGCAAGTTTAACTAATTCCACCTAAGTAGTACAGAACCAGAAATAGTTGGCCTTTTTAAATAACTCTGTTAACCTAAATAAATATCAAATGGAATGTGTCATGTATTTTTGAGCTTGCTTGCATTTATAGGTGCTTGGATCTCTTGTCAGTTCCAGAGCTGAGAGTCTTGTCCCCCACCACTCTTCAGGCTCTGAATTTGGGACCTTTGGACTGATCTTTCTCCCTATCTCCTTATATTTTGAGGTAGGTCTTGCTGATTCACTGAGTTTCCCAGGCTGGTTACAGTTAGTAATTTTCCTGCCCGCCTCATCCTCCAAGAGTGCTGGAAATTCAGCATGTGTCACCATGCCTCACTATGATCTGGGAGTCCCTCCCTGTCTTCTTGCCAGGCAAGCACTTATTCTACTGAGCCATCTCCCCGGCCCCTCTGTCTTCTTCTGAGACAGGGTCTTACTATGTAGTGTTCAGGCTGGCCTTGAGTTCTACTATGTGGCCCAGGCTAGCCTCAAGCCTGTGGTGATCCTCTTGGCTCAGTCTCCAGAGTGCTGAGATCACAGCTGTGTGCTAGTATGGTCAGCTATAGATCTGGGAGTCTTAAAACTTCTTTAGATTCTAATTTCTTCATCTTCTGGTCTAAGGATGGAGTGGAGTCCTATGTCCATTTGAAATGATAGGATTGTTTCAGCTGTCCCCAAAGTGCTGCTGCTGTTTTTTGTTTGAATTTTATTTTATTAAACCAATATATAAGGTAAGACAAAGACTAAAACTAATCTCTTCCCAAACAGTGTAGTAAAGGAAAGGTTGGTTTAGGATTTTATTTCTTGGTTCCCTTGGTCAGTGCTGATGAACCTATGGCATGCTGTTATTATTAAAAGCTCGCCATCATTGCCCTAGCATAAATTGGACTGCTGTTGTGTTAAAATGTTATTTTTGCATTTTTTTTTTTTTGAGAGTCTTGCTGTGTAGTTCGCTGACCTTGAACTTACTACATAGACCAAGCTGACCTTGAATTCACATTCACTGTGATCCTCTTGCCTTGGCCTCTGAGTGCCAAGACAGGCACTAAGATGTCTGGCATACACTAATTAATAATGAATTAAAGCCAGTTGTATTGACGCATGCCTGTAGTTCCAGCACTTGAGAGGCTGAGGCAGGAAGATTGTCTCTAGTTTAAGACCAGCCTGAACTGTGTAGCAAAACCCTGTATCAGAAAGCCTAAACAACAACAACAATCCCAAAATAGAATCTTGCTGTGCTGGGGTTGAGCCTCGTGCATGCCTCATCATGCCTCTTGTGTGCTAGGCAATGCTTACCCCTGAACTATACTCCCAGCCCCCAATTTTTTGTTAGTATTCTAAGGAAATGTTTCACTATATTCAAGGATTACTTGGAAATCAATCCTGACCTTTTAAAAATTTTTTTATTTGATCTGCTTTTACACAGTTGTGCTTTGAAAGTTTGGTGTTCATGTAAACTTCTGAGTATCATCTTTATAAAATGGTAAACATTTTGAAACATACTAAAGGTCTGGTAATAAAGATTTGGGGACATTAGTGGTTATATTACATAAAAATACTACACATCCATTAAAACTGTTGCAGAAACATGTAACCTAGCAGGGTGTGGTAGCACACACCTGCAATCCCAGCACTTGGGAAGATGAGGCAGGAGGATTGCTAAGTTCTAGGCCAGACAGTACTGCAAATCGTAGATCCCCCTGCAAGAAACAAACATGTACTGACCAAGAAAGGGCCCTGTTTATACTATTGGAATCAGTTTAAAATGACATGTGATCAAATTTTAATCTTAAAAAGTATATAGAAAAACTGCATGGTTATTCAGCAGTGTTCATATGGTTATTTGCTAGCTACTGGTGAGATTAGGTCATTTTTACTGTTGTAGTGGTTTGTTTGCTTTATCCTTGTATATCTGTTGTTTTTTTTTTTTTTTTTTTTTTGCGCAACTGGGAATTGAACTCAGGCCCTTGCGCTTGCCAGGGAAGCGCTTACTCCACTGAGCCATTTCTCCGGCCCCCTTGTTTTTGTTTTTGAGATAGGGTCTCACTATCTAGTTCAGGCTGGTGTTGAACTCCCGCCATAGCCCAGGGTGGCCTTGAACTTGCAGCACTCCTGCCTCAGCCTTCCAAGTGATAGGATCACAGGTGTGTGCCACCATGCCTGCCCTCTGTTAAAATTTGACCTCCTGCAGGGTCCTCATTTATCAAAGACAGCTAAAGTTACAGTCATTGTTTTGAAAGAGTAAAGGGGATTTAAAGTAACGTTTATTGATTTTTCTTTTTTTTATTTCTTTTTTGGCGGAACTGGGGGTTGAACTCAGGCGCTTGCACTTGCCAGGCTAGCGCTTATTCTACTGAGCCATCTCCCTGGCCCCAGCTTATTGATTTTTCTAAAGAGAATCAAGGAACAGAGCTTTGTGTGTGTGTGTGTGTGTGTGTGTGTGTGTTGAGTTAAATAGAAAATTAAGCATTAGGTTTCTTACAAATTATGATTAAATCCATCTTCGGTTTATTGTAGTATCATACTAATGCTGACCTCACATTGTCATAACTAGATTTCCTTAGATTTTTTTTTTTTTTTAATTTTTTGCTCCAAATGCCTTCAGGGCAGGTTTGGCTAGCTTGAGTTGTGGGGATCAACCACAGCAACCTGAGCCTGACTGCTTTGTTGAAGCAGCCACTTAAAGAACTGAGCTAAGGGGCAGGCCCCCTGATTTTTTTTTTTTTTTTTTTTATGACAGCATGAAAAATGGTTTAAAGTAGTACTTTTAATATAGGCATTACTAAGCAAAAGCCATATTTTTAATGCTGTGGCAGATGAGTGTAAACTGTTTTATTGGGCTCAGTCTGTTATTTGTTAGAGAGTTTCCCTGTTTAAAGTTCTTTGCCATCTTGTCTTTGCTGTCCTGCCTTTCAGCTGGGTCTGCAGCAGGGCTGTGCCAAACATGGCTGCTGCTGTAGCAGGAGCAGACATGGGATAAGTCTAGGCTGCTATGGTTCTTGAGATAAAGCAGAAGCTTGGGGAGGGTGCCCTGGGTTAGGATTTTCTGAGCTGTGCTATAAAAATTGAGTTTTTCTTTGTGGAAGTTTCTGTATGAGAGATGTTGCTGTGCAAGGAGGAGATGCCACCGAATACTGAGACGCATGGCTGCAGCAGGGAACCACCCTTTCTCTGCAGCAATAAGAAATCTTAGCAGATGCTGTCATCACCACGTTTGATTGGCCATTTTCAGAAAGCAGCATGGCTTATCTATCGGTTGGTAACAGAGAAATATGAACAGTGACACTGATTTCTGGTTTAATGGGTGAATTTACCAAAATGCAGATCATTAAGGGATGGAGTGGGCAAATAGTGGAGGATTAAGAAGTCTTCCAGTTTGTAACTTGGGGGAAGAGTACTGTGCCATACCAAAAGTAAAGCTGTATGGTTAAGGTGGGAGATGGGGGTTGGTTTAAGCAGAGATTTGAGGTTGTTTTATGTGCCCTCAGGTGACTTTCCATAGTGACTATACTGCTGTTTGATGTAGAGTATGTTTGTGCCTGAGTTCCTGTCGTGTCTGCCTGTGATGAGAGATTCGAATGGACAAGGAACACCGGGGTCTCTGCCTAGTATCTAGAAAGATGGTATATGTGGATGGACAATGACATGGTACTTCATTTCTTTAATGAGATGCAGTGAAATGATTTCTCTGCCTTAAAACAGAACAGTACCCTTGGAAAAGCCACATGTCATTGTAGAAAGCATCCGAAAAAAAGAAACACCTCATTCATAACTCCATACAGCTCATTGATAATTGTTAACATTTTGATAGATTTCCTCCAAGGAATTGTTTATATGTGTACATGTGTTGTCATTTGTATATTTGTGTATATAAAATACAGTATTAGGTACAAAGCATATTTTGCAAATCATGTTGTAAGTGCAACTATATTACTGTTCCTTTTTCGACATACTAACGTTTTCACTTCAGTAAGCACTTTGAAGGCTTTTATAATAATTTCTCTCTTCCTCACTCTTTCAGCTCCCTGCGTTTTTGCCTTTCCTTTGCCAGAAGGGCTGGAGATCTAACACTTAACATTGTTTGTGCACAGCACTTCCTCTTCCACTGTGCTGGATCCCCAGCCCGTGCAATTCCTTTATTACTTAAAATGTTTGGATTTCCCTG
This sequence comes from Octodon degus, assembly GCF_000260255.1. Classification (NCBI taxonomy): domain Eukaryota; kingdom Metazoa; phylum Chordata; class Mammalia; order Rodentia; family Octodontidae; genus Octodon; species Octodon degus. The sequence goes on from NW_004524668.1 coordinate 4,569,352, forward strand.
TTTCCATGTTTTATTTCTTGATTTTAATGTTGCCTGTTTATATTTTAGGTTGATGTAGTTTTTGAGATCTTGGGTTAGGTTAAAAATTGTTATGGGTCGCTCAGAATAGGAACCAGATCAGCCAGGTTGGAATTTAGAAAGCCGTTTATTACTGAGCTCAGGGCCCCCGATCTGCTCTCACACAGGAGAGGACCGAAAGGCAGCCTGCTTAGGAAGCAGGGAGAAGTTTTAAACCCTGGAACCACATTGAGTTTTTTTTTTTTTTTTTTTTTTAATTTTTATTTGTGTGTGTGTGTGTGTGTGTGTGTGTGTCCAGCTCAGCCCACCAGGGGGCGGGGCTGGCTGGCATGTGGTGCTGGGGGATTGAAC
>NW_004524668.1:4569820-4573740 GCF_000260255.1 Octodon degus
ATTTGTGTGTGTGTGTGTGTGTGTGTGTGTGTCCAGCTCAGCCCACCAGGGGGCGGGGCTGGCTGGCATGTGGTGCTGGGGGATTGAACCGCGTTCCCTGTGCTTTGCTAAGCTTGTTCTAAGTAGGTGCTTTAGACCACTGAGCCATCTCACCAGCCCCACCACATTGAGTTTGATAAACAAATTTTTTTTTCTGATGTAGATTAATGCTTTTAGAATCATTGTGACCACTACTCAAACTAGATTTTCTGAGGCTTTTGTTTCAGTTCCTGGTTAATTTGCACCTGAGTACCTGCTGGCAGCCTTGCATAGCCCGGGGGTTATAAGGAGTTAAAACTCTTTTAGTTTCCTTTTAGAGTCATCTCTGTCATCTAACTTTGTTTTTAAAGGGATTGGTGAGTTTTATCTAGCAAACTATAACAGCCACTATTTACTAAACAATCTAAAACAATGGGTGGGTATGCATTTACAACAGAAAGCACAAGATTTATATTTGTAGCCTAAAATGTGAGTTAACCCATTACAAAATATAGTAAAGTAATGCATGTATATCATAAAGAATACAAGTTATATTGATTTATATATTCATATTATATTTTTTAAAATGTAGAAAACCTTAAACTGTCATCATTAAAAACTTTGACAGTTAGCATGTCAGTTCTTACAGACTTACTTGTATATGTTTACAAGTTTTGTACAGGAGTGGCAGATTTTCAGAGGGTAGCCTGAAATCTGCAGTCTGGTTTGTATCCTAATTTACTAGAAATGTAACATGTGACTTTGAGGGGTTTAGAGTCTCACAGACCTTAGGCCTAGCTTAGCTCTCTTAGTTCAGTGACTTTGTACTGTACCTTGGAGAAGTGAAATTTGTGCCCCCGTGGTGTTTTTCCTATGTGCAGAGGGGGTAATGGTTAGACTGTAGCACTTTAGGTTGTTTGGATTAAGAGTTAATATGTTTACAATGCTTGAAATACTAGCTGGCACTTGGTATGATGTAGTAATAGGGCTGCTAGTAGTTGCTGCTGCTGCTGCTGCTGCTGCTGTTGCTGCTGCTACTGCTACTGCTGCTACTATTACTACCTTTTTTGTTTAAAAAACAAATAGGGGGCTGGTGAGATGGCTCAGTGGTCTAAAGCACCTACTTAGAACAAGCTTAGCAAAGCACAGGGACCGCGGGTCAATCCCCCAGCACCACATGCCAGCCAGCCCCGCCCCCTGGTAGGCTGAGCTGGCCACACACACACACACACACACATAAATAAAAATTAAAAAAAAAAAAACCAAATAGGATCGCTGGGTGTGGTGGTACATGTTTGTAATCCGAGCACTGAGGAGGCTGAAGCAGATGGATTGCTGAGAGTTTTGAGGCCAGTCTGGGCTACACAAGTTCAAAGAAACCTTGTCTCAAACTCCCTCAAATAATACCTGTGTGTGCGTGTGTGTGTGTGTGTGTGTGTTTGTGTGTGTTTGTGTAGAGGAGGATCGTACTATATATACAGAATGACTGCATAGTCATCATACTCGTCATTTAGCCTTGGCCATGTGGATACGTATAGATTATTCTTTGATCTAGCTCAGACCATCATTTATTTAACAATTTTTCTTGCATTACATATTTACATATTCTTAGGCCAGCCACTCTGCTGGCTTTCTTCCTTCCCTCCCTCGTTTCTTTTACTGGGACTTGAAGCCAGTGCTTTTGTATGAGCTCATCTTCAGCCCTTTGTTACTTTTTGAGTTAGAGTCTTGCTGAATTTGCTGAATTGCCCAGGCTGTTGAGTGTGACCTTACAAGGAGCTTCAGCCTTCCAGAGTGCTAGGAATACAGGTGTGCTCTACCTATTTTTTTCTAAAAGGTTTTTATGGTTTAAAAATCAGCACTGAAAAAAAAATAAGCACTGCATATCCTTTTATGTATCTTTGTCTGTTGTACATGTATGAGTTTTTTTTTTTTTTTTTTTTTTTTTTTGTATTGGAGAATTGTACCCAGGACCTTTTCACTGAGCTACATTCCCAGCTCTTTTAAATTTAACATAGTTTAATTTTGAGACATGGTTTTGGTAAGTTGCTGAATATTAGTGTGGACTTGAACTTGTGATCCTTCTACTTCAGCCTTCCACTTTTGTTTTTTTTTTTTTTTTTTGCAGTACCGGGGATTGTACTCCAGACCCTGCACTTGCCAGGCAGGTGCTTATTCTACTGAGCCATCTTCCTGGCCTCCTTCCACATTTTTAAGAAACATTTTCTGCTTTCTGCATGTCACTGTGCTTTAGGGTTGTTTCTTTTTATTCTCTTGACTGCCTACTTATGTAAGGTCTGGCAATTGATGGTTTCCTTCGTATTTCTAATAAAGGGTGAAAGGCAGGAAACATTGTTTACTATCTAATTGTTAATAGTCTGTCTTTTTTACTTTTTTTCTCCTGTATTTTGGGGAAGGGTCTACAGGGTGTTCAGGGCTTCTCTACTAAATTGGACTTGTACTGGGATTAGAGGCTTGTTGCCACCATGCCCAGTCTCAGTTGCTGTCTCAGTGTGCCCCAAGGGCGAGGCTGGCACCGTAGGACTGCGGATCGAATCCCTGGCCCCCCTGCACCTGCTTGCAGGTACTTTAATCTGCTGAGCTTTTTTTTTTTTTTTTAAAATTTTTTTTTGTGTGTGTGTGTGTGTGTGTGTGTGTGTCCAGCTCAGCCCACCAGGGGGCAGGGCTGGCTGGCATGTGGTGCTGGGGGATTGAACCGCGGTCCCTGTGCTTTGCTAAGCTTGTTCTAAGTAGGTGCTTTAGACCACTGAGCCATCTAAATAACCAAATTGGTAAATAAGATCTTGAATCTTTTTATGGTACTAAATTACGAAATTTGAAAAATACTTCAAAGCTGCACCAGTTCTCCAGGGTTTGTTCTCTTTTCCATGTTATCTCTTTACTTTCTTAGAATTTTAATTATTAAGTGTAATATTAATCTTGTTTATTATTGTTTAAAATTTTTATTTATTTATGTTGTGTTTTTTTCCCCCCCAGAACCGGGGATTGAACTCAGGCTCTTGTGCTTGCCAGGCAAGCAATATTTTTGTTGTTTTGAAGTTTGTGTTTTTTTGGCTAGCTCAGGCTGCCCTAAGGGCAGGTCTGGTGTGGCTTGTGGAGCTGAGGGTTGAACTGTGGTCCCCTGTGCCTGACTGAGTTTGCCCAAGCAGGCGTTTTAAACAAATAAGCTAACCTACAAGCCTCCAGTTTTGTCTTTTTGAGACACGGTCTAGCTGTGCAGTTCAGGCTGGACTTGAACTCACTTTGTAGCCCAGGCTGGTCTCATTTAAGTAAAAATACTCACACACACTCTCTCTCTCTCTCTCTCTCTCTCACTCACTCACTCTCTTTCTCTCTCTTTCGATAGGGTCTCACTATGCAGTTCAGGCTGGCCTTGAGCTCACTTCGTAGCTCATGCTGGTCTCAAACTCACAGTGATCCTCCTGCCTCAGCCTCCTGCATGCTGGAATTGCAGGCATGCACCATCATGCCTGACTTTCATTCTTTTTTCTTTTCTTTTTTTCATTCTTTTTTCTATATGTACATCTCATACAGAAACAATTTTTTTCTTGGGTAGAAATGGAAATGTATTATTAAAACATGTATGCTATTCTGAAACTTGCCTTTTCATTTGTTGTGTCATGGATCCTGCTGTAGCATGACTGAGAAAGAGAAATAATTTGGTGAGTGGTTAAGTGTTCAAGTACATATTTGGAGCTGGACTGTTGGAGTTGGATCCCAGGTCTTCACTTAAATAGCATTTCTTTCGGTAACCTACTTTTCTGCTGTGTACCTAAGTTTTCTTTTCTTTTTTTTGTTTTAGAAATTTTTTTTAAAAATTTTATGTATTTGTGTGTGTGTGTGTGTGTGTGTGTGTGGCCAGCTCAGCCCACCAGGGGGCG
>NW_004524668.1:4574421-4579863 GCF_000260255.1 Octodon degus
ATCTATATATCTATATATATATCTCCTATAATACAAATTCGTTACACTAATTAACCATTCTTATATTGGTGGGCAGTTAACAATTTTATTTATTTTGGGGGCTTTTTTTGGAGGAAGATCTTGTGTAATTCATGCTGACCTTGAACTTACCATATAGCCAAGGCTGGCCTTGAATTTGTGGTAATCTTTCTGCCTCAGCCTCCCTAGTGCTGAAATTGCAGATCTGTACCTGTTTTTGCTTGTGTTTTTGGTAAACCGACCAAGTTGACTGGGAACCTGGGATCCTGTGGCCTCCACCTGCAGATTGCTACATCATAGGTGTGTGTCACACTGTATCTGGTTTACTCCTTTTTGCTCTTTTTTTTTTTTTAAATGTATTTGGTACAGCATCTCCAGGGTCTCACTATATAGATCAGACTCATAGTGATTCACCTGTGTTCAGCCTCCAAGAGCTTAGATTACAGGTGTGTGCCACCATGCCCAGTCTCAGTCACGGTCTCAGCGCGCCCTGGGAGTGGGGTCAGCTTAGCACTTAGCACGCCAGGGATGGAACCCGGCAGCTGCGCTCTGCCTAAGCAGGAGCTTTAGTCTGCTGAGCTATCTGGCTGCCCCTTCCTTTTTGCTCTTAGTTGTTTAGCTGATTAACTTAATTTAAGATTAAAAGTTTTTCACAAATGGGGAATATAAGAATCCAAGTCAATTTTTAGAGCAGAGTTTAGATAGGCAAATAGAGTTCAGAAATTCTTGAAAATCAGAATGAGTTAATTTAGGGCTTCCATATTATATAGGTGGTATTTGATTATTTTATTTTTTGTGGGCAGCTCAGCTAGCCCTGGGGGTGGGGCTGATGCAGCATGTGGTGTCACATTCCCAGCAAAGCATGCCTAAGCAGGCGCTTCAGTCCACTGCGCCATCTCATTGGCTCTGCCTTTACTTTTCATTGGATGTGTCCTTTTGAGTTTTTTTTTTTTTTTTTTTTTTTTTTTTTTTTTTTTTTTTTTTTTTTGGCAGAACCAGTGATTGAACTCAGGCCCCTGTGCTTGCAAGGCAAGTGCTTAGATGTGTCCTGTAAGTCTCATTCATTTGACAAATGAATAGAGGAAGATTTTTTTTTCTTTTTTATTGGTTGATTCTGGGACCTGAAAAAGTACAGATGATGCATTTTGCACCTGACGTCATTTTGTGTGTGTGTGTTTGGTGGTACAAAACTGGGAATTGAACTAGGGACAAACACATGATAAGCAAGTGTGTCACTGTACTACATTCCCTTTTGAAATTTTATTTTGAGATGTCTCACAGAACTGTTGAGTGACCTTGTGATCCTCTTGCTTCACCCTTCTGAGAAACTGGAATTTGAAGCATGCTTCTTCATACCTAATGAATTTGTAATATTTTATTTGCAGTATCTATCATTAGTCAGATAAAGAAATAGTGGAGATTGACAGCCTTTTTCTGTTTTCTTTCTCAATATGAACATTCTGTGTGTGTGTGTGTGTGTGTGTGTGTGTGTGTGTGTGTGGCTTTTCCTTCCAGAACTGGGGAATCAATTCAGGGGTGCAAACATGTTAGGCCAAGTGGTTTTTTGCTGAGCTACATCCCAGCTGGAAGTGAGTTTTTCTTTTATTTTTTTGTATTTTTAGGGAAGGGTCTACAGGGTAGTCATAGTCTCACTACTAGATTGGACTCTTAGTAATTCTCCTGTTTACAGCCTCCCAAGAGCTGGGATTACAGGTGTGCATCACCAAGCCCAGTCTCAATTGCTGTCTCAGTGCGCCCCGGAGGCGGGGCCAGCAGGGCAGTCCCAGGAATTGAATCCCTAGCCCCTACCCCTACTTGGAGGCACTTTAATCTGCTGAGCTATTTGGCCGGCCCTAGAAGTGAATTTTTTTTTTTTTTTTTTGGTGGAACCGGGGATTGAACTCAGGTCCTTGCGCTTGCCAGGGAAGCGCTTATTCCACTGAGCTATCTCCCCGGCCCCAGAAGTGAATTTTTAATATAGCAAAGTTTCTTGTTCAAATGAGTAAGATACAGTTCTAGTTCCCAAAGAATATGTTATTATTCAGGATTACTAGATATAGTTAAACCTGCCTAATATTTAAAAAAATTGTGTGCTGCAGAAGTGAAAGTGCTAATAGATTCCTTAGTGTACCATGGAAGTACCTCTTGATCTTACTTTTACTTCTTTCACTAATTAATATGTTACTACAGGCCACAGTTGCTCCAAGAATGATGGGACAGATGTATTTGAAGTGAGGGAATGATTTTGAGGGGCTCAGAGGCAGTGTATCTTTTATCATAGTAAATGTTTAAAAATTAAATTTTATATGATACATGTCAATCATAACTCATATTTGCTAAGTATTGGATAAGGAGATTGTAAATGAAGCAGATTTCTTGAGATATAGTCTAGGCTAAATGCTTCTTATATCAGCCCACACATTCACATAAAGAATTTTAAACAGTATAATTGAGTCATAGTCCAAAAATGTTGTATTTTAATAGTATATCTTACTCAACTATATGGTTCTCAGTAATTTACCAATGAAGTCTTTGGTTAGTTGTGTCAATGAATTTGGAATCTCTAGTAATGAATAGTTGGAATGCGTGTAGGATAGATCTTTGTAAGAGGCTCAGTTGTATCTTCTTCCCCTACTCCGAGATTTATTCCTAAAGAAATTTGTCTAGGCTGGGCTTTAACTTAGATTCAGCCTCCCAGAGCATGTGACTCAGTGCCTGACTTTATCATCCCCTTTCAAATGTGGACTTTTATTTTTAATTTTTATATTTGGCAGAACCAGGGATTGAACTCAGGTCCTGACACTTGCCAGGGAAGCGCTTAATCCACTGAGCCATCTCCCTGGCCCCTTTATTTTTTAGGACTAGAGATTGAACTCAGGACCTTATATTTACCAGGCAGGCACGTAAGCCACTGAGCTATCACCACACTCAAGTGTAGACTGTTTTGCTATTTTGGGTAAGAGTTCTTAATCCTATGAAAAACACCACATTTTTGTAGCCTTTTTTTTTTTTTTTTTTTTTTTTTTATTTCAGACAGATTTTTCTTTCCCCGTCACAGAACTGCATATTGAACTCGGGCCCTTGTGCTTGCCAGGGAAGCATTTATTCCACTGAGCCATCTCCCAGGCCCCTGCCTTTATTAATTTGATTTGCTCCTAACATCTCTTGTCTGTAGGATTATTGTACTTCTTGTGCTCAGCTTCTTTGTAAAACTGATTAGACAAGTCCCAAGTTCTTTTCGACTATATTTAAAATTTATTTATTTATTTGTTACAAGGTCTTGCTATACACCTTGGACTCATAGTGATCCTCCTGTCTCAGCCTCCCCAGCCCTGGGAACATAGGCATGCGCCACCTTGCCTGGTTTTGGTTGCCAGCATGGCATGTGATACTAGGGATTGAACCTGGGTTCCTGCGCTTGCCAGGCAGGTGCTTAGACCACCAAGCTATCTCCCTAGCCCATCACCATTAGATTTTTATTAACCTATGATTTAGGGCAGAAACAAAATCCCCTCATCCCATTCCTTTTCCTTTCTTTTTAGCATATGAAGTGACCCTTTTTTGTAAAATTTTTCTTTCAGGGTCAGTAGAAACATATGTGGAGAAAGGGAGTTGGAAGCCAAACAAATCCCAGCAATAAAGATTTACAAAAAAACTTTATACATAATTGCTGTAAGAAACAGTCTTGCACAAGAACTCTTTTCATTTGATTGTATTGTTTATTATTTGATTGGAACACATTTGAATTTTTTCTTCCTATGTTTTCTGTCTTAGAATAGTTATGGCTGAATGAATGAATGAATAAATAAATAAATTGGGCTGGGGATATAGCTCAGCAGCATAAGCCGCCTGCCTGGCAAGCTCAAGGTCCTGAGTTTGAGCTCTAGTACCACATACACACATACACACACACATAATAAAAAGAGTAGTTATGGCCTAATTTATGGCCTGTTTTGGGAAAAGTACCACATATTGTTGAGAAATACAGATACTTGGTTTTATGAAACACTATACATACCTGTTAAATTCATTTGTTTAAAGTGTGTTGGGGGGCTGGTGAGATGGCTCAGTGGTCTAAAGCACCTACTTAGAACAAGCTTAGCAAACACAGGGACCGCGGTTCAATCCCCAGCACCACATGCCAGCCAGCCCCGCCCCCTGGTGGGCTGAGCTGGCCACACACACACACACACACACACACAAATAAATAAAATTTAAAAAAAAAAAGTGTGTTGGGGGTCGGGGAGATGGCTCATTAGAATAAGTGCTTCCCTGGCAAGCGCAAAGGCCTGAGTTCAATCCCCGGTTCCACCAAAAAAAAAAAAAAAAAATTCTAAAGTGTGGCATAACTCTGATATTTCTTTGTTGATTTTTTTGTCTTGATAAAAATTGTGAAAGTGGGCTTTTTTTTTAGTTTTTATTTTTTTCTGTATTTTAGTGAAGGGTCTACAGGGTGGTCATGGTCTCACTACTAGATTAGACTGTTAGTAATTCTCCTGTTTTCAGCCTTCCAAGGACTGGGATTACAGGCGTGGGCCAACACACCCAGTCTCAATTGCTGCCCCAGGGTGCCCTGGGGGCAGGGCGGGCAAGGCAGGCCCAGGGATCTAACCCCTGACCTGGGAGGTGCTTTAATCTGCTGAGCTATTTGGCTAGCCCAAAAGTGGGCTATTTCCCTACTCCCTATGATTGTATTGGTGTTTGTACTTTTAAAGTCCAGTGGTTCTGTTTTATGAAATTGGGTTCACTAATATTCAGTGCATAGAGTTTTACAGTTGTTAGCATGTCTTGTTGAATTACTTAGTTTACCATTATGTAGTGGGCTCTTCATCTCTTCTGATCAGTGCTGGCTTTTGAAGTTTGCTGTGTCTGAACACAAAATAGTTACTCACTCCTCCTTTTATCTGGCTCCTGTTAGGTGGAGTGTTGTTGTCCATGCTTTTACTTTCAGTCTAGGTACTTCCGTATGAAGGGTAGGGAAGATACAGTTGTATTTTGTGTTTTTGATAGTCTGTCAGCGTGTGTCTTTTGATTGGAAGTTGAGGAAATTGAGAGTTATTGTAGGGTGTTTATTGAATCTAATGATTGCTTTATTTTTATTTTTTATCTTTCATTCATTTATGTTTTTTTTTTTTCCACTGTTCTCCCAGTTAGATGTATATATTTATTCCCTTAGGCTCTTTGCTGGTAGTCTTGTTGCTTGTTTAGTGGTCATTTATTTCTTTAGTATTGCTTTGTCGTGGAAAGTTTACTTCCATCAATTTTTTTTTTTTTTTTTTTTTTTTTGGCATTGCTTTTATAAACTCTAAATGAAATACATTTAAGTGGCCATGCAGAGGAAATAATTAAAGCTATAAAAAAGTCCAGATTACAAAGCATCAGCATCCAGATGGCTATAACACAAATTTTTTTTTTTTTTTGGTG
>NW_004524668.1:4582447-4590961 GCF_000260255.1 Octodon degus
CCTTGTGCTTGACAGGCAAGCAGTTATTCTACTGAGCTATCTCCTCAGCCCCTATTCCGTCAATTCTGAAGGCTAATTTTGCACGATATAAAAATCTGGGTTGACAGTTGTTTTATTTTAGGCTTGACAAATTTCACTTTTCGGCTCTCAGCCTGTGAGGTTTCTTTGAGGAATCCAGTTATTCTGATGGGCTTGCTTTTATAGGTTGTTTATTTTTTTTTTTTTTTCCTAACAGCTTTTAGTATTTTGTCCTTTTCTTGAATATTTGGAGTTTTCATTATGATGTATCATGGAGAGGTTTTTTGGTTGTGATTGTTTGGGGTGCTATATACCTGTTGTACTTGAATATTGAATTACTTCCATAGTTTTGAAAAGGTTTCTGCTCCGATTTAAGTAACTAATTTTTTTATACCTTTGAGTCATCTTTTTTTATTTCTATAATAATGAGATTTTTGTTGTCTGTTTTTTGAGTTATCTACATGGATCCAGCTTGTGTGGTGTGACGTCATTTCTAGGGTATCATCAGTTTTATGAGCCACTCACTTTCTATTTGTGATACTCTCTTCACATTGGTCAAGTTTGCTACCTGTGCCATAATGTCTCTATGTCCTTTCTTTTCATGCCAATTTAAAAAAAAAAACTCTTCAAACATTCTTTTTTTTTTTTTTTTTTTTTTTTTCATTCTGTCTATAACTTCCTCTACTTTATTGTTTATGAGATGGGTATCTTTTGGATATCTAAGGGATTTGGGGGAAAGCATGTTTCCTTGATTTCTCATGTTTCTGTGTTTTTTTCACTGGATTGAAGGTCAGTTAGGGTAGAGAAATTCTTGCCATTACTGTAGTGATTTTAGTTTTGTCTTCTTTGATGTGTTCTTGGGTTTAGTTATATTTTGGTGTTTATATCCCTCTTTAGTCTATTCAGTATAATGTTTGAGGGTCTTGTTAGTAGTGAAGACCAAGTGTAGTAATGTTTACAATGGAAAGAAAAAACCAGATATTGACATACAGTAAACACCAGTTAAGCAACAACTGCCAGCATTAACTATGTAAATCAGCAGTACAGTAATAATAGAGTCAAAGACTACACACCCATTATTGACATATGTAAGAAGGAACAACTATACCATCTTTAACTGTAAAAGAGGTCTGTAAGCCATACATGTAATCCCACTTGAGAGGGTTAGACAGGGATCCCTGTGAGTTTGAGGCCAGACTGTACTACAAAGATTGTCTCAAAAAAACAAAACAGAACATCTGCAGTAATAGTGTATATAAAAATGCAAACCAAATATTAACATACACTAAATATCTGCTGAAAACAATTATATCACCATTAATATTAAGCAATAATGACATGATCAGCAAAATAGCCAAAAATTAGTAAAGCTTAGTAGTATAGTAGAGGTAGGGTAAGGCAAAATGAAAGGAGTAAAATTTGAAAAGATGAAAAGGAGTGAATGAGAAAGATTTGATTGACAAAAACTAAAGAAACTGGATGTGCTGGTGCATGACTGTAACCCCAGCACTCAGGAAGCTAGGGCAGGAGGACTGCTATGGATTGGAGGCCAGCCTGGGCTACCTGGCAAGTTTAAGGCAACCTGAACTACGTAGCAAGATTCTGTCACGAAAAACAAAAAGAAAAGCTAGTGAGATAGCTCGGTGGTCTAAATACCTGCCCTGGCAAGTGCAAGGAACTGGATTCAGTCCCTGGTCCTGCATGCCATTGCTGACCACTGAAACCAGGTGTGCTGGTGTATGCTTGTAAGCCTAGAGCTGGGGAGGCTGAGACAGGAGGATCACTGTAAGTCCTAACTGTGTAGTGAGACCCTCTACCAAATAAATAAATAAATAGACAAAATAATGCAAAAAGTATTTAGGTACAAATAACAGAGAAAGAGAAATTAGATGCAAAAAAAAAAAAAAAAAAAAAGGAAATAGAAAAAATAAAGCAAAAAACTTTGCCAAAGAAAAAAAGAAATGAGTCCAAAAATTCCCATGTGTTTTGGTGCATGGTTTCTTCCCATGGCCTGTGGTATTGGACTCCACCAGATGTGGATTGGACTTATTTTGTTCCCACCCCAATTTTTGCTTTGTGAATGCTTAGTCCTGCCCTGCTTTTCTAGCTGGATATGGTCAATCAGTAGTGTGGTGACTGCCTCAGGGCTGTATTCACTCCAGAGCTCTTAATGTCTGAATCCTTCTATATGTCCAAGACACTGTTTCCCACTACCCCCTTATGGCCTGGGGGCTTATGAAATGCCTCTTGTTCCAGAAGCACATCCACATTCCCAGGATGTGGCAACTGTCCAAGTAAAGCGAATCCCTAATCACGTTGGCATGTGGGAAAAGCAGATGGACCACTGAGCTCTGTGCTGAAAGTAGACAGCAGTGGGGAGGAGCAGGCAATCTGCTGGGTTTAATACCAGTGCGTTCAGACCCAGCCCCTTGGGAAAACCACAGGACTGGCCAGACTTCTCTCCACCTTGAGGGTGGGACTAACATGTCCTTCACATTAAACTTCTCAGGGAATCTGTGATTATCCTGCCCCTTCTCTGTGTCTGTTTTGTGGCTGTCTTCCACCCAGTCAATGTGGTAAGGTACCATCATAGAACCTGAAATGAAATTCTACGACTTCTGATTCCCAGAGTAGTTTAGTGTTGGTTTTTTTTTTTTTTTTTTTTTTTCTGGTTCTGGCTGCCTTGAGAGGGTGGGTGTGGGCTGCTTGTGGGAGTGGGGATTGAGCCTTGGTCCCCTGTGCCTGACTGCATTTGCCCAAGCTACACTTTAAACAACTAAGCAGGCCCCCCAGGAATGGCTTAGTCTTTGTAATTTTTTTTTCCCCTGGAACTAGGGATTGAACTCAGGCCCTTGTGCTTGCCAGGGAAGCGCTTATTTCACTGAGCCATCTCCCCGGCCCCAGGAATGGCTTAGTCTTGATAATTGCTGTCCCAAAATGGCTTCTGATTATGTCAGTCCCAGATATGGCTGACATGACAAAAAGTTTTTTCTCCAACTCTAGCCTGCCATATGAAGAGTCCCTTTTCAGAGTGATACTATTTACTGTATTTGCAGCTTGCAAACTATGGGATTTTCTTGGGGCTGCCAACCCTCAGGCCCATGTTGTGTTTGGGGAGATAGGACCTCCTTCCTAAGAAGTGGGTTAGCGTTCCAGACTGCTGCTTTCTTTTTTCTGTGTTATCTTCAGTTTTTCTGTAGTTTCTAGATTTCCTCTCAGGTCTTTTTTCTTAAGTTTTTTTCTTTCCCCCCCAGGTGTCTCGAGTCCAGATCCTGGAAAGGCTGTCTTAAAATATATTTTTAGATACTGGTCTTACAGTATTGTCTTTGCTGCTGTGAATTCCAGGGCCCATGGGTTCCTCCTGACTAAACCTCCTAAGTAGCTATGATTGTAGCATTACTTCATTGAGTATAAATATTAACTTACTGTCACATCTTTATTACTGAGTATAATTTTTATTTAATTAAATTTATATTTAAATAGCTACATGTAGCTAGTGGCTTATTTGACAGATAACTGCAGATTATACTGTTTAATCATCATATATTTTTGAGCACTCAGTAACATACCTAAGCTACATTAGGCTCCAGGGATACTGTAGTTGGAGTTGGCAATGTGATGGAATTAAGTAATTAGAGATAATTGTAATAGAGTATGATAGTTGCTGTCTTAAAAACGTAGGGTTCTGTGGGACCATACATACAGGTTTTCACCTAAATTTAGGGTAGGTCACATTGTTGCAGTTTTTATGTCAGAGAACCTTGTTATAAAGATACCCCTTGTAGTATTACACAGACCTTGAGTTGTTCTGGCTGTGTTACATCATCATCAAGGGATGTATGGAGCCCCTTGACTGTTATTTGTGTTTGAGGTTAGCACTGGTTATAGTTTTTTTCTCTCTTGAGACTGGATCTCACTGTATTGTGGTTATTTATTTATGTAGTTTTTAATCCTTTATTTGGTACAGGGTCTTGCTATGCAACTTGGACTTGTAGAGATCCTCCTATCTCAGCCTCCCCAGCACTAGGATTATGGGTGTGCTCCACCATGCTGGTTTCAGTGGCTGGTACGATGTGTCTGGGGATTTGGGGCCAGCATGGTATGTAGTACCAGGGATTGAACCCAGGTCCTTGCACTTGCCGGGCAGGTGCTTAGACTGCTGAGCCATCTCCCCAGCCCTGTGGGGTTTTGTTTTATACTGGGAATTGAACTCAGAACCTGGCGCTTACTAGGCAAGCACTATGCCACTGAACTATATCTCTAGCCCCAGTCTCACTGTATTGGCCAGGCAAGCTTTTAAGTCCTAGACTCCAGTGACCATGTTCTTGCCTCCAGTCTCTCAGTAGCTGAGCACTGGTATCCCCCCACCCCCAGCCATATCTAGTCATTAAATAACATTTGTGCTACAAAGTACTGTCAAGGATGCTTTTTTCTTTGTGTTACCAAGGTTTGAACTCAGGACCTTGCACTTGCCAGGCAAGTGCTTATTCTACTGAGCTATCTCCCTGGCCCTACGATGCTGTTTTGATAGGGTTATAGATTATAGAGATCTTAGGGATCTAGTTTCCAAGTGCTTTGAGACTTACATATATAATACTGGCTAGAAAAGTAATATTTCTTTATAGTGTCTTGAGGCTGACCTTTGTGTAGGTTCTTCTACCTATGAGAAAATGTCAGTTCTTAGGAAAATTAGCAGCAAGGCACTGGTTTTTTATTTATATTTATTTATTTATTTATTTATTTTTTTGGAGCAGTACCAGGGATTGAACTCAGGACCTTGCACTTGCCAGGCAAGTACTTATTCTACTGAGCTATCTCCCCGGCCCTTACTGTGTTGTGATTGTTTGTACTGTACTGAGGTTTTTGAATCCTGTGCATATTTTATTTGTTTGTTTGTTTTGTTTTTTGCAGAACTGGGGATTGAACTCAGGCCCTTGTGCTTGCCAGGGAAGCACTTATTCCACTGAGCCATCTCTCCGGCCCCTCCTGTGCATATTTTAAACTTCCTAGTACTCCTTGTCTATAATGATCAAATTTTGGGTGATCAGTAACCCCATGGGGCTAGAGGCTAGGGAAAATACTGCTTTCCTGCTTGGTTTTAGAGGAAATTAGAACTGACGGAATTGGAGATAACGGAAAGGATGAGAAGGGCTACATGGCAGGGAGCTCCTATCATTGTGGTGACTCTTCCTACATCTTCCCACCTGAGTTAGTTCTGCTAAAAGCTATGGGTAACTTTGTCCAGGCATTTGGGCACTATATTATACTGTTAAATCAGTTACTGATGGTAAGAATCATATTGTTTTCCTAAAGGACTTTCAATGCTAAGGGCAGAGTAGACACTAATAAGTGCCTGTCAGAAGTCTTTGCTCTTAGGAGCCCAGGGAGATAGCTCAGTAGAATAAGCGCTTGCCTGGCAAGTGCAAGGTCCTGAGTTCAATCCCTGGTACTGCAAAAATAAATACATGAAGAAGTCTTTGCCCTTAGAAGAAGAAGGTTTAAACCCTTTGAAGTTTGTGGGCCTGATTTGCTCCTTTTTGGGGTTTGAGTATATTATGTCCCTGTGTTACTTACGAGTATTCATTCTCAAGCTTATTCCATTAATTGGGAGTAGGGAAAGTAGCAGCGATCTGTGAAAACTTCGGATTCAGAAATTGCACGATATTGCCAGCCATAGTAGCACATGCTTTTTTTTTTTTTTTTTTTTTTTTTAGTACATGCTTCTAATCACAGCACTTGGGGAGGCTGAGGCAGGAGGATCACTGAATGTGAGACTAGCCTGAGCTATATAGTGAGTTCCAGGCCAGGCTAGAATGCACAGTGAGATCTTGTTTCCAAAAGTTAAAAAAAAGGGCAGTGTTATATTTTTGCTTTTTTTTTTTTTTAATGTATTTGGTACAAAATCTCACTACATAGCTTGGACTCGTAGCGATTCTCCTGTTCTCAGCCTCCCCATTCTGGGATTACAGGCAGGTACCCCTATGCCCAGTCTCGGCTGGTTTAGCATGCCTGGGTGAGGGGCTGGCATGGCACGTGGTGCCAGGATCCAGCCCCAGTCCTTGCGCTTGCCTAAGCAGGTGCTTAGTCCATTGAGCTATCTCGCCCACCCTTGTTTTTGAACTTTTATACTTTAGTTGTTGAACTCACTGTGTACCTGATGAGAGAGAATGGGTTATACTGGCTGCTGTCACGGAGGGGATTGACAACATGAGTGAGGTTGGAGTACGTTTGTGTGCTAGCATATGTTTCTCCTAGAACATGTAATACTGTAGCAAGATGAATATGTTTTACATGAAATTTACATTTTTGTTTCAGGAAAGGTAGAATGACACATCTGGTTTAAACACTTAAAAATGTGTTTTAAAATACTGTAGGGGGACTGGGGAGATAGCTCAGTAGAATAAGTGCTTACCTGGCAAGCCCAAAGGCCTGAGTTCAATCCATCGTTCTGCCAAAAAATGAAATGACATGACCTGCCAGATAGCTCAGTGGATTAAAGTACCTGTTAGGCAGACACAGGGCCTGGAGTTCCATCCCCAGCATGCTGTCCTGGCCCCACTCCTGGGATGTGCTGAGACAGTGATTGAGACTGGGCATGGTGGCACATTTGTAATCCCAGAGCTTGAAAGGTTGAAAGCAGGAGGGGTCACTATGGGTCTGAACTGTGTAGTGAGACCCTGTAGACCTGTACTAAATACGTAAAATACTGTAGATACTTAAAAAAATGCACACACACACATACACACACATCCTATATTGTAGCAAATTCAAATATTACTCAGCTAACTTTTCAAATCATCAGAAAATATTATTGGTATAACTGAAATCTTTTTTCTCGCACCCTTTTTATCACTTATTCTTTTTCACCAGAGGCAAATGTTACCCTGAATTTTGGATTTATCAACCCAGTGTATTTCTTTTTTTTTTTTTTAATATTTATTTATTTATTTTGTTTATTTATTTATTTGTGTTTGTGTGGCCAGCTCAGCCCACCAGGGGGTGGGGCTGGCTGGCATGTGGTGCTGGGGGATTGAACTGCGGGCCCTGTGCTTTGCTAAGCTTGTTCTAAGTAGGTGCTTTAGACCACTGAGCCATCTCACCAGCCCAACCCAGTGTATTTCTTTCTATATTTACTACAAATCTTTTTAAGAGTTTTCCAACAAAAGAAGAAATCCTTACTATTATTAAGCCTCAACAATGTGTATTTTTTCAGCTTGGAAAGTATTTTCTGAACTTATTTTCAGTGTGTTCCCTTGTTTTCCTACCCTTCCTCCTATCACGTAATACAGGTTGTTGGACTTTAGTTTGAATATGCTCTAAATGAAATATATTTGTTGAAAGCTTTGGCATATATTTTGAATTTGAAAAGAAATATGTAATACTTGATATTTGAGGAAGACAGTGCAATGTATTTCTAATCCCTAAATAGATTGCTAGATCAAAAAAAATACTGTGTGCCACAGTAATTGTTTTTCATAGAAATACTTTCTATTTAATGTATGCTGCTTGTCATCATTGGAATTATGCCACTAAGTAGTATTTTGTGGGAGCTCTGGCAAAATTTTGCTTAATGATCATCTAGGAAAGAGCCTTTTCTTGTTGTTGATAGTAAAACATTGTCCAGTACAATGTAAGTTTTCTCTCCCTTTTTTACTTCAGTACCAGTAAATTTTAAGCAAAAATGTGGGCCCAGACACTCTAGCTTACTTCAGTGTAGATTCTAAAAGCATCAGTTCGCTTTTATGTTGTTTTGTTTTGTGTTTTGAGGGCAAATCTTGGTATGTTGCCCATTGGCCTGGGATTCTTGATCCTCCTGCCTCAGATTCCTGAGTAGCTAGTGGATTAGGTGTGCTCAAGGCATTGTACCCAAAAGTTTCTGCTCATTGTGCTCTATGTTTGTCTTAGTTGAAGCTGACTGTCTAGGGTTGTGTCTTGCTTAAGTATCTTGTAATTTTCTGTTGTTTTTTTTTTAAAGTTCAGTTCCTGTAAATTGCTTATGTCAAGTAGCTTCATTGCTAGTACTAAAAAAAACCCTTAGAAAATGACTGCTTCTGAGAGATGTCGTCCAGGTGTACCTGGCCTTTGGGTTTTGAGTCTGTTACATGATCCTATCATTTCATCTCAAATAAATCAAGATGAGAAGTTGCTGCCTGTTTGATCTAGCACCTGGTTGTTTGGCAGTTGCCTATAGTTTTGTTTATAACCCTTAGGGAATCTCAATCTTGGCATGGCAGGAGAAACAACTGATTAGAACAATTATGTCACCTTGGCTAAAGTAGAAAAAATCAGCAATAACAGTAGTGTTAAATACAGCCTAGAGAATGGTGAACTATGGTAACTTAATTTGTCCTTTAGCTATATGAACCATACTTATGGTTATGTAATAAAAATTTAAAATGAACAAGGCAGGGGCTGGTGAGATGGCTCCGTGGTCTAAAGCACCTACTTAGAACAAGCTTAGCAAAGCACAGGGACCACGGTTCAATCCCCCAGCAC
>NW_004524668.1:4592021-4594760 GCF_000260255.1 Octodon degus
GACCACTGAGCCATGTCACCAGCCCCAAGCAGAATATATTTATTGAGAGAAAGAAAGCTCCTGTCACGAGAGAGGGACAGGAGGGGGTGGCCCGAGCAGGTAGTTCCCCGGAAAGCTGTCTCTTCCAGGAATTTTTATAGCGTAAAACCATGTGAGGCTAAGGTGGAGAGAATGGGAACTTGCTTAGGTGGGCAGGAGGCGGGACCAAACTATGGTCAACCAATGGGATTACAAGCACCATTGCTCAGGTAAAATTGATTAAATCCAGTAAGCAATTGTAAGCAATTTTAACAGTACTATGTGAAGCAAAACTGAATGAGGCAAAGCATGAACAATTATGAGCAATGGGCAAAGACATACTAACATTTGAAACATAAATTTGTTACCTATGCAATTCACAATTCAGAATTTATGAAAGAAAAGAAAATTCATACCTCCGTCCAATGATCTCAGTGGGAAACTCCAAAATGATACAGGACTAAAAACTGGTCTCGGGTGGGTGACCTCCAAACCATGTAGGGAACCTCCAAATGACATAGAGAAAAACGATCTCTGGACCTGACCTGCACGAGTTCGTGTTCTCTAAAACCGAAGAATGAATTTTAGGAACAAACGGAGGTTACGAGCAGAATATATTTATTGAGAGAAAGAAAGCTCCTGTCCCGAGAGAGGGCAAGGGTCTCCAGGACCCAGCAAGGATCTGAAGCAAGAACTGAAGCCCACAAGGAAAGTGAAGATAGGAGACCTGAACACAGAAGGAGGTGGCAAGCTGTGTTTTCTTCCTGAGCTGTGACTGATTTTATGAGGGGGCAGGTCAGCCCTGCAGGTGTATGTTGACTGACAAGCCCAGAGGCATCCACAGAGGAGAAATACACTACTGGAGTGGAGCATTGCACCAGTGAGATGGAGCAAATGCAGTGGCTGGTGAGTTATTCATGTTCAGCCCCAACCCAAGAGAGTAGCCATCTTGGAGAGAGTCCAACTCAGCGTGGAACTCCAGACCAGCTGCAGGCTGACTCCATCTAGCAACTCCTAGTGTCAGGATGAAGTGGAACTGAGGTCAAGCTGGCAAGAGATCAGGGAGCTGAGTTCAAGCGGAGGCACACAGAGTGTTGCAGGTTGAACAAATCCAGTTTCAGCCTCACTCACAACCAGAAGCCAACCTGAACTTCAGTGGAACTAAGGTGCAGTCTCTATGTAAATCTATGGCTGGCTTGCTAGCATTAAGCAGCTCACTTAGTCTACCAGTGACAGCAGACAGACATACCCTGAAATGAACGTTCTTTTTTTTTTTTTTCTTTCTCCTTGTTTTTTTTCTGGCTTTTGTTTGTTCTTGTTTTTATATGAATTTAAACATTGTTTCTAGCTTTTCTGTTGTTAATTTTTGGTACTGTTCTTGTTTCATCTCTTTTTCTCCTGTCTTCTTTGCCAGTTTCCCAAAGTTCATGTAATCTTCCTTTGTCCTCCAGCCTTATTTCTAATATCTTCCTCTTCTTCTGTGTCTCTATTTTCCCCCCTAAACCCTTTTCATTCTTCTCCCTGAGGGTAAAATCACCATTTTGAGGTCATATTTACTGTGTACAATTTTTTTCCTTTCTACTCCCTTAAACCAGTTTCTCTTTCCTTTTGAGTTTTCCCCCCCTCATTTTACAGTGTCTTTTTACATTTTGGATCACATTTACTTTTTTAGCTTAACAATACGATGTTTGCAAGTGGTTTATTTCACTTAGGAGTATGGTCTCTAGTTGCACCCATTTACCTATAAAAGTCTCCAGTTTGTACTGCTTTATGGCTAAATAATACTCTATTTAAAGAGACCATATCTTTTTTTATCCATTTGTTGGTTGACGGGTATCTGGATTGTTTCTGGGATCTAGACATCATGTGAGGGAGAAATAAAAAGCGAGCGTGGCCATCACAAGGAATGGCAGTCTCCAGGGGATTTCGTTTTTAATTGGGATCAGATTATGTGACTTTTATATTGCCATTTGTATTTCAGCTGTGCAGTTTTGGCCATATTACGTGATTTTGCCTTATAAGTGTCTAGCTTCTGAGTTGTCATGGTTGTGGTGTTGCGTGGAATTTGGATTTGTAGCTGCTAAAAACTCAGCACTGCATGTTATTCACATGTGTGATACAAACTGGCAGACTAAATCCCCAGTGCTTGTGTTAAATACACTGGAAAGAAGTTTTTCACACATTTAAATCATGTTAATGTTTTTTTAACATGAACGTTTTCAATATTGTTAACCTGAATTATTCCAAGCTGAAGAAAGAAACCATGTTTCTAGACCTAGAAGGTTTTTTAAAAAAATTTTTATTGTTGTATTTAGTACAGGGTCTACAGGGTCTCACTACATAGATCTGACTCATAGTGATTCTCCTATTTTTCAGCCTCCTAAGTGCTGGGATTATAGGCATGCACCACCACGCCCAGTCTCAGTCTCATCTCAGCATGGCTCCTGGGGCTGGCACGACATGACTGAGAAGGTTTATTCTTTATTTGTGTGCTAACTGCTAAAAATACTGAAGCATTGATCGTGTGAAATTATGAGTATGTTTAAGAACGTTAGTTTTAGGGATATATCAGCAACATAAACGCCTGCCTGGAAAGTACAAGGTCCTGAGTTTGATCTCTGGTCCTGAAAAAAAAAAAAAAAAAAAAAAGGAAGAACATTAGTTTTAAATATGTAACTAATTTTCTGATTGATATATAAAAATATTCTTTGGGCTGGAGAG
>NW_004524668.1:4595195-4597534 GCF_000260255.1 Octodon degus
AAAATTTTTTCTGCCTTAAAAAATATCTATCTGGGGGCTGGTGAGATGGCTCAGTGGTCTAAAGCACCCACTTAGAACAAGCTAAGCTAAAGCAAAGCACAGGGACCGCTGTTCAATCCCCAGTACCACATGCCAGCCAGCCCCTCCCCCTGGTGGGCTGAGCTGGCCACACACACACACACACACACACACGCATAAATAAATAAAATTAAAAAAAAATATCTATCTGAGGATCAGTATGGAATGAATATACTGCAGTCGAGGTACTATATTAGAAGCTCATGGATAACCTTGTCACTTGAAAAACAGCAATGGTTAAGCCTTTCAGGGTCTTTTTCTTTTTTTTTTTTGCGGAATCGGGGATTGAACTCAGGCCCTTGCACTTGCCAGAGAAGCGCTTATTCCACTGAGCCATCTCCCCGGCCCCTCTTTTTCTTTCTTTTTTTTTGTGGAACTGGGGATTGAACTTAGGCCCTTGCGCTTGCCAAGGAAGCACTTACTCCACTGAGCCATTTCCCCGGCCTGGTAAGCCTTTCTCCAGCCTCAAAATTTATGTTTTGTAACTACACAGAGAAATGGTAGGATAGGGGAAGAGAGGATGATGGCCATAGGATCCACTGGTTTGTTTGTTTTGCTTTTGTGGTACCAGGGCCAGCCAAGCGCTTATTCTACTGAGCCATCTCCCTGGCCCATATAGGATTTATGAGGAGTGAAACTCAGATGACTGATGTGTTCTGTTTTGCTGTGATTTTGTGAGAACTAATTTTTCTATTTCTTGGTTTCCTAAGGGTTTAGTTTTTAAAAAAAATCATTTATTTATATTTTTATTTACTTGGTACAGGGTCTTGCTATACAGCTTGGATTCGTAGTGATCTTCCTGTCTGAGCCTCCCTAGTGCTGGGATTACAGTTGTGTGCCACCATGCCAGGTTTTGGTGGCTAGCTCAGCATGCCCGTGGTGCGGCATGTGGTGCTGGGGATCGAACCCTGCTCCTTGCACTTGCCAGGCAGGCACTTAGACTGTTGAGCTGTCTCCCTGGCCTACCCTTAGGGTTTATTTTATTTATTTATTTATATTTTGGTGGAACTGGGGATTGAACTCAGGCCCTTGCACTTGCCAGGGAAGTGGTTATTCCACTGAGCCATCTCCTCAGCCCTATCCTTAGGGTTTAATAGCACCTAGTTTACAAGTTCTTTTGACTCCGTAAGTGAAAAATACATGTGTATGGTTTGCACTGCTCAACAATGTCTACTGTTATTATTGTTTGCTTTTATCATTCTTTTCCTCAAAACCATTGTAGTCTGGGAGGCTGTTTTTCAAAGCAGACCTCTTTCTTTGGCCTGTGTTGAGCAGATTGAGGTGGAGGAATAAACCTGTTTTTTTTTTTTTTTTTTCCGGAACAGGGGATTGAACTCAGACCCTTGTGCTTGCCAGGGAAGCGCTTATTCCACTGAGTCATCTCCCTGGCCAACCTGTGCTTTTTGTATAGCATAGGTGCATGTTTTTTATTACTTCAAGTTTTAAAATGTAAACTTCGCTCCCTTTCGTATGCTAACTTCTTAGCCCAGGACTCAAAGTTGAACTTAACTATTTTGAAGCAGTGATGTGTTGACAAATTGAACATCAGTGACAAGGATTTAATTGGCACTCATCAAAATTTCCTGCTCTCTGTGTAGTTATGGTTGTGGGATGTAAGGATGTAAATGCTATATATGGCCCAAAAGGGTAGGAGTTAGGGTTAAGTGCTGCTGCTGCTGCACTGGATTTTGGGATAGATTAGGATGCTTTTAGCAGTGAACAGCAGGAAATGCTTCAGTGGGAGGCAAGTGATAGAGTTGTGATGGATTGAGTGTGTACTCAGTTGAGTGTGGGATCTTCAGAAGGGCAAGAATAGTAGATAGTAAGACAGTTTATCACTTAGGGCAGTCTGGGTTGTAGTTACAGGTTTGTGAGTGGTAACTACCAAGAGGGCAGTTGAACTGTGTACTAGCTATATTCACAGCCAAAGAATTTTGGTAGTAAGAGAATGAACTACTACTTACAATTTTTTTTTTTTACTAACACCTTTGTGTGTCACTGTGTTCTTTTACAGTGATAGCCTTAAGCTCAGAATACAGTGAAATGATCTGTAATGGCTCATATATACTCCTGTTGAAGCTAGGATCCACTGTAAAAAACCCGAGGTTTTACCTCTCCCATCTGTGAGGATTAAAGTGTGAGCTACTTTACAAGGTCAAATTGAGGGGCTGGTGAGATGGCTCAGTGGTCTAAAGCACCTACTTAGAACAAGCTTAGCAAAGCACAGGGACCGCGGTTCAATCCCCCAGCACCACATGCCA
>NW_004524668.1:4598064-4604928 GCF_000260255.1 Octodon degus
CCCTGTGCTCTGCTAAGCTTGTTCTAAGTAGGTGCTTTAGACCACTGAGCCATCTCACCAGCCCTGGGATATGTATTTTAAACCATGTTCACTTACTTTGCTTTGTGGCTAGTTACATGAAAAAGAAGGAAACATGTATTATAGCACGCGGACAATTGTGCCACTGAGCTATATTCTTAGAAAGCTCCCTTTTTGAAATACTAGTGATAAACCAGGAGTAGTGGCACACCCCTGTAATCCTAGCACTTGGGAGCCTGAAGCAGAATGATTGCCATGAGTTCAAGGCCATCCTGGGCTACACAAGTGAGTTCAGGACCACCCTGAACTACATAGGAAGCCCCTGTCTCAAACAAAACAAAATATCTCAAGACAACATAAAAGAATTGCTAACAGTGATAACTGCTTCCATTTGTTAAATGTATACTAGGTCCCACATTTGTTAAGAATACCATTTCATACTACATGGGTGGATTACCCTGAGTTTCAGGCTACTCTCTACTACATAGTGAGTTCTAGGCTAGCCTGAACTAGATAGTGAATCCCTGTCTCAAAAAGAAAAAAACAAGTACTATTTCTGACATATTTGTAAACCCAGCTTTCTGAGGGCTGAGACAGGAGGTTTACACGTTTGAGACCAACCTGTGTAACTTAGTGAGACCCTGTCTCAAAAAAGGGTGATGGTAATACAGCTCAGTGTGAAGGTCTTAGGTTCAATCCCCAGTATCTATCCCAAAAAGGACCCCCCTCCATTATATAGGTTAAGGAACTAAACTTGGTGGTGGACCTCAGAATTTATCTCAATCAAGCTGATTTTAAAGTTTGAATTCTTAGGGCCGGCCAAATAGCTCAGCAGATTAATGCACCTGGAAGCAGGTGCAGGGGCCGGGGGTTTGATCCCCAGGGCATGCTGAGATGGCAGTTGAGACTGGGTATAGTGGCGCATGCCTGTAATCCCAGCACTTGGGAGGCTGTTAACAGATGGGTCACTATAAGTCTGATCTAGTAGTGAGACCCTGAAAACCCTGAAGACCCTTTCCTAAAATACAGGAAAGAAAAAAGTTGGAATTCTCTATCTTGTACTGATAGGCATCTTAGGTTATATGAGTTAAAATTGTTGAGACTAGGGTTAAATGTCAGTTTACGTCTCACTTCCTTTAGACAGTTGAGATGTGCATAGTGTTTAAAACTGGTATCTTGGGATGGGGAGAGAGCTCAGTGGCTTAACTACTTGCCTGGCAAGCCACAAGGTCCTGAGTTCAATACCCAGTACAAAAATACTGGTATCTTGATCTGAGGCTGGCAGCAGCTGCCTATAGTCCTAGCTGCTCAAGACAGTGTTGAAGAGGATTGTTCGATCCCAGGAATTTGGGGCAAGTATCTCTTAAGTAACAGAAACTGGTATGTTGGTTCAAATCTCTTATGTGTATTTACTAAAGACTGTATAGTGTTAGTTTGTTGCTTTTTCATTATGAGAATGCTATAATTTGTGGTTTGATCTAATTTTATTTATAAAAGTGATTTCTGGATTAGAACAGACTTAATATGTATATAATTGAAAGGAAATGGATATGAAGATAGATTAGATTGAGAAACAGTAGTAAAGATCAGTAGGTTATACAACTTGTCAAAAGTGGCAATCATTTATCTAGCATGTAGATTTTGGATTCATTGTGTGACCAGAAATACTAAAACTTATAAATAAATATTTATTTATAAATACTAAAACTTATCTTTGAAAATGGATTATTAGGTTGAACCATTCTATTAATACTTTGGTGTATTTATTTTCTCTATTTTATAACTTTTATCCTGTAGTCCTTTGTTTTGCTTTGCTTATTTGGGACAGGATCTTGCTATGTAGTTCAGGTTGATCTTGAACTCACTAGATAGCCCAAGCCATCCTCAAACTCTTGGCAATCTTCCTGCATTAAATTCCTGAGTGCTGAGATTATAGGTATGCACCACTACATCTGCCAGGTACGTATGTATGTATGTATGTATATGTATGTATGTATTTGAGACAGGGTCTCCCTGTGTAGTTCAGGCTGGCCTTAAACTCACTCTTAGCCTAGGCTGGCCTCGAAACTGCTGTGATCCTCCTGACTCAGCCTCCCAAGTACTGGGATTACAAGTATGCAACACCATGCTCCACCTTACGCTATACTCTTAATAATCATGTTTTCTATTTATTTATTTATTTATTTATTTATTTATTTATTTATTTTGTGTGCGTGGCCAGCTCAGCTCACCAGGGGGCGGGGCTGGCCGGCATGTAGTGCTGGGGATTGAACCGTGGTCCCTGTGCTTTTGCTTAGCTTAGCTTAGCTTGTTCTAAGTAGGTGCCCCAGACCACCGAGCCATCTCACCAGCCCAAAAACTTTTTCTTTTTTGGCAGAACTGGGGATTGAACTCAGGCCCTTGTGCATGCCATAAAAGCACTTATTCTACTGAGCCATTTCCCTGGCCCCAATCATGTTTTCATAATTGGCAGTTGCCTACATTTAGAAATTTCTTTTTCCTTTTTTAAATTTAGTGATGACATTTTAGACAATTTTAGAAAAAGCACTGCTTTTAGAAGCTTTTAAAAGTTATAATTGGTGGCACATACATATTTGTGTATATATTGATAATATACACACATTTTCCAAAATTTCTGAAAAAATACACAAGAACCTTGACTGGTTACTTTTGTAAGAAGGTTGGATGATAGAGCGTACTTTCAAACTTGTATCTTTCTGTACTGATACTTTCTACTTTATCCACTGTATTCCCAGTACATTTTTAAAAAATCAAGTGATACTTTGAAAAAGTGCATGATTAACTGCACAGAGTATCTATAGATACACATACTGTGATTGTATCTAAAATTTCCTTTGTCCCATTTTTAATTGTGTGTATTGTTGGGGCTGGTGGTGTAGTTCAGTGGCACACTACCTGCCTGACAAATGTGAGGTCCTGCATTCAATTTCTGGCACTCCTCTCCACAAAGTATGTACTATTGGGTCCCTTTATTTACCAAAGATAACTGCATTCTTTAATTTTTACTGAAATACTGACTTCAGTATTTTTTGCAAAAATTTTGGTGGTCCCTTGGGACAAGTAGACTTGCTTACTTGTAAATTTTGACTTAGTAAAATGAGAGTACCTACTGTATATGACTTTGTGTTCTTAATTATTAGGTAATTGACCTTCAGCAGGGTGCTTAATTTTTTTTTATCTTTTTAACCCCTGTTAAGCAGGCATTGATTTTATAAGATTATCTTCCAAGACTTCTACATCTCTTGGTTCTGTAATTTCATACACATTAAAACTCAAAGGATGGAATTCAGTAATTCTTTTTTTATTTTTATGTATTTAGTACAGGGTCTACAGGGTCTCACTACACAGATCGGACTTGTAGTGATCCTCCTGTTTTCAGCCCCTCAAATGCTGGGATTGCAGGCATGTGCCACCATACCCAGTTGCAGTTGCCTCTCAGTGCGCCCCTGGCTAGCACTATATGCCAAGGATCAAATCCTGGCCCTGGCGTCTGCCTTAGTAGGCACTTTAGTCCGCTGAGCTATCTGACCAGCCCAGAATTCAGTAATTCTTGAGTGTTTTTTGTTGTTTTTTTTTTTTCCCCAGAACCGGGGATTGAACTCAGGCCCTTGTGCTTGCCAAGGAAGCAATGTTCCACTGAGCCATCTCCCTGGCCCCTGTGAATTTAAGCTTGCATAAAGTTAGACAAAATCTCAGTTCATGGAGTTGGTTTTTTTAAGTGAAGTTAAATTTTGGAAGAAAATTTTTAGTAATGAAGAATTTCAGTTTTTAGTACTTGAGAATGAATATTTTAAATGAGGAAATTATGTCTTCTATTAACTGTAGCTTCGTACATAATTACACAGAGGTATCAGTCAAACTAAACCATGATAGGTTCTTTCACTATCATTTGGTTAAGTTATGGCAATGAAGAAAACAGTTATGTTCTTCGTAAGGATTTATTGTTTTTAAAGCAAGTACGGTGTACTGAAATGTGAGGTTTCCTGGTTCTGAATCTTGTTTTTGTTCTATGCGAAGTGCTTAATAAAATATTGAACTGTTAACTTTGTTAGAAAATCTCCTTTGGTAATGTGACCTGAAGAAAAAAGCTAAGTTTTTCTTAGCTTAGACTTTTCTAATTTCTTCTCAAGTTTACAGGACTATCAATCCTAGAGACCAAATTGTAAGACAAAAGACTTTGCTTCCTGTACAATGTTCTGAATGGACTATTTGACAAGAATCAGTATGCAGTAGAAATGCAGTTCCTAAAATTGTGTTTAGTAATAAAACATGATTGGTCATGTAAACAGAGTACATAACATACATCCTTTTTGCTGGTTTGTACTAATAAGACAAAAAAGGCCCATTAGAGCTGGATGGTCAGAAATCTTCTGTGTCCAGAGGACCTGAATCCTCATTGTGGCCTGGCAGCTGAGACAATATCCCCTAAAGAAGCAGAACTCCCCATCTTCCCTCCCTCCCTCCCTCTCTTTCTCCCTTTCTCCCTTTTTCTCTTTCTCTTTCTTTTTTAAAACTAGATACTGGGGCACTGAAAGGCCTTGCATTGACCTGAAGGACAAAGAGTGCTTTTATCCTCTGGAGCCGGTGTGCAGGGCCTTTGTTAGTTAGAGCTTGCTCCAGCCCTTTCTCTTTCACCACCCCCACTTTCATTGTTCAGAGTTTGCAGAGCAACTGTATCATTTTGAGAATTTTGCCTCTATTTAAAATTAAATAGTTCAAGAGAAAAAAAGTCTCATATTTGTAATGAAAAATGCAAAGCAAAGCTTTTCCTATTTATTTCAGTAAAGTGGCCTATTGTAGCTAAATGCCATAGTGTAAGACTTGGTCCTGTTAAAATTTCCTTTTTCCTTTTAGGTATATGGACAGAATAAACATTTCCTTTTGTATGGGTGTATCTTAACCATACCAGCTTCTTTTTGATATTCATTCATAAAATATAATGTCTTTCATAAATGTCAAATAGAATTTAGTGTTTTTCTTTCATATCAGATAATATGAAGTTGAGAAGTCAGTTACTATGGCTAGCTTAAAAATGCTTTTTGCCTTAGTTCAAGTTGACATCTCTCCTTCACATTAACCAAGATAAAATAGGCATGAGCTTTAAAAAAAGTTACATTTAGATAATGTAACTTCCATCAGAACCGAACTGTATTTTAGTTTTATTTCTAGTTGTCACTACTTAAGAATTTTCCTGTCATTTTTTTTTCCACAGAGGTCATTCATTTTTTAATAAACAATTTAATTCACATTGAAAATTATAGTGATTTTAGCTGGGTTTGGTGGTGCTGAGGGAGGAGGATTGAGGATTTGAGGCCAGCCTGTGCTACCTGGTGAATTCAAGACCAGTCTGTGCTATAAAGTCACATTGTGTCAAAAAACAAAAAATGATAAGCAATAAAACAAAACTATATACAACGAATAGTTGTGTATTTAACATTCAGCTTTATTGTAGTATTTGCATTTGTTTTCTGGTTAGTAGTAATTTATTATGTGTACCTACTATATGCCAGACACTAGCTTAAATGTTTTAAATAAATCATCTTTAAATTATACATCTACTCTTTGAATTAGGTACTGTTATTGTCCTCATCCAGATAAAAAAGCATATTCTTATACTATAGATATGAACTATGGCTTGTACTGGCAATCATATAGTTAATTCTGGAAGGATTGGAAATGCTGAAATCAAGTTTGTACTCTAAATATCTGATGGGAATAAATTGCTTTGAGGTCAGTGATACTAGAAGTCATAAAATAAACCTCATTGGCACAGTCTGAAATTGATCTGTTTCAGTTTTTTTTTTTTCTTTTTCTGGGCTTCAAATTGAAGAATAGTCAAGTGTTTTGAAACTTAGGTGTTGGCTGGGATTGGTAGGTTAATTTATAGAGTAGGGTTTTATGGAATGTGAGTGATTTAATTCAGAGCTCTTGGACTGAGTTGCCCCTGCTTGGGCTATCAGTTGCTGCACCTGGTCAGTACGCACATCTGCTAGAGAAAAAAGAAAAGGGGGTAAGTGGGGTAAAGGAAAAACAAGGGGTTTTTGTTTTTCTAGCAATTTGAACTGTTCTAATGAGTTGAGGGGGTTATGAGAAGGGTCTGGGGGGAAAGATCCTAAGGGTAAGGTGAAGAATTATATGATGTGGCCTGAGGCCCACGTGAAAGGACTGTAGTAGAGAACAGCAGAAATCTACCATTGGTACAGTTGATACTATTGCTACATTTAAAATTTTACTAAATGTGGACTAATAATCCCTCTAGCAATACATATCAGGTTTTTTTTTTCTTTTTTAGAAAAGACATTAATGAGTAATCATATTTTGTTTCTCAAATGCACAGTGGCTCTCTGTCAGTGTGAATAAAAAGCCCTTTTTATTTGGGTTTTGTTTCATGACCTCATTTGATGAGCATTTTTGAGTTAAATGTGGCATTCCATATTGAAGGGGTCTCTGGTGCGCATACTTGCTTGGAGCATTGTGTGTCTGTCCTACTCACCTACATTTACTATACTTTATTCTGGGTATTAAGTGTTTTGAAAATTTTGCTCTGATAACAAGAGGGTCCTGTGAGAATATATGAATTTTTTAGGGTAGCACATCTAGATTGGAGAAAGAGGTCAGAACTATTTTAGTAATTAGAGTAAGCCTTTTTTCTTTTTTGTCCTTTTTCATTTTATTGACATTTTCATTGATTGTATCAAATCAGTATGGAGTAAAACTGTTGGGATCTTAGCTTCAAGCAAGGTAGATGTACCAGGCTGTGCTAACAATGATTGTATTCTTCACTAACCTGTATTTTCTTTTTTTAAAAAAAATTTATTTATTTAT
>NW_004524668.1:4605283-4609352 GCF_000260255.1 Octodon degus
TTTGCTCCGAATGCCTGCAGGGCAAGTTTGGCTGGTTGGTGGTGTGGGGATCAAACCACAGCAACCTGAGCCTGACTGCTTTGTTGAAGCAGCCTCATTTTATTATGTGTATCTTGAGTATATGTCATCTTTTTAATACTCTCTGATAAAAAGGAAGTACATATACATGAAGCACTTTTGTTGCATGATTATCCAATAATATTCTTGTTGGAAATACCTGTGTGTAGATGGCAGTTCCCCACACTGGTGGAGGCTTTTTTCATACATCAATATTTTTTTTCTTGAAAGAATCATAAACTTGGTTATTTATGCCTGGATATTTTACAAATGTATTTTCAAAAATAGGTGAATGTCCCTGTTACTTCAAGAAAAAGTGTTACCAGTGATAAAATTACAGCTTTCAAGTAAAATTTAGGAAACTTGTTCCCACCACCATAAAACTGACAGCTCCCCAGTGTTTATAAGACTTGTCAGTTGTGTGTTACAGGTATGATTTTGGAGATTATAAAATGACATGTGTCAAGAAAGTTCTATAGGGGCTGAGGTGATGGCTCAGTAGAATAAGCACTTGCCTGGCAAGTTTAAACCCTGGTTCCAGTTAAAAAAAAAAAAAAAAAAAAAAAAAAAAAAAAAAACTCAGAAAGAGAGGCCCAACACCATTTGGGGCCGGGGAGATGGCTCAGTGGAATAAGCGCTTCCCTGGTAAGCCCAAAGGCCTGAGTTCAATCCCCGGTTCCGGAAAAAAAAAAAAAGTTCTGTACAACTTAAAACACTGATATTTTATTGGTGATTGGTGCATGATGTTACAAAATAATGCATAAATTAAAGATTTAAAATATAATGTAGATCAAAATGATTTAATATGCTATAAGTGTTTATGAAGGTTCAACAAGGACTTACTACACCTATCTTGAAAAGATCACTTTGTGAGTAGGGACTGTAGCTCAGCGATGGAGCACTTACCTAGCATAAGCAGTAATCTTGGGTTCTATCTCCTTCATGGAAAAAGGAACAAATTTGTTAAGTTTTGGTATAATATTTATACAGAACATGAAAATTTATTAGAGGAAAGGGAGGATGAGGTAGGATCATGCTGAATTCAATGCCAGCCTAAACTATAGAACAAGACCCTGTCTCAAAAAACAAACAAAAAACACAAAAAGCTATAGTCTCAAAATATGTGGCAGCACTGAGTGTAGACACAAAATAATAATTCAGCTAGTCTATTATAGTAGACAGTGTTTTGCAGAAATGTAAAGCAGTGTTATTGTTTTAAAAGTACATGGCTGTTTCCATTTCTCCTCAGACGTAAGTTTTATTGAGAATAATAAAATACAGAAACAGATTCTCATTCTAAGGTAAAGTCGACAGCATCTCTTAGAAGTTCTCTAGTATAGTACTGCACCCATTCTTGTTAGTAAACAACTCATGTCCCTAAGAAAACAGAATGGAGGTTCCAGATCCAAAATTACAAGACAGTCTACTGGTAGACATTGTTCTTGTGGTTCTAAGCTGCACCCTATTTATTTTTCTTAATTTTAGATTTGTACCTTTTTTTTTTTTTTTTTTTTTTTGGTGGAACCGGGGATTGAACTCAGGCCCTTGTGCTTGCCAGGCAAGCACTTATTCTACTGAGCTATCACCCCAGCCCCACATTTGTACCTTTTAAAACAAATAGCATTTAAAAAAATTATTAGTATTTGGTAGTAGACTTACCTCTCTTTATATTAATTAGAATCATAAAAAACACATATGCTCTACTCAGACTTAAAATATGTTTATTAAAGCTTATCTTCTTTAGATAATTTTTTTTCTCTTCATACTTTAGTATATTAGGCCAGTGTTTGACCCAGGCAGCAGAAATACAACATGAAAAGACCTGTGTATTCCCTAGGTAAATCTTTTTTTTTTCCTCTCTCTTAATGTATTTGGTACAGGGTCTCACTACACATCTTGGACTCATAGTGATCCTCCTGTTTTCATCCTCCCAAGAGCTGGGATTACAGGGTGTCACCACACCTGGTCTTGGTGGCTGGCTCAGCGCACCCAGGGGTGGGCCAGCACAGCATGTAGTACAGGGGATTGGGGATTGAACCCTGGTCCCTGTGCTTTCCTAAGCAGGTGCTTAAGTCTGCTGAGCCGGCCATCCCTAGGTAAATGTTAAGGCAAAACCAAAAGCCTTATGATACAAAATACAAAAGAAAAACAAAATCGAGAGGGACTGTGATTTGGAGATAGCTCAGATGAATAAGGACCACAAAGATGAAGAAAAAATTTTGTACAAACATGTCAGAAGATGATAGTCCAGAAAAAAAGCATTAAATGTCTCCTTTCCTATAAAAATAATTATCTTGTCAGATATTCCCTGAAACAAGTGAAAGTTGTTTTTGTTTTTTTAAAAACTTTATTTATGTATTTTGTGTGTGTGTGTGTGTGTGTGTGTGTGTGTGTGTGGCGCCAGCCCAGCCCACCAGGGGGCGGGGCTGGCTGGCATGTGGTGCTGCGGGATTGAACCGCGGTCCCTGTGCTTTGTTAAGCTTGTTCTAAATAGGTGCTTTAGACCACTGAGCCATCTCACCAGCCCCTGTTTTTGGTTTTAATGAACAAATTCCTACTTTTGTTCTGTATTTACCCATAGTATCAGGGCTGTCCTTTGCTACTCATGATAGGGACCTTTGATCTGAAGTTCAACCAACAATTTCTGTAGAAGGTAATCTTAGTATACTTTGGATCTTTCTTTGGAAAGTTTCCAACTTCATTTCCTTGTTTAGAGTTGTACTAAAATGGATTTATTTTATTTTTAAAAAAATTTATTTATGTGTGTGTGTGTGTGGGAGCCAGCTCAGCCCACCAGGGGGCGGGGCTGGCTGGCATGTGGTGCTGGGGGATTGAACTGCGGTCCCTGGGCTTTGCTAAGCTTGTTCTAAGTAGGTGCTTTAGACCACTGAGCCATCTCACCAGCCCAAAATAGGTTTTTTTTTTTAAAACAAAGTGTACAAATTGTACAAGTTGGTCCTATTAAACAATGACCTCAATGCTGGAGTTTTTCAAATGCTATGAATTAAACCCCTGCACATTTCAGCAGATGGTGTAGAATCACAAATCTGATATTGGAAAGTTTCTTCTCTGTTGTTTTTGGTTTGTCCATTTCTGTCTGGATATCTGCACAGTAAAATTATTCAAATTTTCAAACCAGTATTGTAGACAGATGGAAACCAGCTAGTAGTTTTTTAATCTTAGACTTAGAGATAAATGTAGGAGATGATGTTTTTTCTTTTCTTTTTTTGCAGAACCAGGGTTGAACTTGGGCCCTTGCACTTGCCAGGCAAGTGCTTATTCCACTGAGCTATCTCCCAGGTCCCCCCCCCTTTTTTTTTTGAGACAGGATCTTGCTATGCAAGGCTGGTCTTGAGCTCACTTTGTAGTCCAGGCTGGCCTCAAACTCAGTAATCTTTCTGCCTCAGCCTCCCAAGTGTTGGTATTATAGGCTAGGATTACAGGTGTGACCCACCACACCTGGTTTAACCATTGAATTTGAGTTGGTTCCTTATCTAATTTGGTTTGCAACCAGAATCATGGAAATAGTTATTAGGTTTGTGAATCAAGGCACCACTATATTTTCATTGCTTTTCTTTTCTTTTTTTTTTTTTTTTTTTGAGGCTGAGGTAAAATTTCATTGCTTTTCTTTGCATAAAGATATTCTTTTTTTTTTATTCCTAGTAAAGCATAGACATTAAAGTGATAGTAGATAGATCAATTGAGTGTCTGCCTATTCCAGAAAGACTATAGTTTGTCTACTTAATTTTCATAATAATTCTGTCAAATACTGCCATTTATGAAGCTTGAGGGTTGGAGAGGAAGTGACTTTCTCAAGAAGTAGAAGGATCAAGATAAATCTTTTTGTAACAGCACATACTTTCTCTCTCATCTGTTACCTCCCAGGTGACATGAGGAGGCAGGGAGAAATGGAAGAGTCTATTCTCTTTCTCTCTTCTCTTCTCTTCTCTTCTCTTCTCTTCTCTTCTCTTCTCTTCTCTTCTCTTCTCTTCTCTTCTCTCTTCTCTTCTCT
>NW_004524668.1:4619342-4623620 GCF_000260255.1 Octodon degus
TATTAATTCAAGGATTTCTTTTCTCATTTCCAATCTGAGGTCTTCTATATCTTTCTGCAACTGTTTCTTTATTTCAGAAGCTGCTGATTCATTGCTTTCAGCTGCACAATTTCCAATTTTTTCTGTGTTAGTGTCCTCTGTACTTGTTACGGGTGGGCTTGGGTTTTGAGGTTGCATTTTGTTCCTTCTCGTCATGTTGTGTAGCACTGTCTTCTGACCGTTGTTGTAGATCCTAGCTGTAGTTATAACCTTCGCACGTACTGAAGTTCAGGTGCAGCTCTATAAAGTTTGGACTTACCCAGCTGCGTCTGGATTAGGTCTGGCTGTTGTGCTCAGCTCCTTTCCGCTGCTGCCCTTGAGGGTGAACCTGTTGTGCCCCTGTGGCAAGATGTTCTGCTCCTGGACTAGCTGGGTGGATCTATCCTCTACACTCTCTCCCTTCTATTTTTTTTAATCTTTCTAGCGAAACCGGGGATTGAACTCAGGCCCTTGCGCTTGCCAGAGAAGCGCTTATTCCACTGAGCCATCTCCCCAGCCCCTATCCTCTACACTCTCTGCAGGGATTGTAGCTGCAGGATTACACCTCAGGCATGTATGCCAGGCCTGAGCTGTACCTGGAGGGGGCAAGGTGAAGTAGGGGTAGAGGATGCTCTCCCACACACTCACTGGACTTGGGCTAAGACTGGGTCCGGGGGTTCCTGGAACACCGCAAAATTCCTACTCGGGGTGCGGGGTACGGAGGTGCTGCGGAGTGGTGGGGGGCGGCCCGAGGGGGTGGGAGAGGGTCTGGCCCACGCTGCGCCTGGGCTGGGACTGGTCCCGCAGGCGCAGGGTAGCAGGAAGCTTTCCACACACTCACGGGACCTGGACTAGGACTGGGTCTGGGGGTTCCTGGAACTGGGCAGATATTCCTACTTGGCGGGCGGGGGGTGCAGGAGGTACGGCGGAGTGATGGGGGGCGGCCCACTGTGCGCCTGGGCTGGGACTGGTCCCGCCAGTGCTGGGTAGCAGGAAGCTCTCCACACACTCACCGGACCTGGGCTAGGACTACATAAAATATTATTGACTTTATAGGGGCCCATATCTGAAGAAACTATTTATTTATTTATAAAAAAACCCAAAACTTGTAAGATCTTTTTTCTCAGTAAGAATATTTTCATTTAATATTGGGAGTACATTATAAGTTTTGTAAGTTTGTATTATTCTTCTTGTCAACATTATTTTAACCAACAGATTAAGAAAACAAGATTTTTTTTTTGTTTGTTTGTGATTGAATTGTTTTGAGATAGGATCTTCCTGTGTAGTTCAGACTGTCCTGAGCTTACTGTGTAACCCAACCTGGCCTTGAACTCAGGTGATCCTCCTGCCTCAGCCTTCTGAGTGCTATGATTACAGGCATGCACTACCATATGTTGATTTTTGTTGTTATATTCATTGCCATTCAGTAGAGAACCTGATGTCTTATGTGGCTGTGAGTGCGGTGAGAAACACTTGGAGAACTCTTATTGGATGGGAGTTTTTAAGTAGATGGAGTAATGTAAACTGTTTTATATTATCATTGTTACTTATCAGGTCATTTTGGAAGGCAAAACATTAGGTTTAGTCACAAGGTTTAAGTGGGTAGGGGAGAAAAATAAATGGGTAGGACTGTTTGGAGAGAATTTTGCTAAGAAAAAGAATCATGATTTTTCCCATAATTCTCCATTACACACTTAATATTGTAGATCTTTTGGCATGTGACAATTGGGTAATTTCGTTTGGCTGGTAGCACTAATTGCTCAGAAATGTGAAAAGTGGTTTTTCTCTGAGAACTATTATTATTCCATATTTGATTAGCTGGTCACCTTAGTAAGAACTGCTAAATGAGTTAAACAGTGAGTTAACAAGTTTTGCAATGGAGAGGAATTATTTTAACAACTGAATAAATGTCTGGGTTAAAGTTCATCACCAATAGTGGCAGAGATCAATCAGTGTCTTTCAGAATTTTGTCAAAGGGTATAAATGACATTTTTAGCTGTTAATTTGCCATCATATATGTTAGGTTCTCCCCAAGACCTCTCCCTTCACTTTGCTCCTGCATATGTTTCATTCTAACTGTTTAAAACTCTTGGGGCCGGGGAGACGGCCAGTAGAATAAGCGCTTGCCTGGCAAGCACAAGGGCCTGAGTTCCATCCCTGGTTTCGCAAAAACAACAACAGCAACAAAACACCCCCCCCCCCCCAAACAGAACCAGGGGTGGTGGTGCACCCTTGTAATCCCAGAACTCAGAGGTTGAGGCAGGAGATATCCAGGAGTGTAGAGCCAGCCTGGGCTACATAATGAGTTTGAGGATGGCCTGAATTACCAAGTGAAACTGTCAAAACCTAAACAAACTATAAGCAGTAAAGTTAGGTGAGCTCTTGATATTATTAGGGGGTGACTCAGTGCTGAAAGCTGATTTATTTATTTATATTATTAGAGAAGGGTCCACAGGGTGTTCAGGGTCTCAGTAGTAGATCAGACGTATAGTGATCCACCAGGGTCTCACTACTAGATCGAACATGTAGTGATCCACCTGTTTACAGTCTCTCAAGAGCTGGGATTATAGGTATGCACCACCATGCCCAGTCTCAATCACCATCTCAGCACACCCCGGAGGCAGGGCCAGCATGGCAGGCCTGGGGATCAAACTCCTGGCCCCTGTACCTGCTTGCAGGTGCTTTAATCTGCTGAACTATTTGGCTGGTCCTCAGAGAGCTGTTTTATTTTTATTTTTATTTTTTTGTATTTTTAAATTTTATTTATTTTGTTTATTTATGTGTGTGTGTGTGTGGCCAGCTCAGCCCACCAGGGGGCGGGGCTGGCTGGCACGTGGTGCTGGGGGATTGAACCGCGGTCCCTGTGCTTTGCTAAGCTTGTTCCAAGTAGGTGCTTTAGACCACTGAGCCATCTCACCAGCCCCCAGAGAGCTGTTTTAAAGCCCTTGCCGTCTGAATAGTCCAGAGAAAGGATAAATCATGATCTTCATGAAAATTTTTTTTATAATAATTAAACATCACAGGACTTACTTCTTCCAGTTTTTCTGTGGTCTCACAAAATATTGATGAGGAAATAGTTCTGCAGAGATAGTTATTTTTCCAGGATAATATGCTTAGCCAGTGAATCTGGAATTCAAATTTTGTCTTTTCCAGGTCCAAAATCTATGTTCTTCCTAGAATACCACTTAATTATCAGTACTTAGAAATATATAAAATAGTCTGAAAGTAACTCCAGTAGTTTATTTTCTCCTAAAATATATCTTGGATTTACAATCAAGGAACATATTAAGGAATTTTGTTACCTGTGGCATTATATTTCTCTTACTGATTTTTTTTTTTTTTTTTTTTTGGTGGAACCGGGGATCAAACTCAGGTCCTTGAGCTTGCCAGGGAAGCGCTTATTCCACTTAGCCATCTCCCCGGCCCCTCTTAGTGATTTTTTAACTTTAATTTTTTTATGTATCTAGTATAGGGTCTGCAGGGTCTCACACAGATTGGATTTGTAGTGATCCTTCCTGTTTTTCACCCTCCCAAGTGCTAGGATTACAGGTGCACCACCACTCCCAGTCTCATTGGACACCTCAGCACACCCAGGGGGCGGGGCCAGCATCACAGACAGGGGATCAAACACCTAGCCCCTGAGTCTGCCTAAGAAGGCACTTTAATCTGCTGAGTTGTCTGGCCAGTCCTCTCTTACCTGATTTTAATACACATCTGAAAGTTTTTACTCCAAATCCTTTTTGTGAAAGATAACTCTCTTAAGATTGACTCAGAGTATTAAGTTCAGGTAAGCTACCTTTGTACTTTGTTTTTTTTTTTTTTTTTTTTTTTGCGAAACGGGGGATTGAATTCGGGCCTCTGCGCTTGCCAGGCAGGTGCTTATTCCACTGAGCCATGTACCTGGCCCCTGTTCATACTGTTTTAAGAGAGAAAGTAAGTGGAATAGATTGGATGCTGAAAATGAGGAAGAAACAGAAATGTGTGTTAGACATAGGAGTGAATAATATTTTGAAAAATTCTCTTAAAATCTGCCAAATTATTTAAGCGTTTGGATGTGAATAACTCCCTACAGAGAATGGAGTAGTAGATTTGAATGTGAATTGATGTGTTTCACCAGCAAGTTATCATTTTAAGACATTAAAAATACAGGTTATTGTGTTTCATGTTAGCATTTCTACTTTAAAACTTATTATTGAGATG
This sequence comes from Octodon degus, assembly GCF_000260255.1. Lineage (NCBI taxonomy): Eukaryota > Metazoa > Chordata > Mammalia > Rodentia > Octodontidae > Octodon > Octodon degus. The sequence continues at coordinate 4,623,561 of NW_004524668.1, forward strand.
GACCATTCAATTTGCATTTCAATGTGTTAATCTTTTTTTTTTAAAATTTTATTTATTTAT
>NW_004524668.1:4623720-4628288 GCF_000260255.1 Octodon degus
GTGGTGCTGGGGGATTGAACCGCGGTCCCTGATGCTTTGCCAAGCTTGTTCTAAGTAGGTGCCTTAGACCACTGAGCCATCTCTCCAGCCCCTGTGATGTGAATTCTTCAAGGAATTTTTTAAAAAACACTTGAGGTCCAGCTGGAATAAGAATGTTAATGTTTTTAAAAAATGAGAAACCAGTGTTCTCATTTATTGAATACCTTGTATATAAGCATTATGTACTGTATAAACACCTTCTAAATTCTCTATAAGGATTATTTACTTCCTTACAACAGTTAATGTTCACAACAGTTTTTTGAGGCGTTTCTAGTTTCCTTTTACAAATGATAAATAGGGGCTTGGGGAGGTAGCTCAGCACCATAAGTGCCTGCCTGGCAAGCGCAAGATCCTGAGTTCAATCCCTGGTATCACAAAAACAAACCAACCAAAAAACCCACAAATAATAAATAGGATACAGGAGGCTAAGTGAAATGAAACAACGCAGTCTTTTGTTACAAAATATGGAAATCAGGAATGTATTTCAGGTATTAGTTGGGATTTGGAAAAGGTTAGTAGAAGGGAAAAGGAAAACATTCCAAGTGTTGGGAATTCCAAGAGAAAACAGAAGACTTTGTTGTTTTGTTCTTGAGGGAGGGTCTCACTGTGTAGTCCAGGTTGGCTTGAACTCACAGCAGTCCTCCCTTTTCATTCTCAGCATTGGTATAGGCATGTGCCACCATGCCTGGAAATATCTTGAGTTTTGGATGGAATCTTTATATTCACTTCTATAGAGGTTATCAGTAAGGATATAAATGATTTGTCCTTGAGGCTATAATGGAAATTGAGTAATAAAGGAGAGTGTTTGTGGTATACACAGTGATACACGGGTGTAGGGGAATGACTGATTGCAAAGCTGTGTAGAGTCAAAATTACTTTAGAAAATTTCTTAAAAGGAGTCATATCACATACTCCCATGCTGTATTTCAATAAATCTAAAGCAGTCCCCCCCCTTATATTTCTTTCCTATCTAGCACAAGGCAGTTTATTTTTATTTAGGAACCAGGTTATAGAAGAAATTATGTACTCATTGCTGAAGCCATATTTAGGATTTTGAGAACTAATACATTAGTTTGGATGTGAGTGTCGTGGTGTCTCTGCAGCATATTCCTAAAGTCGAATGATGAAAGAGTCAGCGCTGCTCACCTGCTGCTGTGTCTGCCTTTCCCATGGCATGGTGAAATTTGAGTCCATTAAATGCAGGAATGATGAAATTCTAAATATAAATACACCCACACAGAACACAGAGCACTTGAATGTAATAGAAACTAGACGTTACTAATGTCCAGCATCCTTTCTAAAAGGTATTTAAAGATATTTCCTTATACAAAGTTACTTAAATTTCAGTTGAAAGTAATTTGTCACTTCTGTGTAGTTTCATTGTCTTTTTTTTTTCCAAAATTTTATTAATAAACAGCAATGAGACAGTTTCAAATCAAATCGGAAGTACAGTTTCAACAAATAATACACTGCATATATTCTTCTTAGTGGTTAATTGCTGTACAAGATGCAGACTTCAGATCCTATTTACAAACACCATTAGAACAAATCATTCTATTCATTAAAAGAATGCAACTACATATCTATCCCAACCACTTTGAATACACAGATACAAAATGGACATTCATCGGTATACCCCATTTTTTCTAAGTTCCGTTATTGAATATTATAGGTGTGTAAACTCAGCAAAATATTCTAAAAGAGTCCAGTAGCCCATAATAGCATTGGGTCTTCCGTTTAACTGGCAGTGTCAGAAATTATTGACCTGAGACCCCCACAGCTCAACATAACAACATGGCTTTACTTCCTATATTTCATCTTTATTCTTTTCTACTGAATGGTTAAGACCAAGGTGAAGCAGGACTTGTGCAACAAGAGTTGTAGCTTTTTGGTCTGATAAGGTCAGTGAAGTCCCCTCAGGATTTATCCTGAGATCAGTTTCATTGTCTTGAGGGTGCCTCTTCCTCCTAATTGATTTGAATAAGTACTATGCGGAATGGCATGTTTGGAGCAGAGTATTTCTAGATTTCAGAATAGATACTTTATAACTTAAATAAGTGAAAACTGTGTTTCTGCTAACTTTCATCTTCATTGTGATACAGGGAGAAAAACTGATCTCGGTGGGTGACCTCCAAATGATACAGGGAACCTCCAAATGACATAGGGAAAAATGATCTCCCGACCTGAGCTGCATGAGTTCAGGGTCTCTAAAACCGAAGAATTAATTTTAGGAACAAGCGGAGATTATGAGCAGAATATATTTATTGAGGGAAAGAAAGCTCCTGTTCGAGAGAGGGATGGGAGGGTGGCCTGAGCAGGTTGTCCCCGGAAGCTGTCTCTTCTAGGGACTTTTTAGCGTAAGACCATGTGGGGATAAGGTGGAGAAAGGGGGAACTCGCTTAGGTGGAGGTGGGGTGGGACAAAACTATGGTCAACCAGTGGGATTACAAGTACTATTGCTCAAATAAAATTGATTAAGCCTAGGACCAAATGGGGAAGGAAGTCACGTAGCAGCTAGCGGGCACAAACATAGAATGGGAGTTTATCTGGTAGCCATCAGATAAGGATTCTTCCTGGCTTTCTTGGGGTAGTGATAAATCCGGGATGCTGGTCTTTAGGGAGGTTAGCATTTGTTTGCTCTTTGGTCTTTAGGTCTGGCTCATAGAAGGAGCATCTAACTTTAGGTCTGGCTCACAGCAGGAGCAACCCTCCCACAGTTGTAAGGTATCTTGTTTTCTGTGCTGTCTCCTTCCAAGCCCTGTCTGACTGCCAATAATATTTGTATCTAATTTGGCTGCCTGCAATGATTGTACCAGTAATACCACCATTTAGCTTAAAAATTTTTAAGTGTATGTTAAAACATTCAAACAAGAGTATATACAATGAAAAATCAGTTTGTCCCATTTTTTAAAATTTTTTTTCATAATTTTATTGATAAATAGCAATGAGACAGTTTCAAATCAAATCACTAGGACAGTTTCAATAATTAACACACTTCATACATTCTTCTTAGTGGTTAATTGCTGTACAAGATGCGGACTTGAGATCCTATTTACAAAAACCATTAGAACAAATCATTCTAAGTTTGTCCCATTTGTTGTGTTTATCTTTTTCTTTTCTTTTCTTTTTTTTTTTTTTTTTGGCAGAACTGGGGATTGAGCTCAGGCCCTTGTGCTTGCCAGGGAAGCACTTATTCCATTGAGCCATCTCCCCAGCCCCTGTTGTGTTTCTTATAGTCATTGTTGTTTCTTACCCTTTTAGAGCTGTTTTGTGCACATACATTTGTACCTTGCAGTCTTGTTAATATTAAAAATGTGCAGAACTACCAAGTTTAGAAATATTTTTAGATATCAACAGTTAAGGGCTTTGTTTTCAGTCCATATAACACAGTGGTAAGCTTTAAAAGGGGGAAATTACCTATTTTTCACTCTAGATTTATAGTTTGTACATTGTGTAACATAGGGGCTGGGGAGATAGTTCAGTAGAATAAGCACTTTGCCTGGCAAGTACAAGGGCCCAAGTTCAATTCCCGGTTCTGCACAAATAAATAAATAAATAGTGTAGCACAGGTAAGTTGAATTTATCGTTGGCTTTTTTTTTTTTTTTGCAGAACCAGAGATTGAACTCAGGCCCTTGCGCTTCCCAGGCAAGCATTTATTCTACTGAGCCATCTCCTTGGCCCCATCTTTGGATTTTTAATTATGTTTTTCGAGGTTTATCACATCAGAATTTTATTCCTTTTTTTAAACAGAAGCTGTATCTGTCCTTAAACAGTTGTGGGTGGTAAATCTTGAGCAACTACCATGCCTACTTAAGCATCTTTATAAGATTTTTTTTTTTAGACAGAGTCTTGATATATAGTTCACAGTTTAGACTACACTTGAACTCATTGTAACCCCAGACTGTTCTCAAACTTGTGGAAATCTACCTGCCCAGCCTCCTAATTATTGAGATTACAGGTGTGGGCCATTTTTATGCCTGACAAGATTTTTGTTTGATTAGCAGAACTTGAGGGTATCTAGAATCCTTACTTGAATCTGTCATCAGGCTTAGCAGGAGGCTGGCCTGATTTGCACTGGAACCTTCAGCAGGATACTGAGAGAGAGATAGATGGCAGAATAGGTTGGGTATTGATACTTTGAATGTCTGACAAATGGCTAGAGAGTCATACATTGATGGCATTGTTTGATTCTAAATATTAGGTAGCTTTAAAATCTTCATTCTTGAATATTACCAATCTATGGCAGAACTCACCTGATCTCTTTATTAAACTGTCACCTGCTCTTTTATGCTAAGGTAAGCTATTACATTGCTGTGGATGTTGTTAAGAGTTAGTGTGTAGATAGTCTTTGTTTTAATTTGTGTAGACTGGCCATCTTTTAAAAAGACTTTTAAAAACACATTCTTTTTATTTTTTAAATTTTATTTATTTGTTTATTTAGTGTGTGTGTGTGTGTGTGTGTGTGGCCAGCTCAGCCCACCAGGGGGCGGGGCTGGCTGGCATGTGGTGCTGGGGGATTGAACCGCGG
>NW_004524668.1:4636898-4642229 GCF_000260255.1 Octodon degus
TGTGTGTGTGTGTGGCCAGCTCAGCCCACCAGGGGGCGGGGCTGGCTGGCATGTGGTGCTGGAGGATTGAACCGCGGTCCTTGTGCTTTGCCAAGCTTGTTTCAAGTAGGTGCTTTAGACCACTGAGCCATCTCTCCAGCCCTTAATTTTCTTCTTTAGAATGCCTTCAGTAGTCTGGCTTGCAAAGATTTTTTGTTCCATTTCCTTTGGCCAGAAAGAAATAGTTTATATTAATATTTTAGCTACTCTTTAGTGCTCTTTGAAATGTTTCTTTTTAAAATCAGATTTTATTGGAATTGTTCTTTTTCTTTTCTTTTTTAAAATGTACTTGGTACAGGGTTTACAGTGTCTCCAGGGTCTCACTACGTAGATTGGACTTGGAGTGAGTCTCCTGTTTTCAGCCTCCCAAGTGCTGGGATTATAGGTGTGTGTCGCCATGCCCAGTCTCAGTCTTGCCATCTCAGCATGCCCTGGGGGTGGGGCTGGTATGGCACCCTGGGGATCGAACCCCTGCTGCTGCACTCTGCCTAAACAGGTGTTTTAGTCAGCTGAGCTGTCTGGCCGGCCCAACTATTTTAGATAATACATAATGATCACATTTATCATAGAGAGTTTGTAACTTGAATTTGCAAGTTTCTTGCCTGGGGCCTATCCGCTATGCAAAGCCCATAGAGGAGAAGACAACAGAACAGCAAGGACCAAAACTAGAGTGAAACAAAAATCCTAGAAGACACTTGCTCCCTCATGAACATTGACTAAGTTTTGACTTTTCTACAATCTGCATGTTTGGCTAACTTTTCCGAGTCCCCATATATGTTTGTTTTTGCAGTGGTAGAGAACATATGGTACACGTGCTGCAGCAGGCTGTTTGTATCACCACAACCTCAAATAAAAGATTAATTATCACTAGTCTAGAACATGGACATCCAGTCTTCTGACTGACCTTGGTCAAATAGAGTGAAGAGGCATTGTGTTGGGTCACATATAAGACATAAAGTATAGGGCCGGGGAGATAGCTCAGTAGAATAAGCGCTTGCCTGTCGAGCTCCAGGGCCTGAGTTCAATCCCTGGTTCGGGGGGTGGGGGGGAAGACATAAACTATAGTTAAAGTATATAAATAACAAAACGTTTTCACTATTTTAATCATTTTATAAAATAGCTAAAACCCAGGTTTAGCCATTAAAAAAACTTACATGAGTGCTTCATAAACACCTGTCTTCACAGGCACGTACATAGAGAGGTGGGTTGAAATGCTGTTATTCACAGTTGAGTGTGCTGTGTTTCACTCATTAGGTAGCAATAGTGTCTGATAGCTGTGAATTTCAGTTGGATCCTGTGGTGGTGGGGGGAGCACAGTAGATGTGGTTAGCACTAACTCGATTGTACCCTCCCGCACACAGTGTTCCCATGTTTCTTAGGCCTTCTGCACTTAAGCACTATATAGTCAAGTCAGGAAAAATGTCACTTAAAAAATCACATGCTAATACTAACTTTATAATGTTGTCCAGGGCTGCAGGTGGCCCTTATACTCTCGGTGGCTTATATAACTCTCTTCTAGAGTTTTTAATTGTGATCAATGAAAGAGATGAGCTGTACTGGGTTTGTTTTATCTTGGCTAAGTAGGGTTTCTATTCTTAAGATTATTTTCTTTTTTGGTGTTCATTTGTTTCTTCAGGCAGCTTACCAAATGAGGCTACCAGCACTCTTCAGTTTTGTTCCCAGCCTGATTTCAGTTATTTTCTTTTTTCTTTTTCTATATTTAGGACAGAGTCTACCCGTTCTACAGGGTCTCACTACGTAGATTGGACTCGTGGTGATCCTCCTGTTTTCAGCCTCACAAGTGCTGAGGTTACAGGCTTCTGCCACCATGCCCGATCTTGGTGGTTTGCTTAGTGTGTCCAGGGGCAAGGCCTGCTGGGCTTGTGGTGTGGGAAATCGAACCCTGGTCCATGTCTTGCCTAAGCAGGTGCTTAGTCCACTGGGCTATCTTGCTGGCCCTAGCTGATGAGTAATTGTAGCTCTTTATTTTGTGAAGTTCTTTTATTGACATATAGTAATGGTGCCTATTTATAGAGTACAGTGTAATAATTCAGTACACGGTCATTTTGTGTAATGCTCAAATCGTGGTTATCAGTATTTCCACAAACACGTATTATTTCTTTGCTTTGGGAAATGTTGAACTACTCTCCTGCAGTAAGTTCTTGTGCACTATATAGTAAATCTTCTATGCTCTAAAACATTAAAATATAATCATATCAGGTAACTTTTGGTATCTGTTACTAGATATATGAACTACAAATATTTTTCTTCCTTCTATGATGAATTAAAGGAGAAAATTACTGTGTAACACAAGATTCTTTGATTAAAGTCATTTTTTCTTTTTCTGTATTTTAAGAAAGGGTCTACAGGGCGCTCAGGATCTCACTACTAGATCAGACTGGTAGTGATCCTCCTGTTTACAGCCTCTCAAGAGCTGGGATTACAGATGCGCTCCATCACACCCAGTCTCAATTCCTGTCTCGGTGCACCCCAGGGGCAGGGCTGGCGTGGCAGACCTGGGAATGGAAGCCTGGCCAGGCCCTTTAAATCTGCTGAGCTATTTGGCTGGCCTTAAAGTCATTATTTACTCTATAGTAGAGACTGTTCATTTGCTGTTGGGTAGAAAAAATACAAGAATTCAGGACTTTTAGGAAATTTTAGATTCATTTCTGAAGTGAACTAATAATTTATTTAATCTTTAGATAGGAATAAGCATATATATCTATATATCCATCTCGGTCGGTCGGTCAGTCAATCTACCTATGTATGGACCTATCTATCTTCCTTCATGCTCTAAAGTATTGTACCTTCATTTATATAATGAGATCGTATTTCATGGAATAGGAGTAGACCTGGTCTAGACTCTTTAAGCCTTGTGATCTTGAGTGATTTCTTTCTTTTTTTTTTTTTTTTTTGCGGAACCGGGGATTGAACTCAGGCCCTTGTGCTTGCCAGGCAAGCGCTTATTCTACTGAGCCATCTCCCCGGCCCCTTGAGTGACTTCTTTTATCTTGCAGAATCTCAGTTTACAGGAGGTATTACTAAGTGGTTCGGTGCAGACAGGGTGATTGGGCTGAGCTTCTTACTAGGCTTGAGGTTCAGATCTTTTGATTTCTATTTTCATGTTTTTAATAGAACTGTGTTTTTGTTTTAAAATAATTATATTTTATACTAAAGGTATTTGAAGACACAGCTTAGTTACCATTTTACAGTATTCTGTTATTTGGAGGGTACAAAATAAATGAAATCAATATTCTTTATTTGTGGCTAATAAATAAAGGAAAGATATTTGTTACTATACTTTTGGCCAAATACAGGATCATCTTCCTTAGAAATCTTTTAAGAGTAGTAATCTTATTAGCTGATAAAGTTATTAGTAGAATAGGAGTCCTAACTTTACCTTTGTAAGGTTAAATGGAATGGTTCACCTTATTTGGCATAGTGTTGATAACTCACTTGAAAACTTACTCTCACATCGTAAGATTTAGTCCCTGGAAAGAGTAATAGCAGTTGACACTGCACAAGGAAGAGTAACCTCATTTTTCCCCAGTCATGTGATCATGCTGGGGAATTTCGGTGCATAATTTTATTTCAGATAAGGGGCTACCCCTCATTTTGAAAGGACCCAAGCTAATATTAAGGATGTTTGTCCTGAAACTGTTAAGGCTTATGTTTTGTGTGTATGTGTATAATTTGAAATGGTTCCTTTAATAAAGTGTTTTCATTGCAGCATTTTAAATTAGTTCATTGTGTGTATGGGATGGTGGCAGTGCATTTAATTGTTTGAGGTTGCTGATATAAGGAGATATCTAGAGACAGGTACAGAGTCTTTATTTTTATTTTTTTTGAGGAACCGGGGATTGAGCTTAGGCCCTTGGGCTTGCCAGGCAAGCGCTTATTATATTGAGCATCTTCCCTGCCCCCAGAATCTTTACTTCTAATGACTACAGTAAGATTTTCAGTTTTGCATTCCTTCTTTTATTTCAGTAAGCTGGCTGGTCGGATATAAACAAATTTTACTTCTGATTCTTTCAGATTTGGGCAATTTATAATCTTTATTAAAAAAACAAACCAATTTATAACTCTGCCTTCCCAACTGTCTTGAATTGGAATATGTTAACTGTTTGTTAATTGGAAGGAAAGATTCTTATTTTCAGTTTGTGACATTTACAACTCCTTTTGGAGGTTCTGGAAATTGACCCTCATACTGAAGGCCCCAGGTCTGGCCCATTACCCTCTCTACCCCCCCTTTTTTTTTTGGCTGAGCTATCTCCCTGGCCCCTCTCCCCCTTTAAATATTTGAGACAGGTTCTGAGTTGCCTGGGATGGGTTGAAACTTATAATTCTAAGTTGCCTGGGATGGTTTGTAATTTGTTGAAACAGGTTCCAACAAACCTCCTAGGGTGCTGGAGCTGAGAAAAACATAATTACGTACATGATTTAGTTTAGATTACCTCAGGTTGTCAGCACCAGTTTATAGTAATTCTTTAAAAACCATTTAAATCATACAAATGGTTTTTATTTATTGTAGAAGAACCCACTACGTTTTAGGTAATCCTGTTATCCAGAGTTAGTTGCTGTTGATTTTTTGGGTGTCTTCCCTCCCACCCCTGCTCCCTTTGGTGGAAATAAGCTTGAACTCAGGTCTTAATGCATGCTAGGTAACTGCTCTACTACTAAAAGTTGAGATTCTTCAAAAGGATTAGTGTACACAGGTATTTTATGTTCCAAAATATTTCTATACCAAGTAGAAGAGCTTGATCTTTTAGTTGTGAGGTTAAATGAAATGATAGTTTTTTTGTCTTTTACATGTTGATGAGCTGAAAAATTTTAAACTAGTACTGTAGATCCTTTTCTTGGTAGCTGTTGGTTGGGTGGATATGGTAGAAAGTAGCAACTAAAATTAAAACAACAAAAAGGAAAATTAAACAATAAGGAAACAATTGTGTTTATTATTCCTATGTATCGTAGTTAACAGAGATTTGGCCTTTGTCAGGAGTTCACACTTGATGAGTCTTCCTGAATATTACAGTGTTGTATATTTCTTTAGGCCTTTTGTGTAGAAAGTAAAGTTGATAAATTTTCATTGTGGGCCTAAAATTTGAAAACTTGTATATGTTTGTTTTGAGTTGATATGGAATGTTTGTCTTTCAAACCACTTTGGAGAAATTCAGTTAAATCACATTAGGAAATTTTTTTTTTAATTTAATTTATTTATCTGTGTGTGTGTGTGTGTGTGTGTGTGTGTGTGTGTGTGGCCAGCTCAGCCCACCAGGGGGCGGGGTGGGCTGG
>NW_004524668.1:4642329-4643176 GCF_000260255.1 Octodon degus
GGCGGGGCTGGCTGGCATGTGGTGCTGGGGGATTGAACCGCGGTCCCTGGGCTTTGCTAAGCTTGTTCTAAGTAGGTGCTTTAGACCACTGAGCCGTCTCACCAGCCCAAACACATTCTTTTTAAAGTGTTGTTTGAATATTTAAATTTGAATTTGTGTTGGTGTATATATAATGCTTATGGTTTGAAATTTCTGCAGATCATCTTGACTGTTGCCATTCCACATAAGAACATGATACTGCTAAGAACTTTCTATTTGATAGTGTTATTGTAACATGTCTTCCTGTCATGGTTTGTGTACAGGTGTCTCCCCAAAGCCTCATACACTCATGGGGTGGCTTCTGGAACTTGATTGATTACTGTGGGTGCGGGTGCTGCACCTGCCCTGGGCAGGTAACTTGCATTTCAATGTAATACAGGAAGAGAAGCCAGAAGCCAACTGCTGGAGCTGCTGCTACCCCTCCCTGTGCCCTTGCTCTTTGCTGCCGCCGTGAGAGGTGGTTCTCTGCCTTGAGCCGCTCTATCTTGGAGCCAGCTAAGTATAGACTGCAACCTCCAGTAAACTGTGAACTAAATAAAACTTGCTTTCCCTCATTTTGAGTGTCAGGTATTTGTCCCAGCAATGAGAGAAGAGGAGCTAAGACACTTCTTTTCAGAGTTTTATTTTGAAAAAGAATTCTCCTTTAGTGGAAATAGGGTGTATGTATAATGAGAAAGGAGAAAAATGCTTGTATTTATATCTATATTTTAGGGTTACCACATAAAATATTATTATTTTTTTAATTTTATTGATAAACAGATAGCAATGAGACAGTTTCAAATCAAATTGGAAGTACGACAACAAATAA
>NW_004524668.1:4644434-4652381 GCF_000260255.1 Octodon degus
GCTTTGCTAAGCTTGTTCTAAGTAGGTGCTTTAGACCACTGAGCCATCTCACCAGCCCCCACAGTAGGCAATTTAAAATACTTTATTTTCCAGTTTCTGTGGAAAAGTAAGTCTGTAACTCTACTAATTAGAGTTAGAATTAGCTTGGATAATTGGTACAAAAGCTTGGGTAATTGGCAGAAGTTTTTGGTGGTAACTTTTTCTTATTGCTAAAGCAGTATGTTTTTGAATTCTCTTATCCTTAACTTGTTCTTCTAGAATTCCTAGAGGACCTGTGCAGCAGCCTCTCGAGGATCGAATTTTCACTCCCACGGTCTCAGCAGTCTATAGCACAGTGAGTATCTCAAGGCTGCTTGTGCATCTACTTTTCCACTTGAGCTCTTGACATTAGGGGCCATGTTTTTTTGATCAACATAGATTTTTGGCAAAAAATTAAATGAATATAATGTAGTGAGGCAAATAGACCCTTTTTTCATTATCTTATTCTAAGTAAATATGAAACATACAGAGATAGAGTAGCTTATATACCTGTCATCTTTTTTTTTTTTTTTTTTTTTTTTTTCTTTTTATAAATATTAACTTCTGGCCTTGTATTTTGATTCTTTGGGACACTGATGTTTTACATTATTTGAATATATTTTCTTAAAAATTTTTAGTTTTTGGTTAACTTTTCTTTGATTACGTATAACGTGGGAAGAATGGAAAAGTGAACATTAGAGGAAATTTAAAAGTTAGAGGTTGAAGGAAGTAAAATTAGAAGTGAATTTTAGGTGTCTTGCAGCAAACCTAGGGACTTTAGAGTGCTTAGGGGTATAAAACACATCTTTAAAAACATTTCAGGTCTATATTATTATTATTATTGTTTTTTATTGTATTTAATACAGGATCTACAGGGTCTCACTAAACAGATCAAACTCATAGTGATTCTCTTGTTTTCAGCCTTGTTGGGATTATAGGTACACCACCACACCCAGTCTCAGTCAAAGTCTTAGTATGCCCCGGGAGTGGGGCTGGCACAGCACACCAGCGATCGAACCCTGATCCTTTTGTCTGTCTGAGTAGGTGCTTTAATCTGCTGAGCTATCTGGCCGGCCCGATTCTACATTTTATGTATTTTTGCATTGTAAAGAAACAGTGTAGTTAGCAAAATACATGTAATCTGAGTGACCTGATGGAGCAATTTACTTGGTGCTGGGAATTGAACCCCCAGGGCCTTTGCTGCACTGACTTACATTCCTGGCCCCTATTATTTTTTTTCTATTATTTTCTTATATATTTTGAGACAGGGTCTCACTAAATTGCCCTATTGGTTTGTATCTTGCGGTCCTTCTGCCTCAGTGTCCCACAGTGCTGGAATTTCAGGCATGTACCACTATGCCTGGCTGAAGCAGAAAGGTTTCTAGAGAAATGCCATTTGTGGTAGAAGGAATAATAGTGTAGAGGTGCAAAGGTGGTGGTGGGCTTCATGTAGTCTTAGAAATGTAAAGGTGCTGGTGTGGCCAGAGTGAAGGAAGGGTGGGTTTGGGACATTACTTTATGAGAGGCTTTATAGACCATGTTAGGGATTTTGGGTTTCAGTCCAGATGTGATGGAAAGCAGTGAAGGGTGGGTCATGACTGCAAGGAAATGAGTTCAGAGGTTACTGGAGTTGTACAGGGCCAAAGATGACTGTGTGGCTTATTCCGAGTGATAGTGGTAAAAGTATATAGCATATATACTTTACACCAAATAAAGTTTGTAGGACATGATGTCTTGGCTGTGTGGAGTAGGAGAGAAAGAAGAGTCCTAGGTGATATATCTTGGATCTTTGCTTGAACTGAGTGAATGTGGTCTACCAGTGGAGGTGATCACTGTTCACTGTGTAAAGTTCAGTTTTTGTTGAGAAAAACCAAATTGATATCTGTAAACATTATTTGGTAGAGGTTAAAACATGTTTGTTTTATACATTCATATGAAATGTTCAAAGTTAGCTTTTTTGATTTATATTTTGAATTAGATGGAATTTGATTTCACTGTTTAAAATTACTGCCATATATATAGTAAAAAATGCTTGTTACATATTAGCCATTGTGCCTACTAAAGAGGAACAAGAGATTTTAGGCAGTAAAAGTTACCTTAAAACCTAATGTTTTCCACTTAAAAAAATTATTTGGAGAATTTTTTTGGAGATAGAATCTTGCTATGTCGCCCAGCCTGTTCTAAAGTTCCTGGGTTGATGTGATCTTCTCACCCTCAGCCTTGCAAGTAGCTGGAATGTGCCTTTATTTTATTTTAAAAGGTAAAATAGCTTAAAGCATTTAATTTCTAAACAAATCAATCTGTTAGTAGTTGTCATAAAATATGCTTAATATAGAAGCCCACATTTATGTATTCAATAAAAAGTGTAAATTTACTTCAAAACATAAATTGACCCGCTTAATGAATGAATCAGCAGCGGTCAGAATTATGGTGAATTTTAAACAACTTCAGAATAAAATAATAAGTACTTTACACTGGTTTTTATCTAAAAAATGCTTACAACTTCTCATAAAAATAGTTTGAAGCAATTATTTTTCTTTTATTCTTTAACAGACATTTTCAACATTATGGGCAACATTCGTAAAACCTTAAATTTGACAGACTTTTAGACATTCAAATACTGTGGTCCCCTTTTCTTTGACGTGGTTTATTCAGCTACAAAAAAAAGCATGGTAGACAACTTAATACATTTTCATCAAATTGAAAGTAGTAAAAAATTTTCAAGACTACAGAGCTACACATCATACCTAATGTAACATTAAAAATAGAAGACAGCATTTTTTTCAGCAAATAAAATGGCATACTGGTATGCTGTTAATGCATACCTTTTAATATGTACTGTCAAGTATTTACAACTTCTGCTTTTCTGAAGAGAAGTAGAATGTAAATTTTCTGCAAAACTGGAAAAAAGCAATACAAAATTTGTGAAAGCCCGTTTTATACAAAAGCCAGTTTTTCTCTTCAAACACTAGACATTATATGCAATGATTATTTGGACTTATTATAGTAATTCTTGAGGATGTTTTAATGCTGGAAGTAAGTTTACAGGTCTTGATTCTTCATCAAGGAGCACAAGATCTTCTATTTCACTGCCTCTGTATTTTCTTTACATATTTTTACCACCACCTTTTTCTTGAGAAACAACTTTAATGCTTCTCGTGATGCAACTGCTTTTGCATTTTCTTTGCTTTTGCCACAGCCAGTGCCCAAATACACAGACTTGCATTCACAAACAATACTTTCTTGAGAGCTTTTATTTTGAGGCAGATCTGCTAGTTCTTTTAGGGGGACAAAAAACACATCCAGGGTTGCTTTTAGAGCCGCAATAGCTGCGTTTAGGAGCTCTCCATGTTTCACACTGGGACTAAAGCCACCAACAGCTACCAACTTCCATGCCACCGTTTTATACAGTCTATTGAAGAAAGGTTGCTTCTGTTTCACATCATTGGTTAACTTGCAAAAGGAGAATTTGACTGAACTCTTACTTGACTGTGAAGTACTTTTAAAAGGCAACTGTGAGGTGCTATTACTCTGGGAGCTAATCTTAGATGCAAGCTGGGACACACTTCCTAAGGAAATGCTTTGGAAACCAAAGATCAACTGGCCTGGGAGCTGCTCTTGGAAGCTAACAGTGATGTAGCTACCTGGGAAGTGCTTTTGGAAGTTAGCAATGATGTATTTGTTGAGCTGCTCTTGGAAGTCAGAAATGATGTGCCTGAAGAGGAACTGTTTTTGGATACTAATGACGAAACACCTGCCTCTGAGCTAGTTTTGGAAGTCAGCCCACTTGACGCTGTCTCTGAACTAAGTTTAGAAGACAGCAATGGCAACTCTACCTCTGAGCTTCCAGAGGTGCCCAACAAGGGCACCTCAATCTCTGAGCTGCTCTGAGAAGCTGGGACTGATGAGCTTTCCAAAGCACTCTTAGGTGATACACTTTGTTGTGTGCAATCACTGGACTGAGCCATGTGACTTCAACAATGAAAAAACAAATGTTGCTGACCCATCTTTATCTGGAGCTTCAGATTCAGAAGCTTTTCCAGATCCTGCTGTTACCTGAGTGGAAGTGCTGCTGCTGCTCTGGCCAGACACAGATCCACCTCCTTCACTTGCAGAGTTATTCTGAACAGACCCGCCAGAACCCCTCTTGGAGTTACCACTACTCTCTGATTTGGCGGATGACCCTGAACTTGTTGAACTGTTTTCTTGCTGTTTGTTCTGTTTTGGCAGAAATTTTTGCAAGATCTCGCTCAACTGCAGAATTGCTTTTTCCTTCAACAATTCGTTTTTTGGATGGCTCTTCTACCCCTTCTTGGCAACCAGTTCGTCTCGTTGTATGGATTGAAGCATCTGTCACTTTGATGCCTTCATCTATACTGAGAATTTTATCCATAACTTTTTGAGAGTACCGGCATCATAGGAAGACATGGTTTGCCCAAGCCATGGAAAAAGAGATGAGCTGCTGCAACTGCTGACTGTGGGCCCCGCTCTTGGTGTAGGCAGCTTCCTCTGCGTTAGCAGAGTTGACGCCACCAGCGGGCGCCAGGTCCCCAGCGTTGCGAAGTAGAAACTCGTGGCGGTGGCGCCAGTGTTTATCAGTCTCGCCCTCACAGCGCAGCGTCTCCACCCAGGCAGCCACCCGTGGGTTCTGGCTCAGGTACTCCGACACCTCCCATGCCATGTTGGATCTGCAGGCCACGGAAGACGCGAGCAAATGTGCAGCGAGGAGATGGTGCGCAGGGGCGAGCGGCCCTGTCACTGTGGCCTGCACAGGCGGCCTTTCCAAAAATGCCCCTCGAGAGGCCCAACACCAAACAATAGGGACGGGCGCAGCTGAACCGCCCACTTCCTGTGCCTTTAAATAAATAAATACATAAATAAATAAATTCCATTCTTAATAATTTAGGTCTTTTTCATTTGACGGCTTTGTGCATATTATTACTGAATGACAGGAAAGTATGTGACCTGGTGCTTTGAAGTCCCTAGTGCCCCAGGTACATTTATTGGTCATTATTTCTCTACTGTCTAGGTTTATTAGCATCATTTCTGTGTCATAAAATAGAAGCTAACCTGCAGTTCATCTCCTATTGCCTTAGCATATGGTACGTACCCACATGACATTTTCATTGAATTGGTTAAATTTCTTGAAAAGCAACAGCACTCCTAGCCAATCCTTAAAATTAAAATCTTGCTTAAAAAAATGTCTGTTAAGGGCCGGCCAGATAGCTCAGTGGACTAAAGCACCTGTTTAGGCAGAATGCAGTAGCCGAGGTTCGATCTGTGCTGTGCCAGTCCCACCGATGGGCAGTGCTGAAATGGTGATTGAGACTGGGCATGGTGGAGTGCACCTGTAATCCCAGCATTTGGGAGGCTGAGAACAGGAGAATCACTGTGAGTCCAATAGTGAGATCCTGTAGATCCTGTACCAAAATACATATATTAAAAGAAAGTTGGGGCTGGGGAGATGGCTCAGTAGAATAAGCGCTTCCCTGGCAAGCACAGGGCCTGAGTTCAATCCCCGGTTCTGCAAAAAATAATAAATAAAATCTAAATAAATAAAGGTTTAAAAAGAAAGTCTGTTAGTATGATATGCAGGCTTTAATCTATCATTTTATATTCTCTGCTGATAAGATCAAAACTTGGATTCAGCTTTTACTATAGCTTATATTGCATGTTTTATTTTTTTTTAAACTTTATTTTTTTTTTAACATTTATTTAGTGTGTGTGTGTGTGTGTGTGTGTGTGTGTGTGTGTGGCCAGCTCAGCCCACCAGGGGGCGGGGCTGGCTGGCATGTGGTGCTGGGGGATTGAACCGCGGTCCCTGTGCTTTGCTAAGCTTGTTCTAAGTAGGTGCTTTAGACCACTGAGCCATCTCTCCAGCCCCATATTGCATGTTTTAGCCTCTATTTTTACTTAGATTATACAAGTTTTTCCTTAAAATATTTCTTAAGGGTGAAGTGGGAGATGATGTTATTATATTTGGGTGATTGAGCACATGTACAAAAAAGAATCAAGTAAATTTTTAAATTCTAGGAATAACAGCATTTATCATAGGTGAAGTAGTAGCAAAACTGCTTGATGTCACGCACTGTTAATGGGCCCAGGCATAGTGATGGTGCACACATATGTAATCTCAGCGCTTGGTAGGCTGAGCTCGAAGGATCGCTGTGAGTTTGAGGCCGGCATACAGTACGTAGTGAGTTCAATCAAGGTCAGCCTAGAACCCATAGTGAGACCTTGTCTCAAAACAAAAAAAACAACACAAAACCAATGATTTAAAATGTACACAGTTTTAAGAATTTCATATATGACATATAGTTAGGGCAACTTATTATTTTATCTATTATTTTTTTATTTTTTTGCAGTACTGGGGATTGAACTCAGGCCCTTGAGCTTGCCAAGCAAGCACTTATTCGGCTGAGCCATCTCCCTAGCCCTTATTTTGGTTTTTTGAGATAAGGTCTCTCTTTGTAGTTTATAGACTGTCCTTGAACTCACTGTGTAGCCCAGGTTGGCCTCAAACTTGTAATCTGTATGTCTCAGTCTGCTGAGCACTTGGATTATGGGTGTGTACCTAGATTACCTCCATGCATTTTTTTTTTTTTTTTTCCTTTTTAAGATAGGGTCTCTGAGTAGTGCAGGCTGCCTTCTGATTTATGATCTTCCTTCTTTAGCCTCTTCTGAGTGCTGGGATTACAGGTGTGTAAATGCTTACTATATTTTAATAGCTTGAAATCTCCCATTTTAAAACATTATTGGTATTTAAAAGTTCAAAAATAATTCACAGATCACAACATAGGCAGTTAGCAAGTAAATGATTGGAAAAATGTTTAATATTGATTAATGATTTCATAATTTGTTTATGAAACTCACAGAGATCCATTTAAGTACAGTGTTTCTAAGTTTTGTAGGAATAGAATAAATTTTTTAGGGACTTTTATCTTAGTCTTAATTTTTTTCTCATATATTTTTGAGTTACTGGTTATGAAAGCAATGAAGTTTTCTTACTGAGGTAAAGAGGATTTGGTAGTAAACTTGTATATAAATTATTGTCATTTATGAGCAATATTTGCTGATAGGTAGAACTCTCAAATTTTAGTATTTGTCAGAGATTTAAGAGATAAAAATTACCTTTAGATGTACTCTTAATGTTAGACATTACCGCAGTGTTTAACTTGGGGCTCAGGGTAGAGGAACACTACAAGTGGGGGCCAGGGCCGCAGCCTACATCCAGTGTGCGTACGACAGCTCACAGATGAACAGTAGCCAGCCTCAGTTGTCAACAGTGGCTGTGATGGGAAACCCTGAATGGTTTTCCTTCATCATTAGACAAAATGACTGAAATTTAGTGAAGTTGATATTTGCTATCTAACTAGTATTTGTTAAATGTCTTCTCTGTGATTATATTCAATGATGGTAGAAGAACATTTAGTAAGGGTAAAAACAAAGTTTGTAAATGCTTAGATTTAGAGAAAATCAGTAACAGTAATTTTTATTTTGGGGTATGTGTACTAAAAGAGAAGACATTTTAGGTGATGTCTGAACTATGCACATTCATCTCTTCACGATAGGGAGGAAGAACATGAATCTTTACAGTAGATGTCCTGGAGACTCCCAAGACACTCCTGTGGGGGGTGCTGTGCAGTGCCTTCCTGGCGATTGGAGCTTAGTGCTCCTGATGTAAAGGGTTAATAGAGTTTTGTGCCTTAACTGTAGAAAATTATAAAAACCCCTTGTGCTTCCTGTTATCTGCTCTAAAAAATATGTTCTCCCTTTCGGCTCAAGGCTGTTCAACAATAAATGTTTCTTGTTAAGACAACAAGCTAACACAAACTCCCTCCCCAACCATCTCCTATAACGTAGCTTAAGATATATCTTATAAAAATAAACACTTATCGGGGCTGGTGAGATGGCTCAGTGGTCTAAAGC
>NW_004524668.1:4652914-4664653 GCF_000260255.1 Octodon degus
CCCCCTTGCTACCTATGTTCGGGACTGATCAGCCTTCTCCTGCGAGATAAGTGGCTGACAGACCTGAGCTCAGTAAATAAAAGGCTGTATTCAAATTTCTGTCTGGCTGATCTGGTTCCTATGCAGAGTTGACCTATAACACTCAGACCTCTTAGGAATGGAGAACGTTACTACACCGTCCGTGGACACATGCGATACACAGAAGGAGCCATTGAAGCGTTTCTGGTATGGAAAGATATGATAGAATTTACTTATTTTTTGCAGTACCGGGGATCAAACTTGGGACCTTGTGCTTGCCAAGCAGGCATTTATGCCGCAGAGCTATTTGCCCGGCCCCTTGATAGAATTTAAAGTATGAAAATATTTGATATTTGTTATATTAGTAGATTGAATTACAGTTTACAGAATACACGGGAAGCTGAATGCTAGGAACAAAAAATGGGCTCTGAAATCAGACCAATGGATTGAGATTGTGGTGCTTATACACAGTAGTGTTGCGGGTCAGTTACTTATTCTTTTTGTGCTTTAGTTTCCTTTCTTGGTCATGAAATAGAGATACTGCTATTCATTTCTAAAAGTCATTAGGGAGGAAGGCTAAGTGTGATAAGTCCATTTACTACTGGTTGAGCCTGTTGCAGTCTCCTTTCTACCATGGATTGTAAGTAGGATGGGAAACAAACATTGTTTTATGTCCCTTGGAAAATAAGTCTGAATAGGTATAATATGATGCTGGATAAAGCACTAGTGATTTATTTATTTATTTTTTTGCCACGAGATGTGTTTTATTTTCATTTAACATACAAATAATTTTCTATAACATCCCAGGGCAGGGGCCGGGGAGATGGCTCAGTGGAATAAGTGCTTCCCTGGCAAGTGCAAGGGCCTGAGTTCAGTCCCCGGTTCTGCAAAAAAAAAGAAAAAACCAAAAAAACAAAACATCCCAGGGCAAACTGGAGAATTTGGCAGTCCGATTGGGGGTGGTCCCCTCAGAGACCCACGGGCCGGTGGCATCGGCGTGGAATGCCCGGGTTCACGTGCAGCTTGTGGCGCGTGGCTGTCTTGCAAGTGGCTCTTCCTCCACATCATGAGGGGGGGGGGGGTCTCGGAGATGACGAGGGCGGGGAATTGTCCGGGCTCTTAGGAAATCTCACTCCGCTTTTCCTGCTCAATGGTCTCTTTGGTCGGCAGGGTGTTCTTCTGCGTCTCTGTCTTCTTCAGCTTGGCCTTATCGAAGCTGGCGATTTCCCCCATGTCTGGTTTGTCTGCCATTTTCTTAAAACAATCCGAAGTGTTTTGCTCCGAGCCCGAGCTCCTGGTGCTCCCACTCGCGTTGCTGCAGCAAGAGACCAGCACTTGTGATTTTTATTTGACTAGCATGGCCTTTATTTTTTATTTTTTTTTACGAGCAGAATTTATTTATTTAATTTTTGCTTATAGTACACTTTAATTCCCAATGCACATTCGTTCACTCAATGACAGACTAAAATGTACATTCTTTTATGATAAGCCAGAACATCTATTATCCCAATAATACAAAAAGAAAACAGGTACAGAATTAGTATTAAGGGACTTCCTTAATTAAAATTACCAAAAAAAGAATATATATATTCTTTTATTTCCACTCCACTCTTTGGCTGAATTTTATTAATATAATATCTGCCCTTCCTAATTCTTCTCTTATGAAAGGCATCACTCCTGGTCACTCACACCAAGCCTCCTCCTTCTCTTCCCCCTTGAACCTCCCCACCTGTCCTCAAGAACTATTAACAAGACATCTTTTTATATTTCTCTGGAATTAATCTCTTCTTCAACAGAGTTCTCTTTTGCAATTCCATTTCTTCATAAGTGTGGCATGTGAGATTTTAACTGTTCTGTTGCAGTTTTTTCTTCTTCAGTCAGTGGTAACAGCTCATTTTAAAAGTAGTAGCGCCAGTTGTGATCATTCTTATCTGTAATCCTAGCATTCAGGAGGCTGAGGCAGGAGGATTCCATAAATCTGTAGCCAGCCTGAACTATATAGCAAGACCTTGTTTCCACATCTGTTTGCTTTCGTAGTTCTTCTATCATGGTCATAGTTTTATTCAAAGTAGTATAAATGCACCTCTTAATCTCTTTCTGTTCAATAGCAACAGGTTTAAAACGTGCATACAAAGTTTGGTATCGAGACTTTATGGCTGATAATTCCTTTATGAGCGTTACTGGATTTTTCTGTAATCCCAGAATTCAGGAGGATGAGGCAAGAGAACTGTTGCAAATTTGTGGCTAGCCTAGGCTACAAAGTGGACTCAAGGCCAGTTTGAACCTGCATAGGGAGACCTCTCCTGCTGAATCATGATGATTAGACTTGATTTCATATTCCATCCTGTACTGAATATAATCCAGATCAGAGTCAGCTTTCTGGAACATCAGTTCTTGCTTATCAACCTCCGCCTCCATGTTGAATAGTTGACATTCCTCAGACCCCAGAATATATTTATTGAGAGAAAGAAAGCTCCTGTCCAAGAGAGGGACAGGAGGGAGGCCCAAGCGGGTAGTTCCCCGAGAAGCTATCTCTTCCAGGGACTTTTATAGTGTAAAATCATGTAAGGCTAAGGTAGCGGGAATGGGAACTCGCTTAGGTGGGCAGGAGGTGGGACAAAACTGTGGTCAACCAATGGGATTACATATGGGACAGGATCTTTTTCTGTTGGGGGTTAGAATGTGGGATAGGGTCTCTTTCCTGTTGGGGGTTGGGCTAGTTAGCATGGCCTTTAAAGTCTTACTGTTTATGCAAAGTAATCTTTGGAACTTTATTAAAATGAAAAAGTGAAATCTTAATAATTATCATTGCAAAAAATTTGAAAGAATGGTAAGACTTATAATTATCCATGGGTTAAATACTGAAATTTGTTATATTTCTTTTAATTCAGTCACTGCCACGTTAGACACATTGTTTTATTATTTAATAGTTCCAAACTTTTATAAAAATTACAGTTTTTTACATGATGTACATGTTATAAAGATTTTCTTTCTTTTTTCTTTATCTTTGTTGTTGTTTTTTATTTTTCAGACAAAGTTTGACTGTACAATAGTCTGGCCTTGAACTCACTGTGTATCCCAGGCTGGTCTCAAATTTGCATGGTGATCATCCTGGCTCAGCCTCCCAAGTACTGAGATTAGAGGCATGTGCCACTACGTCTGGCTGTAGTTTCAGAGTTTGTCACCTCATTTTTAGATCTTTTTTTTCCTTCTCTATCTTTTACAGAGGAAAGTAGCGTTTTGGAAATAGCTCTAAGTGTTTTTCAAGTGCCAAGTTTTATAGATTTTTTAGTAGATTCAGTCATTATATGGAACCTTCTGTGGAACAGCTAGGGTATCCTGGATTAAATGGGTTAGCATGTTATATGAATGTTTTTTTATTTTATTTATTTATTTATTTATTTATTTATTTGTTTGCGGAAGTGGGGATTGAACTTGGGCCCTTGCGCTTGCCAGGAAAGAACTTATTCCACTGAGCCATCTCCCTGGCCCATGTTTTTATTTTAAAGAGAAAAAAATTTCAAAATAAGACAGTAGGAGTGTAACACTGGTTAATATGTTGCATATTGTTATCTTTAGTTGCTCAAAGGACAAAATACAGGTATTGTCCAAACAATATTAGCCCAAGCCTTTCTTTTCAGTGAGCTAAGAGAAAACAGTAGTGTAGCTATCTTAACTATCGTGTGTGTGTGTGTGTGTGTGTGTGTGTTTAGTGTTTTGCTTTTTTCTTCCATCTTTTCTCCTTTCCCCCATCCAATTTTTCTTTCCTTTTGAACAGTTTTTTTCCATTTTACCATATCTAGTGTACATTTTGGAACTCACTTTACTCTTTCCGCTTCTCACACTAGGG
This sequence comes from Octodon degus, assembly GCF_000260255.1. Taxonomy (NCBI): domain Eukaryota; kingdom Metazoa; phylum Chordata; class Mammalia; order Rodentia; family Octodontidae; genus Octodon; species Octodon degus. The sequence continues at coordinate 4,656,783 of NW_004524668.1, forward strand.
ACACAATCTGAATTCTATGGTGTATTAAATAGCATATGCCTTCCTAAGATTTTAGCCTGCAAGTGGTTATAGCTCTTTGTGGAACACTTGCCTCACGTGCTTGTGGCCTCGATGTGGTTCTAAGTGTCATTACAAGAAAGAAAAAGAAAAAAAAGATTGTTCCTGTCTTTCCATCTTTGGATTTTGTTTTGTTCTGGTTTTTAAGTCAGGGTCCTACTCTGGCTGGAATGGGATGCACTGTTCTCTTATCTGTCCCCTCCAGGGCTGAGATCAGACCTGTGCTCGTGCTTCCTTTTTTAAATTTTTTTATTTTAGTACAGAGTCTGCAGGGTCTCACTACACAGATCAAACTTGTAGTGATTCTCCCGTATTTAGCCTCCCCAGGTGCTGGGATTATAGGTGCTGCGCCCAGTCTCCATCACCGGCTCAGCGTGTCCCCGGGGCCAAGCTGGCACCTCAGGCTGGGGATCGAACCCTGGCCATTGCGCTCTGCCAAAGCAGGTGCTTTAATCTGCTGAGCTATCTATCTGGCCTCCGTGTTTCCAATTTTGAAGTTACTTCTTAGTTTTGGAACTGTCTTCCCCATGTCTCTAGGTGTTTTGCTTTCCTACCCGTGTCCTTCCATTCTTCTCCGCTTAGCCTATCTTGTGCTGAGATGATTGAACCCAGTGCCTTGCACTGGTAAGCAAGTGCTACCATGCATAGATCCTTGAAGTAATCTTTCCAAAGCATTTGTTTGTGGAACTCAGTTATATTCTGGTCATAAAAAATTTTGGTTCTGTTTTTCTTCCCACCTTGACATCTACTGACTAATGACATTTATGAAAGTTAGGATTTCTTGTTGTTGATATTTGATGTGGATTTGATCATTAAATGTTAAATCAGATCCTAATTAAAATCTTATTTAATATGTATTTACTTGATTTTTGTTCAAAAAGATGATTAACCTTGAAGATATAATGGGATACTTTGTTAGTAAATGCTAACTATAAATGGCTTCTGCATTTCTTAGATAAAAAACAGTAGAAATAGTAAATCTTAATGTTAAAGAACTTTGAAAATATATTAAAGTTATAGAATATTCCTTTGAGTCATTAAAAAATACATCTGTCCAAAAAATGTACATCTGTCATTGTTCAAAACAACTGATACGAGCCTCTTTAAACTAAAATAATTCATAAGAAATTAGATTGTCTTTATAATTTTTGTGGTAAATGGAATTGAAATTATTTTTTATTTGACTGTTCATTTTTTAAGACAGGGTCTCATTTTGTAATACAAGCTAGGCTTGAACTCACTATGTAGACCTCTAAGTGATCCTCCTGCTTCTGCCTCCTTAGTACAGTTTGTGTATTATAGGACTGAATCCTCATGTCCAGCTTGGGGTTACAATTATTTTAAGAAAAAATAAATGAAAGAACAGAATTATGTCAAGGTATGGATTTATTATTGTCATGAAGTTGATGACATGAATGGAGGTCATTTTTTTTTTTTTTTTTTTTTTTCCGGAACCGGGGATTGAACTCAGACCCTTGTGCTTGCCAGGGAATTGCTTATTCCACTGAGCCATCTCCCCGGCCCCTAGAGGTCATTTTTGACTATAATCTTTGATAGGCAATTTCTTCTTCTACTTTTAAACCTGTTTGTCAAGGGACTCCCATAGGTAAGAGATTGTGAAGGATTATGAATTTCATTCTTTGTACATGTGAACTCTTTCTGTGATTCCATAATTCCTATAAAATATAGAACGTTTAATAAAACAGTAATTTAACTATTAACAAATTCCAAAAATCTTTCATGTTACATTGTTTAAATTTATAATTTTGTTCATTCAGTAAGCATGTGTCGGAATCTTTAAAAATCCAAAAAAATTTAATTACAAGCATGTGTGAAATATTTATTTGAAACTTGCTCAAGCAGAAAAACTTTGAAAAGCCAATTGAAAGTTTTTTATATTAAAGATGTTTATAGACAATTATAATTAAAGATTATTGGTAACTGGTAACTTCATTGGGTTGGAAACTTTCTATAGTGTTTCATTAGTGTTGTCTGAAAATGGGTTATCAGGAGTGCAAATTATTTTTCAGTAGAGACTAGTAAATTACACACACACACACACACACACACACACACAGTTCACATACAGACAGACCTAGGCTGGTGTTTGGGCCAGTTTTGTTTTGTTTTGTTTTATTATATATTGGATTAGGTTCTGTGAAAAAAATACTAGTAGGCAAGTTTTTCTTCCTGTCAACGTTTTTTGCTGGAAACATGACATAAATTGGAGAATAGCTAAAAGAATTGGAGGATACAGGTTGTTTAATCTTCCCCTGGAAATGAACAAAACCACAACCAAATGGTAACTAATTAGTAACAGTTTGTTAGGAAGCAAAGTCCTTTAATTTAGACAAAGCAGATAGGGAGGCTGGGAATATAGCTTAGCAACATAAATGCCTGCCTGGCAAGTGCAAGGTCCAGAGTTCAATCCCTGGTACCTAAAATAAATAAATAAATAAAAATAAATAAAAATTAAAAAAATAAAAAAAAAATTACTTGGGCCAGGGATATAGCTCAGTGATATAGCACCTGTCTGCCAAATCCAAGGCCCTGTGTTCGATTTCTGGTCCCCCCCCAAAAAAACCAAAGAGATAAAGTAGATATTGTGTCTGAACCATACAAAGATCATGCGCTTTTCTCTTAAGATTCTCCATCCCCAAAGATGAACTCTTCATTTTTTGGAATGTCTACTTACAAGGTATTGTGCATAGCACTAAGGATACATTTCTTATCCTTAGTTGCTCATAACCCAGTGAGAAATACGAATGTGTTCTGTAGTTTAAAATAGAAGTACAGTGAGATTGAGCTCAGTGTGATGGCCCATGCCTGCATCATAGCATTCTGGTGGCTGAGGTAGGAGGATCACTGCAAGTTTCAGGTCAGTCTGGGCTACATAGTGAGTTCAAAGCTAGACTGAACAAACATAGCTAGACCCTGTCTCAAAAACAACAACAACAACAAAACCAAAAAACATTTTGAGATTGATGCTGGTGAGGGAGGTAGAGACTATCTTCCCATTCTTTCAAGGTGGAGCAGTAGAGTGAAAGCCTTTCAGGGAGAAGCAAGTCAACAAATTTATCTCATGGGAAGTGAGATTTGGCTTGAATTTCTAAGGATGAGCAGGTTTGCAAGTTCCTGTGTTTGTGAAGGAATACTAGGGAACTAGAAAACTTTAAAATATCACAGTATTAGATAAGATACGAAACCCACCAAGTAGTAGCTGCAAGTCATAGCTAAGTGCATGGTAGCAAATGTAAAAACCAGCTAAAAGCTTTATAGACATTGTGAATCTCCTAAGTGTATTTTTGCATAAAAGTTGATACTAATAATGGTGAAAAAAGTAGCATTTGTTGTACAGTGTTAAAGATACTCACCCCAATTTTTTTTTTTGAGGAAGATATGCTTGTTTTTTTTGCACTGCTTTTGTGCTTAATATTAGAATTTTAAACCAGCAGTTTACACTGTGTGTGTGTGTGTGTGTGTGTGTGTGTGTGTGTGTAACTGGACATTGAACTCAGGCCTATGCGCTTGCCAGGGAAGTGCTTAGTGTACTGAGCCATGTCCCTGGTCCCTGTTTACACATTTGTAAGAAATTAAATATAATGCCTCCTTTTTTTTTTCAGACATGGTCCCACAATTTAGTTCAGGCTGACCTTGAACTCAATGTATAGCTCAGGCTGATCTTAAACATGAAGTAGTCTTCTTGCCTCAGCCTCCTGAGTGCTGGAATTATAGGCTTGTACCACCACATGAACATCTCATTTAATTTGTATTTAACTTTATTTTTCACCTTTATAGTGAAGAAACTAAGTAATCTGCTTAGACATTTTCTGTGTAGTAGAGGCAGAATTCAAAGCTAGGTTTGAATTCCAAATCCATTGTTTTTTAATTGATGCTGTATGTGCTCATAGGATACCTAGAATCATTTTGTATGTTTCAAGTTTGCTCATTATTTTAAAGTTTTTATTTGCAAAGTGATGAGATGTCATCCAGCATTAGAATGAGAAAATATATCACAAGTCTTAAGGTGACTTGGCCGTATGCTATAGCAATTTAATATTGTAAGTTTGATAATAAATTGAGTTTGTACTTATTTATAATTGAACAGTTAGTTCAAAGTTCTATTAATACCTTGAAATTAACAGTTCGCTTTCTTTTACTTTTTAAATAATTTTTTTTTGTTTTGAGGAACCAGGGATTGAACTCAGGCCCTTGTGCTTGCCAGGCAAGCGCTTATTCTACTGAGCTGTCTCCCTGGCCACTAAGAACAGTTCACTTTCTGTGGATCAGTTACATAAGTAGTTTATTAATGGTTAAATGAAGAAAAGAAAAAATTAAGCTTGAGAGAAATTAAATTGTAAACATGGGAAGTGATGAATAGTATTACAGTCATGAAATATATAACATTGATTTCCCAATTCTTCTGTAAACTTGTCTATGGTAGAAAGCTAAGTCCTTTGACAATGGGCTTTAGAACATCTAAAAGACAATGTATTGTCTGTGTTAGAAGCTGCCACCCATCAGAGAGTCAGTTGTCAAATGTTGCTCTTTTGACTGCTTGGGACAACAGATGGCTTACAAAGTAGTTCTTTGAAAAATAAGTTAATTTCATATGCTCACGTACAGTGTTGTTGTTTCATTGTTACCTATAGTCTGACTTAGTAGAATTGATAATCCTTACTGTTCTGCATTTCTCTTTTTAATTCTGTATTTCTTTCAATAAAGCTATACATACATTATCAGAGTTTTGCTCCCAAACTAAGAAAGGTCCTTAGAATCTTAAGTTAATTCTCTAGGCTGCTATGAAATAAAATGAAAGAAATAAAAATCTGATTACTTGACTAAGCTCTTCTCTGTGTCATAAGATCCCCCTCCTTTCCCAGCCACTTGAAGTGTTCATGAGTGAATATGCTAATAAATTTTACCTCCAAATAGCTATGTAATAGATATGGTTAAATTTGTACCATAGTATAGTATTTGTACTTAAACCTCTCAGTGGCCACTTGTTTGCAGCTGCTGTTGTAACTATTCCTTGAGTCCTCTCCTGTCCATAAGGACTACAAGGGCGCACACAGATGACGAATGACATTCAGAATGCTGCTTGCCTATGCTGTAGGACCACAGATATTTACAAGAGCATTGTCTTTGTCAGCTCCATGATTGGCTTAAGTAGGATTTGATGAACCACTGTGGAAACCTCAGTATCAAATTCTAAACAGCAGATTTTGTTCACTGTAAAATTAATGTGCCTGGTAGAAAAAAACCCAAATCACTGAGTTTTTATTTTGATGAGAAAAACATGATGCTAACACTGTTCATGTCATGTATTTAGACATGCTGTCAAAACAATAAATGAAAGGTATTTTGCTCTGTGCTTTTTTTTTTTTTTTTTGGTATGTTTGCAGTACTTTAATCCACTGAGGTATTTGGCCAGCCCTAATACAACTTTATTTTTTTAGTTTCTCAATTTTTTTTTTTTTTTTTTTTTTTTTTGGTATGTGGGGAATCAAACTTGACCTCATGTTTGCGAGGCAATTGCTGCACCACTAAGCTAAATCCCCAGCTTTGCTGTGTGCACTTTTAAAAACTCAATGCAAGGGGCTAGGGAGATGGCTCAGTACAATAAGTGCTTGCCTGACAAGTGCAAGGGCCTGAGTTCAATCCCTTGTCCTCCCCCCCAAAAAAGGAGTCGGTGCACTATTTCACCTAAAATTATACCGTAAAGTTTTCTTAATTGGAGGTGGTGGCCCATGCCTAAAATCCCAGCATTCCTAGGAAGCTAAGCTAGGAGGATTAGAAGTATGAGCCCAGCCTGGGCAACTTGGTGGCTGAGAGACTATGTCTCCCCTCTAAAAAATTAAAAATGCTGGGGATTTAGCTCATTGTGAAGACCTTGGGCTCAATGTCTAGTGTTACATTTTTCTAAATAGATACTTGTAAAGCATAATTACTTGTTTTCCAATAGTTTTTTTTTTTTTTTTTTTTTTTTTAATACTGCTAACAGATATGATGTTTGGACAGCTAACTCATAGCTTTTTACATGTTTTTCTGGTTAAATACTATCAAGTAAGAAAAAATTCTAAAAATCTTCAAGCAATGAAAATCACCATTTGTCTTTTCATAGAAATCCCTATTGTTAGAGAAAGTTTTCACATGTAGTTTTTTAGACATCCAAAATATACACGTGTATTAGCACAATTCATACTTAAAATACTGCTTATGTGGCAGATCTCTGTCTTACCATATTTTATGTCATTATAGAATTGTTCATTATATTGGTGGACCATGACTCCGGGATTTTTTTTTTTTTTCTTTTTGGGCGGAACCGGGGACTGAACTCAGGCCCTTGCGCTTGCCAGGGAAACGCTTATTCTACTGAGCCATCTCCCCAGCCTGACTCTGGGATTAAATAGAGGACTGTACAGTATATGGTTTCTGACTATACTGGAAGGAAAGTACATTCCAACTGGATCTTTATAATGAGTGATAGTGTTCCTTTTATATATAATTTATCTGACTAGCTTGATAGACATTTGGGTTATTTCTGTATTCTTGATTTTATAAACAGTATTGTCGTGAACATCCTTGTCAGTAGGTTTTTGTTACTTGGTAGTTTATTTATGATAGCCCCCTTTTGCCCCTGCCACAGTACTGAAGATTGGACCCAGTGTTTCATGCATGCTAGGCAAATACTCTACCACTGAGCTACCTCTCCAGCTTTTAAAAAGTTTATTTTGAGACAAGGTCTTGCTAAATTATCCAGGGCGGATTCAGACTTTCAGTCTTCTGCCTCAGCCTCCCAAATAGTCTGGGATTACAGATGTACACTGTATTTCCTGATATTTATGATTTATAAACAACTTATTAGCATTTTTCCAATGAAAATGGAAATAATGTGATGTACAGTGAAATTTGTACAATGAAAATGATGTGAACAATGGAACACATGGTTTTATAAAAGCAAATTAGAAGAATTTCTAATGAAAAGAAACAATCCCTTGTCTTCTTAGACTTCAGTCCTGCTGTGAAGAAGCAGGCAGTTTTGCTTTTAGTTCCTCTGGCATTATCTTTATCTCTAATTAATCTAAGTAATACATTTTCTTCTGTCACTTTCTTATTCTTATCTACTGACTTTTTATTTTAATAGTGTTTGAATTTTCTTGCAATGCTTTGTTTCCTTCCTTTGTTTTCTTCTCTGTATAGGTAGGTCATTGTTCTTGATCTGTTAACAGCTAATTTAATTTTTATAACACACAGTTTGAAGGGCAGGTGACAATAACAGTCTCAAATGAAACAGAATAGTTTTGTTTCTAAATCTTTTTTTTTAAATTTTTTTTTATTTTTCGCTTTTTGACCTTTGACCTGCACCCACAGGTTTTACCTGTAAAATACTTTAAATTGTCACTTCCCATTGAAGGAGAAAGGTAATCCCTGGGAACCTGGTGGCCTTTGGATGAAGCATATTAAATTTGAGGGAAGTGGTTTCTTTACTTAATCTGAATGTAGACTTTTAAGAATGGTGTCAGTACTTTCTGAGCCATTATCCTTTATACTGACTGAAACTGACTTTTCTGCATATGTTAGATTCATAGGTTCATCAGACTACTTGTTACTTTCATATCTAATAGGTACCTAAAACTTCTACATTTGTCTCTTCCTCAACCTCACTGTAATACTTTTACCCTGTGATATTTTAAGCCATACATGTAGAGACCCTCTCTAATTTTCATGAAGCTTTTTTTTTTTTTTTTTTTTTGAATGTCCTCTCCCTTCCCACTGTCTCAAGGCAAAATGCCTGGTAAAAGGGGACATTA
>NW_004524668.1:4664753-4667686 GCF_000260255.1 Octodon degus
TGGAGTTCTGATCATTTTGGTCCCTCTCTAGAACATCTTTCAGTAGCCTGTGTAGGGTTAGCCTTTGTCATCATGAAATTCTGTAGTTGTTCTTTTTCATGAAAGTATTTCACTTCTCCATCAACCTTGAAAGAGATTTTTGCAGGGTATAGTAGTCTGGACTGGAATTTGTTTTCATAGAGCACTTCAAGTATTCTGCTCCATGCTCTTCTTGCCTTCATGGTTTGTGAAGAGAAGTTGGCGGTAATTCTGATGGGTTTTCCCTTGAATGTGATCTACTTCTTTTCTCTAGCGGAACATGGCAGAAATTCCTACTCGGCGGGCGAGAGTGGGAGAGGTGCTGCGGAGAGGTGGGGGGGTCTCCCAAGGGGGTGTGAGAGGGTCTCACCCACGCTGTGCCTGGGCTGGAACCAGTAGGTCCTGCTGGTGCAGGTTAGCCAGAAGCTCTCCTTAATTTGGGTTGTTCTATAAAAGTTGGAAGAGTATAATCACTTAGCTGAAAACTGCTCCATTGCAGCACTTGTCTACTTTTCTGTTTTTTTTTTTTGTTGTTGTTGTTTTGTGGGTGGGTGGGTGGGTTTTTTTTCTTTTTAGACAGGGTCTTGCTATGCAGGTCAGGTTGGAATTGAGCTAGCTCACTTTTGTTGCCCAGGCTGGTCTTGATCTTGCAACAATCCTCCTGCCTCAGTATCCCAAGTCCTGGGATTACAGGCATGTGCTAGCACGTGTGGCTACTTTTTCCAGTCCTCCATGTTCCCTAATCCCTTTTGTTTTTCCCCCATGTTTCCTGCCTGGCACTGTATTTCCATTGCTCTGAAATCAGAGAAGAACTGTTGCATTCAGGAAAATTTTCCCCTATGTTATTTTAAGAAATTGTAGCTCTTAAATGACTAGAATATTTGATCAAATCAGATGCATTTGTGCTAGTTAAAAAAAAAACCAAAAAACCCTAAGGACTGACCAGATAGTTCATCAGACTAAAGCTCCTGCTTAGGCAAGCGCTATGGTGCTGGGTTCATTCCCCTTGTCCTGTTGGTCCTTCCCCCAGGGCATGGTGAGAGAGTGAATGGGTGGTGCATGCCTGTAACCCCAGCACTTGGGAAGCTGAATACTGGAGGATCACTAGATACTTATCTGTGCATTGATACCCTGTAGGCCTTGTACTAAATACATGAGCCAAAACAAAACAAAACAAACTACCTCGTAGCTAATTTTAATTTATACAATTTTTGATGAACCTTAAAATTTTTATGTACTTTTTGTCAAAGGATAATTTTATTTTATTAAAGTTTTTAGTACATGTTTGCAGCATGTAATTACATTAATCTTAAGGAGTTGTATGCCTTAAAATTTTAAAAAGATCCTTCAAGTTATACAGGTTAACAGTCACCAAATATAATTGATTTCCTGGGATATCATTTTTATGTAGAAATCTTCAATTCTACTCTGCAGAATAATAACAGTAGAAGTAACATTTTATCGCAAGTGTTAAGTAGTTTGCTTCTTTAATCTTTTTTGGAGATAGGTGGAGTAGAAGAGAATTGTAATGGCATAAATCCACATAACATTGAGTTTAGTAGATAAAAGTATCATCTATTAGTTTGAATAGTGAAGTGTTATGTAGTGGTTCCTATTCCTTACTCCCTGGAGGCATTACTATCTAAATTATGCAAAAAAGGGTATGCAAAAAAACCCAAACCAAAAAACAGGAAACCCTCCTTGCTTTTATTCCCCTTGCTGCTATGTGCATGTTTCTTTGTTTTGCCTGTTTTGAAACTTCTTATATAAGATCCATTTGTGGGCCAGCCTAATAGCTTAGGGGATTAAAGTGCCTGCAAGCAGGTGCAGGGGCAGAGGGTTCAATTCCCAGGTCTGCTGTACCTGCCCTGTTCCCGGGGTGCAGTGAGATGTCAGTTGAGACTGGGCATAGTGTGGCGTCTGTAATCCCAGCTGTTGAGAGGCTGTAAACAGGTGGATCACTATGAGTCCGATCTAGTAATGAGACCCTGAACATCCTGTATACCCCTCCCCCCCAAAAGACTCATCCCTATGAGTCTCTCTGTACCCCATCCCATTCAGTTTAGGATCATGAATGCCGTATCTGTGTCTCCAGGGAAATTTTTATGAGTTGAATTATACTTTTCGTATTCTATGTGAAAGTCATTTAAATTACATATTTTTATAGGAAAATAATGTCTGATTATTGATCGATTCCATTAATGAGCTTTTGAATTGTTTCCAATTTTTAGTTATTAAAAGCAATACAGGGTGCTGGGGAGATAACTCAGCAGCCTAAGTGCCTGCTTGGCAAACACAAGTTCCTGAGTTCAGTCTCCAGTACTGAATGCTGGAACCTCGGCGTGGTGGTACATGCCTATAATCACAGTACTAGAGAAGCTGAGACAGGAGGATCATTGATTCTGAACTGCACAGTGAGGTGCTGTATCAAAAACAAAAACAAAAACACAACAGTATAGCTATGAACATTGCTGTACGTGTATCATGGTGCACACTTTCATTAGTTTCTCAAACAGGTGTGTACCTAGGAATGGGATAGTTGGTCATAAGACGTGCTGGTTTTCAAGATTTCTGACTAGTGCCATTTGTTTCTGAAAAGCTATGTCTAATGACAGGTCGATGAAGACTCTGAAAATTCCACATTTTTGCAAAGATATAATATCTATAGTAAAGAACTTTTGTTATGTATTCTTTTAAATTTAAATATACTCTACTTGAAGAAATGGTTATTGGTTTTGCTTAAGATTAATATTTTATTTTAGAATATTTTGCTGAGTTTACACACCTATAATATTCAATAACGGAACTTAAAAAAGTGGGCTATAACTATGAATGTCCATTTTGTATCTGTGTATTCAAAGTGGTTGGGATAGATATATAGTTGCATTCTCTTAATGAATAGAATGATTTTTTCT
>NW_004524668.1:4667786-4671169 GCF_000260255.1 Octodon degus
TTTTTTTTTTTTGGTAGGGAGGGTTCTATAGGGTGTTCAGGGTCTCACCTGTAGATCTAATGATCCACCTGTTTATAGCCTTTCAAGAGCTGGGATTTTAGGCATGCACCACTATGCCCAGTCTCAATTGCCTTCTCAGTGCACCCAGAGAGTGGGGCTGGCATGGCAGGCCCAAAATTGAACCCACAGCCTCTGTGCCTGCTTGCAGGTGCTTTAATCTGCTGAGCTATTTAGCTGGCCCTATCATTTTTAAGTGTACTTTGTAGTTTAGTGTATCTTTTATTTTCTTCAGCTAGAATGCTAGGTTTATGAAGGCATGGATTTATCTCTCACTGGTTTGTCCTATATCCATAAAACAATGCTAGATACAGTTTGTTCTCAATAAATCTATGTTGAATGACTGAACCAAGGCTTTCTGTCCCATTCTCCACCTAATATAATAGGGACTTCGCTTAGATTGGCATCTAAGATACAACCCAAATTTGTACACTGTACTTGCTTTCTTCTCATTGTTACTGTTGTGTTCTAAGTCACCATAAGTTATGGCCAAGATTATCACTGTAGCTATCAGTATACTATCTCTGTTTACATTCTTGTCCTCTTTTGTTAATCAAAGTGATACTTGGAAAATGCCCTGTGTAGTCATATTTCTGCTTTAAAAAAAAAAATTTGCCAAACCTAGAAGCCCTTAAATATAACTTCTTTTGCTATCATTTTTAGCCTCCTGATATTGCAAATCTCCCTTTTACTTGTAAAATTTTTTTTATTTTTTGCGGAACCAGGGATTGAACTCAGACCCTTGCACTTGCCAGGCAAGTGCTTATTCTACTGAGCCATCTCCCCACCCCCCTTGTAACATTTTTGATCTATTCCTTGGCCTTGTGAAGGCCTGAGGTTGGACTAGGGGTATTGCTCAGTGGTGCTTGTCTAGCATGTGTGAGACCATGGATTCAATTTCCAATACCTCAAGAATTGTCCTTTATGTATTTTTTGTCATGTAGATTTCCCCCACTGGTGTATTATGTTATTATAATAGTTTAAAACAACATTTATTATCTCAAAAGAGTTTCTGTGAGTGTTCTGTTCAGAATCTTGTCAGGTTAAAATTAAGCTGTAGACAAGGTGTAACTCATGCAAGGTTGGGGCTCACTCTGTGGTTGGTGAAATAGTTCATTTCCCTGTAATGATCAGAGATCTTCATTTCTTTGCTGGCTATTAGGTGGGAGTTGCACTCAGCTTCTAGAGGTAACTCTCTGGTGTTTGCTTTGTTGCATTCTTACCAGATGGCAATCTTCTTAGTTTTCTAGGCCAGCAGGAAATACTGTCTTTGAAAAGACTCTTTTTAAGTCTATCGCAGGTGATATTTTTTGATTAATTCACATGATTAATTAGTCACCAGAGTGGTATTCATCATGTTCACTAGTGTAACACATTTTTAAAGGGAGATGATTATGCAGGGTGCCAGGGAGACAGCACAGTGGCTGAAACACCTGCCTGACCTGTACCTAATCAATCAATCAATCAATCAATCAATCAATCTCCTTATAACTCATTCACGCTTTGGCCCTCAAGGATTAACATGTAGTCTATTCTTTCTTAATTCACATACCTAGACAATTGTGGAGGTTAATGTGTTTTCTTATTGACATCATTTCTAAATAGTTTTTCAGGCTAACAGATTTAAAAAGAAAACTGATCTGTTTCTTTTTATTATTTCTGTGAGCTAATTTCCAAATATAAAGCAGCTTTCATAATTCAACCAGTATTTAGTCACACACACACACACACACACACACAAACACACACCCCATATCTTTGCTTGAGTATCACTTGAATCATATGGAATTACTTTTTTTTTTAAAGAGAAATACATGAAAGCTGGGTGTAATGTTTGTACATGTCTGTAATTCCAGCACTTGAGAGGCTGTGACAGGAAGATCTTGAGTTCAGTGCTAGCATGGATTACATAGACCCTGTCTCAAAAAACTAAAACTTTAAGTCCAAAACAAAACTTCAACATCTAGAATTTTATGTAGTTCAACCTAATAAAAATAGCTGGGCTGAGCATTTGGCTAAGCAGTAGAATGCTTGTCTGGCAAGCTAGAAACCCTGGGTTCAGTCCTCGGCACCAAAAACAAAAAACCAACCAAACTAAAAAGGTAATGGTAGACTAAAGTGGAAAGCTTTTTTCTTGGTGGTACAAATTAATAATATTAATGTCATGGAGAATTTGAAGAATGTCATGATATTGAATAAAATTTCATGGTGCTCACTCTGATGGTTCTTTTGATTTTTTTTTTTTTTTTTTGTGGAACCAGGTATTGAACTCAGGCCCTTGCGCTTGCCAGGCAAGCATTTATTCTACTGAGCCATCACCTCGGCCCTCTTTTGATTGATTCCATATACTAACTTTTATTAATTTTCCAATATCTGTACATTTTAGGAAATAATCTTAGGGACAGACAAGGATGAAATGAAAAACTAATGGGGAAAGGTTCAATACATTTTCCTGCTTAAGGAGCATAGAGTACTGGAATTCGTAATAACAAAAGTTTTGCGATTTTTTTCCAGTCTATCCCCAACTGAACTTGTTCATTTCGGTGTGGGAGTTGCAGCTGTTGGAATGTTTTTAGATGATCTCACTAAGTGAACTTTATTTTGGGGAAAAAAGTGAGTGATACCATCTCAGATGTAAACTATGTGCCATTTACCTTTATATGAATCACTAGTTTAATTAAAAGAAAAATCATTTGGTGGGCTCTTGTAGGTTTCCTATTACCTTTTTTTAAAGTCTTAATTACTGTGTATCATGCATATACAATAAAACAGTTCTTTGTGTGTGTGTAATATTTTATAGTACACTTGTCAGTTGATAACTACTCATTTACAATCTAGTCACAAGTCTATCGCAGTACTTGGAGGGAATATATCTTGTGACAGTCATGAGGTACTAGAGTTGGGGTGATACACTGGTTGCTTGAATGATACATGTATAAATAAATACTTTATGTGACTTGTGTAGATTATTTGAAGTCAGAAAAATTTCATGCAGAAGTTCTTTTTTTTAGCGTTGAACACTTTTGATGTGTTTATTGGCCATTTGTATTACTTTTTTAAATCATTTTTAAAATTTTTATTATTTTTTTCCTACAATTTTATTGAGAAACCAATAGCAGTGAGACATTTTCAAACCAAATTGGTAGGACAGTTTCAATAATTAACACATTGCATACATTCTTCCTAGTGGTTAATTGCTATACAAGATGAGGACATGATATCCTATTTACAAACACTTATTAGAACAAATCCCTCTATTCATTAAGAGAATGTAACTATATATCCTAACCACTTTGAATACACAGATACAAAATGGATATTCATCT
>NW_004524668.1:4679669-4689201 GCF_000260255.1 Octodon degus
GTGTGTAAGTAGGATCACAAGTCTGAATCTTGTACAGCAATTAACCACTAAGAAGAATATATGCAGTGTATTATTTGTTGAAAAAAAAAGATATCATGTCTACATCTTGTACCATGAATAACTACTACGAAGACAACAATATGCAATGTATTAATTTTGTAACTATCCTATTAACTTGTTTTGTAACTGTCTCATTGCTATTTCTTTCTCAATAAAATTAATTAAAAAAAAGATTAATATTTTAAAACAGACAAATCTTTTGAACTTTGGAGGTGTTTTAAGTAGTTGATACAGTCAGCATCCCTCTCTCTCTCTCTTCTTGGTAGTAGCAGTTGAATACAGAGCCTTCACATAGAGCTACACATACTGTTGAAGTTGTATATTTTGAGACAGAGTTTTCGCCAGGCGTACAGTTATCTTTTCTGTACACCTCCTCCCTGCTTCCATAGTTGAGAAGGTGGTAGTATCTTTCAGCTAATAGGAAAGTAGTACTTTTAGCTTAGCAAATGCTTTTTCTCTTTCACTCAAATGCTTGTATTTTATGGGCAAATAGAAGCACTGTGAAAAAATTTTCAGAAAAATAAATCAGTGAATGCAAATCATTGTCTGTAATTATTTTTTAATTTAGTCATCACTTACCTTTAATCCTCACACTCAACCCTAGCATTCTATACTCTAGATCCATTCACATTGGATAAAGCCTTGCCTATGACTGCATGAGGCTTTGGGGTGGACATCTGGACACAAACCGTTAACAGTAGTCCATGCTGACCTCAAATTCATGGCAATCATCCTGCTTCAGCCTCTAGAGTGCTGAGCTTACAGGCATGTGCCACCACGCCCAGCTCTCTTTTGTGTTTAATAGAATTAAGGAGATAATCAGAACTGAGGTGAATAAAAGGTCTAATAATTAAATTGTATTATTATTAGATCTACAAATACAGGTGACAAATAGAGTAAGTGTTTGCCTGACAAGTGCAAGATACTGAGTTCAGTCCCTGGTACCACCGGAAAAAAAAAAAAAAACCAAAACAAAAACAAAAAAAAATGTTTATTCCTACTGTATATAACTACTGTATCCGACAGGTTTAACTAAGAACACATGTGGTGTCTGGGCCACCAGGCTGGTGTCTCTTCATCACTGGTGGCTTCTCCACGGTGTTAATTACATTGTTTGTGCTGAAATCTGAGTTAGTCATGAATTTCTTAAAATAATTTAGCCATAAATACATGTATTCCTAAAGTAGTTTTGTTTGAGCTTTATAAAATTTGTTCTTAAAATATTTTGGATACTAACGCTTTTTACCTTTTTAATGGTAGCTATAACAAAATGGAACTTACTCTGCTATCAAAAAAATAAAATAAAAATAAAATAAATGAAATGTCTATCCCTCAAAAAAAAAAACAAATACAGGCGACAGCTGTCATATCAGTGAAGAACATGTGTTACTAAGTCATGCATTTATTTTAATGTCTTATAACTATACAGATGCTCTTTCATTTATGGTGGGATTATTATACTGATGCTATTACTTTTGTAAATTGAAAATGCATTTAGTATACTAACCTGCTGAACATCATAGTATAGGAAGGTATTGAATGTCTCATGTGATTTATTGCTTGTATTAATCATGAATAAGAGTAGCTGTATAGGTTGGTTTTGTATCATGATAAATTTAAAAAATGGAAAATTGAGCCATTGAAAATTAGCGATTGTCTATAAATGATTTTTATTATACTCCAATATATTCTAATTTTATACATTTGAAAACATTCTTAAAAAGAGGTCTGTGGAGAATGAATTTTTTGACATTTGGTTACAAAGTTGCCTACCATTAATGGAGGTTTGTTAAATTGTCAGTATTAATCTGAGTTAGACTGTGAAAGGGAAGAGCCCGCTAGGATTGATTGATGTGCTCTGGAGAGGATCCTGAGTAAAGTGGCTCTATATTGATAATGTATTACCAGCCAAAAAGGGAGTAAATATCATCTTGGTTACATAAAAATGTGAAATTTTTCTATTGTACAAATTTATGACTGTTATATTAATTAGAAAATAAAAATGAGAAAAGAGATATGTAAAATACTGTTAAGATTTTAGGGATTTCCTGGGCTGGGGATTTGACTTAGTTTGTAGAGCCTTTTTCTAGCACGTAAAGACTCTGGGTTTAATACCAGCACTACAGAAAAGGAGGGGCAAAAGTTTTTTTTATATCTTTATTGATATTTGAAATATTATATGTCTGTGTAGTATTATCTGTCCACACATGTAGAAATGTGTCTACCCATATATATTTGAATGTATATTGAAGAACAAATTTGAGCTCATACTCCATAATAAAGTTGTCCTTTTTTGGTTCAAATTTATTGGAGTAAAAATAAAGTAAAATTCATCTATTACAGTGTTTTGATTCATTGATCTTGAAAACACATCAAATCATAATTTTCACTGTTCAAGACAGAGGAAAGTTATGTCCCATCCAAAAATCTTATTTAGGATCAGGGAGATAACTCAGCGACCCAAGTACCTGCCTATCAAACATAAGGTCCTGAGTTTGATTCCTGGTACCAAAAAATAAATAAATAAATAAAAATAAATATTGTATACTTTCAGTAATCCTTTCCCTTCCCATGCAATTATTTATCTCTTTTCTTTCTACAAAATATCATTAAGTTAAAAAAAAATATCATTAAGTAGTTTGAAGTCTGGCCTCTTTAATTTAGCGTGTTTTTTTTTTCATTAAGATCTTTGATTCCACCAAATTGATGAAAATATTAATGTATTTTTCTAAAAATTTTATTTATTTTTTAAATAGGCTTTCTTTAGTCTGGTATAGTACTTATGTAACTTGTGAGGAAGAAAATCCAATTTTAAAAGATGAATTAACCAGTTCAGCTGTATGTAGTACAATTTGAGTTCTTACTAACTGTTCTTTCTAAATTTTGATTTACTCACAGGTAACACAAGTAGCACGGCAGCCGGGCCCACCGACCCCTTCCCCTTATTCAGCACATGAAATAAACAAGGGGCATCCAAATCTTGCGGCAACGCCCCCGGGACATGCATCGTCCCCTGGACTCTCTCAAGTAAGAAAAACTTTTTTAAAAAGAAATTTCCATGTTGAGTTAACATTTTTGCTTTTCTGAAGCGGACTTTCAAGGCAGACTTATGAGTAGTAGCATAAGACATTTCTGAAGGAATAATTTCTATTTTTACTTTGGCATCTTTTTAGATACCCCCTCCTCACATTCCATTCCCAACAATCTCATACATTTTATTTTGGGCTATTTAAAAATTAACCTTGAATTTTATTTTATTTTTTATTCATCAACTTTATTTTATTTTATTTTTAAAAAATTATTTATTTATTTGTGTGTGTGTGTGTGTGTGTGTGTGTGTGGCCAGCTCAGCCCACCAGGGGCACGAGGCTGGCTGGCATGTCGTGGTGGGGGATTGAACCGCAGTCCCTGTGCTTTGCTTAGCTTAGCTTGTTCTAAGTAAGTGCTTTAGACCACTGAGCCATCTCGCCAGCCCCTCATCAACTTTATTTACAATCAATAATTACATAGTATATTAAAAATTGTAGACAAATATTGAAATGTGAAAGGTATAAGATATCGACAATGAATTTTAGAGAAATGTTTCTGAAATGAATACATAGCTTGAGATTAATAATAGATTGTACATTGTAAATAAATTACCTACAAACTTAAATGAATATAACAATAAAAATTGTCCAAAATAAAAATAAAGAAAAAAGAATTTACAAATCAGTCATATCATAGTTCACTCTGTGCCAAAATAAACTTTTATTCATATAATTAGAATTCTCAAAGTAGAAAGGGATGGGCAGTTAATATTTAAAGTATTAAAATTTCTGAATTTAGTTGAACTTACAACACATTTCCAAGAAAAATGAACCTTTTGCACAAGAAATTTGAATAGAATCGTACTAAGGTACACAAAAAATGAAATTGTCCAAAATTTAATTGTAAATTAAAAAATCATTAAATCATATATATAAAAAATACTAGCTATGGAAGAACAAAATTAAATAACATCTTATTCCACATTAGAAAAAAAAAAGACCAAATATGTAAGAAGCTAGACCTAACTAATTTAAAAGACTGAAAGAAAAAAAAAAAAGACCTGTCCTCTTTTAATTTTATACTTAGCAAACATACCTTTGAAAACTAAAAGTAAATTATTTTCCAGTTATATAGACTCAAGATATTCTAATACCTCCAGACGTAGCATATAGGAAATTACAAAGCGCATAATTCAGAAGGCAAGAGAAGTTGCTGTATGGTCCTGGATAAAGAATAAACAGCTCTCAAAAATGATAGTTATGCAGGACTATGTAAAATATATTAGCTTAACCCATTTAAAAGGTCATTAAAGATTTCTACAAAACAGGATCAATCTTACATTGGATTATACACATTTTTTTCGTGTGTGTGTGTGTGTGTGTGTGTGTGTGTGTGTGTGTGTAAAAAAACAAGGAAGAGTTCAATCCCAGGTTCTGCCAAAAACAAAAAAGGCAAGGAAGGAGTAATATAAAGTCAATGGAAAATGGAAATATGCTTTTTAAAGTTTCTAATACTAGGAGAAAACATCATACCATGTCTTTTAAGTAGATTGTAAATCAGAGATACAGTATAAATCTTAAAACAAAGATTAAGATTAGGCAATATTCAGAAAATTAAATATTAATTAAAAATTTAATGTTTGGAAACAATTGAACTAAGAAAAAGTTTTCATGATAATAAAGAATTACTAAGAATAAAACATAAGATAAATACTGGAATGGCAAATAAATGACCAGCACTTCTAACAGTTTGGGGATAGGATATTGCACAAAGTTCTAGTGTGTTGTGCATCTGGCCAGTGTCCATGATGCTTACTGGCGGCCAAGTGTCACTTGCGGGACTGAGCCACTGCAGTTTCCTTGATGTGCACCCTCTAGACCCAGGTGGAATCACAGGGTGCAGGTGAAGGCCATTTGTAGAGTATGCTTATGGAAATATTTTGCTGCTGAACACAAACGAATAACTGAAAGACTGCTTTTGTATACCCCTTATTTTCCTGTGTTTAATTATTTGCCCTATATGGTCAGTTCTTTCCATTCTCATTTATGGAGTTGTGGTCATTTTGCCCCCTCTCTAGAACATCTTAGTAGTCTGTGTAGGCTTGGCTTTATCATCATGAAATTCTTTAGTTCTTTGACAGGGAAGTATTTCACTTCTCGCTTATACTTGTAAGAGAGTTTTGCAGGGTATATCAGTCTGAGTAGAATTTGTTTTCTTGCAAGACTTGTAGTACTTTGTTTCATGCTCTTCTTGACTTGATGGTTTGTGAAGAGAAATGTGCCGTTATCCTGTTGGATTTTCCCTTAAATGTGATCTGTTTATTTTCTTTAGCGGCTTTTAGTATACTGTTCCTGTGCTGAATTTCTGGGATCTTGATTATTATATGTCTGAGTGTGTTTTTAACGAGGTTGATGTTATTTGGAGTTCTGTATGTTTTGATTACTTGAATGTCAGATGGTTTCCCCATATTTGGGAAGTATTCTGCTATGACTTCCATCCATATTCTTTTTATGTCATTTGTATTGACTCCTCCTTTCTCATTGATGCCTATTAGTCTTATGTTGTTCATCTTTCCATTGTGTTGCAAATGTCGAATTATTCTTCTCTGCATCCTAGTAATCCTAGTTGTGTTTAAGAGATCTTTTCTTTTTCACTAGCTGCAGTGGTGTCTTTTTTTTTTTTTTTTTTTTTTTTTTTGACAGAACCAGGGATTCACTCAGGCCCTTGTGCTTGTCAGGCAAGTGCTTATTCTACTAGATATCTCCCTGGCCCCATGCAATGGTGTCTTTAAAGTTTGAAAGTCTATTTTTACTTTCATTCAAACGGTTTTGCCAGCTTGTGATTGAGGTTTTAATTTCCTGTATATCACTTTGAATCTGCATCTTGCATTCTATTTCTTTCCTATATTTCTCATTCGAGGATTCCATCATTTTTCTATAGTCCTATTTTTTTTTATCAGTGTCTTGTTCAGAAGCACTTAGTACTTCTTTCTAGTTATCGTTTCTTCTTTAACTTAAGAAATTATTTCTGATCTGATTTCCTCTATACCTTTCTGCAGTTGATTCTTTATTTCCAATGTTGTTATTTCAGAGATTTCAGGTGTGTGATTTCCAATTTCTTCTATGCTAGTGTCTCATGCATTTGTTCTGGGTGGGCTCGGGGCCTGAGAGTGCATTTTGCTTCTTCTCTTTGTCATTTTGTATATAGCACTGTCTTCTGACCTTTGGTGTAGAGCTTAGAGTTATTACCTTAGCATCAGGTCCGGATCTATCAAGTTTAAACTCGTCTAGGTGGGTGTGGCTTGGGTCTGGCTGCTGTGCTCCACTTCTTCCTGCTGCAGCCCTTGGAGGTGAACCTCTGTGCCACTCTGGCAAGATGTTCTGCTCCTGGAACAGCGGGGTGGATCTTGCCTTTAGCCTCTTTGCAGGGAATTCTGCTGCAGGGTTCTATAACTAGCCTGTATGCCGGGCCTGGGCTCTGGGTCAAATCAGAATCCGGCAGGCCCCCTAACCTTGAATTTTAGTTTTTGATCTTTATTATTTAAGAAATTCTATGGTTTTAAGAAAATCCATGACAAACCCATACAACACTAATTCAAATTTCAATGTTTAATCTGCTGTAAATCTCCCTAACCCTTTTTTTGATATAAAGATGGTGATTGTTTTCTATTCTTTTAGAAAAGTTTTTTCTCTCTTGAGAAAATTTGTTGGGAGTTTTATTTTTGAGTTTTGTAAGTATATTATTGAATTTGTTAGGCTTAAGTTTTTGCTGAACTGTTATGAAACTGTGAACTCCCTAGTGCTTTTCTACTTAAGAGAGACAACATTCAGACACTGGTTTCAGAAGATAGCACTATGACTCTTCTACATTTTAAGCTATTTCTCAGGATGTTTAGTTTGCACCATCCCATTATCACATGCTTTCTTGAGTTTGCTTGTGGTTAAGAGCTGGCTAGAGTTACAAAGTCATTTACTGGAATGTGGAGAAAGACAAGCCAGTAACTGTTTTCCTTACTGTTTGGAAATTATTCTTGTACCATTGCTTTTAATTTTGTTTTCCATATTTTAGAGCTTGCAAGACTTGAATTGTAGGAGAGACCTAGAATTACTAAAAATAATTATGTAACAGGCAACTATAAATTAGGGGTTGATTAGTGATAGTTTAGACTATTAAAGTTTAGAGAAAGAACTCTCATTTACAAGATCACTAACTGTAAAGGAATCCTGTCAACAAATATAATAAGCTAATTTGCTATTGTTACATATTTGTACCTGCAGTCTCCAGGAGGCTGAGGCAAGACAATCACAAGTTTAAGCCCAGTCTGGGCAATTTAGAAAAACCATCTCAAAATTTAAAAATAAGAAAAAAGAGTCATGGATTTAATGTTGTACTTAAACTTGGTATAAGTCATTCCTGTGTTATTTTGAGATTTAAATATTGAAAGAGAACAAAATAAACTCCAAATTTTAAAAAAATTTTAAAGAGAAGAAAAAAATAAAACAATTTCAAAATAAGACAATAGGAGAGTAATAATGGCTAATGCCTTGCATACTGTTATCTTTAGTTAGAGTACAAGATACAGGATTTCATTGTTCAGTCAATATTAGCACAAACCTTTTTTTTCAATGAACTAGTATAGTAGAGATTAGTAGCAGAACAATCTTTACTATCTTGTTTGTATGTATGTACGTACGTACGTACGTACGTATGTATGTATGTGTGTATGTATTTCTTTTCCACTTCCCCCATCCCAGTTTTTCTTTTCTTTTGAATAGCTTCCTCCCATTTTACAATAGCTGGTGTACATTTGCAATCTTATTTACTCTTTTAGCTTCTCACTATAAGGAGATAGTACAATGTTTACACATGTGTCTGGTTTATTTCACTTATGACTATGGACTTGAGTTGCATCCACTTACCTATAAAATTTCTAGTCTATTCTGCTTTATGAAAAAGAATAAAGACTACATAAAGGTATAATAAGTATATAAAGTATACTTTTAGATAGATGAAGTATATAAAGAGTAAGAGCCCATTATATAAAAAGACCACATTTTTTTATCCATTCCTTGGTTGATGGGCATTTGCATTATGTCCAAGATCTAGTTATTACAGATTGTGCTGTTATACACAGTGGTGCACACATATCACTGTGGCATGATGTTTTTAATTTTTCTGGGAAGATATCCAGAAGGTAAATAGCTAGGACCAGTGGGTCCCCAATTCTAGTTTTTTTGAGAAATGTCCATACTGATTTCCACAGTGATTTCACCAGTGTACATGCCCACCAGCAGTGGAGAAGGGTTCTTTTTTCTCCACTGCTCCTTCTTGATAATATTCTTTCTAGGGTGAGATGCGAAGGATATTTTTTTTTTTTTTTTTTTTGGTGGGGGGCTGGCTCAGGCTGCCTTAAGGGTGGGTCTGCTAAGGCATGTAGAGCTAGGGATTGAACCGCAGTCCCCTGCGCCTGACTGGGTCCAGGGTGAGATGGAATCTCAGTGTTCCTTCAATTTGCATCTCTGAAATGACCAGTGTGATGTTGGACATTTTTTCATCTATTTATTTGCTGTTTGTATTTCTTCACCTGAGAAGTGTGTGTTCATCTCAGATGCCCATTTGTGGGCTGGGTCTTTAAATTTGGGAGGTCTGATTCTTTTGAGTTAATTTATATGTTCTTGATAGTAGAACATTGTTTGGGGGAACAACTGGCAAACAATTTTTCCTGTATTGTGGGTAGTCTCTTCACTGTATGGGTGATTTCCTGTGCCACTTTTTTTTTTTTGTATTTTAGGGAAGGTCTACAGGGTGTTCAGGGTCTCACTGTTAGATCAGACTCATAGTGATTCGCCTGTGTACAGCTTCCCAAGTGCTGGGATTACAGGCGTGTGCTACTATACCCAGTCTCAGTTGCAGTCTCAGTGTGCCTCCTGAGTGGGGATTGAACCTCTAGCCCCTGCGCCTGCTTGCAGGCACTTTAATCTGGTGCACTATTTGACTGGCCCTTCCTGTGATTTTTTAGTAAGATGAGATCCTAGTTGATGATTCTTTGTGGTAGTTTCTGTGCTATAGAGATTTTATTGATAAAGTTTTTACCTACACCAATGTCTTCAAGAATGTTACCTACTTCAAGAGTTTCACCTATCTCCCAGAAGATTTAATGTTTCTGTTGTAATATTTAGATCTTTGACCCATTTCAAATTTAGTTTAGTGCACTGTGAAGGGTATAATTTTAATATTTGGCATGTGCAGAGTCAGTTTTTCCAGCACTTATTAAATAGGCCATCTTTCTTTCACTCAGTGTGTTTGGCATGTTTGTGAAAGATAAATTGGCTGGGTATTGCTGGAGTTGTTTCCTTATCTTCTAGTCTGTTCCATTGATCTTATTAATTTATGTGTGTGTGTGTGTGTGTGTGTGTGTGTGGCCAGCTCAGCCCACCAGGGG
>NW_004524668.1:4689301-4690789 GCF_000260255.1 Octodon degus
AACATAGGCACACATATATCCCTATGATATGATGTTTTCAGATCCTCTGGGAAAATTCCCAGTAGAGGAATAGCTGGTTTTAATGGGATTTCCAGTCCAACTTTTCTAAGGAGTCTGCACACTGATTTCCATAATGGTTGAACCAGTCTACATTGCCACCAGCAGTGAAGAAGGGTTCCTTTTTCCCCACAGCCTCTCCAACATTTGTTGTTGGGTAATTTATTTATGATAGCCATTCTTTCTGGGGTGAGATGATATCTCAGTGGTGTTTTAATTTGCATTTAACAGATGACTAGTGATGTGGAGCATTTTTTCATACATTTATTCGCTTCTTTAGTTTCATCCTCTGAGAAGTATGTGTTCATCTCGGATGCCCATTTCTAGATTGGGTCTTTAAATTTTAGGGCCCTAGTGTTTTTTAGTTCTTTATGAATTCTAGAGAGCAGACCTTTGTCTGAGTACTTATTTGTCATGACTTTTTCCAAATTTGTGGGTTGCCTTTTCACTTTGTTGGTAATTTCTTTTGACATGAAAAAACTTCTCAGTAAGAGCAGGTCCCAGTTGTTAATTCTTTCCAATATTTCCCATGCGATTTGATTTCTGTTCATGAAGTCTGTGCCTACCCCTATGTCTTCAAGAGTTGCTCCTACTTTCTCTTCCAGGAGATTTAGTGTCTCTGCTTTAATGTTTAGATCTTTAATCGATTTTGACTTTATTTTAGTGCATGGTGATAGACCTGGGTGAAGTTTGAGTTTTCGGCATGTAGAGAGCCAGTTTTTCCAGCACCATTTGTTAAAGAGGCTATCTTTCTTGAAGTGAGTATGTTTGGCCCCTTTGTCAAAGATAAAGTGGCTAAGTGTGTTCGTAGTGGCTTCAGTGTCTTCTAATCTATTCCATTGATCCTCAGTTCTATTTTCTTGCCAGTACCATGCTGATTTTATCACAGTAGCCTTGTAGTATAATTCCAAGTCAGGAATTGTAATGCCTCCTGCCTTGTCTTTATTTCCCAGGACTGTCTCTGCTATTGTAGGTCTCTTCTGCTTCCAAATAAATTTTAGGAATGATTTCTCTAGCTCTGTGAGGTATGTTGGTGTTCTGTACAGCAATTTTGGGAGTATGGCCATTTTCACAATGTTGGTTCTTCCTATCCAGGAGCATGGAATATCTTTCCATTTTCTGATACCCTTCTCAATCTCTTTTTTTTAAGAGTACTGTAATTTTCCTTGAGAAGATCTTTGACTTCTTTAGTTAGACTAATTCCAAAGTATTTCATTTTCCTCGGTGCTATTGTAAAAGGTATTTTTTCTATAATTTCTCTCTCAGTGTGTTGTCTGTGTAGAGGAATGCTATTGACTTTTGGGTATTGACTTTATAACCTATGCTACTGAATTTCTGTATTAATTCTAGTAGCTTCTTGGTGGTGTTTTTTGGGTCTTCCAAATAAAGTATCATGTCATCTGCAAATAAAGATAATTTAACTTCTTCTTT
>NW_004524668.1:4694071-4696571 GCF_000260255.1 Octodon degus
ATGTGGTGCTGGGGGATTGAACCGTGGTCCCTGTGCTTTGCTAAGCTTGTTCTAAGTAGGTGCTTTAGACCACTGAGCCATCTCACCAGCCCTCCATTGATCTTTGAATCTGCTTTTTTTTTTTTTTTTTGCCAGTAACATGCTGTTTGTTTTTTTGTTTGTTTATGCAGTACCAGGGATTGAACTCAGGGCCCTGCCCTTGCCAGGCAGGCACTTACTCCACTGAACTTGCTCCCTGCCCCCCCCCCCTTAATTTTTGTTTGGCAGAACCAGAGATTGAACTCAGGCTCTTGCACTTGCTAGGGAAGCGCTTAGTCCACTGAGCCATCTCCCTGACCCCAACATGCTGTTTTTTAAAAATTGCTGTAGCTTTATAGTATAACTTCACCTGTCTTGCCTTTGTTGCCCAAAATTGCCTTTCCTATCTAGTTCTCTTCTAGTTCCAAATGAATTTAAGGATTATTTTCTCTAATTCTGTAAGAAATGCTATTAGAATTTTGAATGGAATTGCATTTCATTGGTATAACAGTTTTGGAACGATGGCCTTTTTCCCTATATTGGTTCTTCTTACCCAAGAGCAAGGGATATCTTCCTTCCTTCCTTCCTTCCTTCCTTCCTTCCTTCCTTCCTTCCTTCCTTCCTTCTTTCCCTCCCTCCTTCCCTCCCTCCCTCCCTGCCTGCCTCTCTTCCCTCTCTCCTCTCTCCTCTCTGTCTCTCTCTCTGTGTCTCTGTCTGTCTGTCTGTCTGTCTGTCTGTCTCTCTCTCTCTCTTTTTCCCGGGGATTAAACTCGGGCCCTTGCACTTGCCAGGCAAGCGCTAATTCTACTGAGCCTTTTTTTTTTTTTTTTTTTTTTTTTTTTTTTTGTAGTACTGGGAATTGAACTCAGGACCCTGCGCTTGCCAGGCAAGCACTTATTCTACTGAGCTATCTCCCCAGCCCCATCTTTGCATTTTCTGACTTCTCCTTCAATTTCAGAGTACTGTAGTTTTCAATGTAGAGGTCTTTTACATCCTTTGTTAGATTGATTCCTTGCTATTTAAATTTTTTGGGGGGTGTTGTTGTGAAAAGTATTGTTTTCCCTAATTTCTCTCTCTGAGTTTGCTATTTAGTAGTGTACAGGAAAGCTATTGATTTTTGAGTGTTGACTTTGTATCCAGCTACACTACTAAAGTAGTTTATGAAATATAGGAGTTTTTTAATGGAACATTTGGGGTTTTCTATATAGAGTGCCATGTCTTCTGCAACTAATGATAATTTAACTTCTTTCCCTTTGTTATTCCTTTTCTTTCATCTAATTGCTCTGGCTGAAGTTTCTTTCTTTTTTTTTAATTTTTATTTATTTGTGTGTGTGTGTGTGTGTGTGTGTGGCCAGCTCCGCCCACCATGGGGTGGGGCTGGCTGGCATGTGGTGCTGGGGGATTGAACCGAGGTCCCTGTGCTTTGCTAAGCTTGTTCTAAGTAGGTGCTTTAGACCACTGAGCCATCTCACCAGCCCCTGGCTAAAGTTTCTAGGAGTACATTGAGTAAGGGTGGAGACAATGGACATCCTTTTCTTGTTCCTGATTTTAAAGTGAAAGTTTGCTGTTTTTGTCCATTTAATATGGTGTTGGCTGTTGTTTTGTCATAGATGGCTGTTATGAGATTGAGATAAAGACCATGCATTCCAATTTTCTGTGAGGTTTTCATCATGAATGGGTGCTGGACTTTATCAAAAGCTTTTTATGCATCTTTGGAAATGAGCATATGATTTTTGTCCTTGGCTGATGATTTTTGCGTCTATGTTCAGTAGGGAGATTGAGCTTTGTTTTTCTTTCTTAGTTGAGTCCTTCTCCAGTTTTGGTACCAGGGTAATGCTTGCTTCTAGGAATCAGTTTGGGAGTGTTGCATCCCTTTGGATTTCATTAAAGAATTTGAGAGTTAGTGACCTTAGATCTTCTCTAAATGTCTTGTAGAATTCAGCAGCCAATCTGCCAGGGGCTGGGTTTTTCTTTGTAATCAGTTACGTAATCAATTACGTCTTTAATTTCATTGATACTGATCTGTTTGGGATTTTCATATTGATTCTGTTTTGGTTATTCTTATGTACCTAGGAATCTGTCCATTTCTTCTGCATTTTCCATATTAGTACAATACAAATTATCAAAATGGTTGTAGATGATCTTCTGAATTTTTGTGATTTTATCTTTTTTGGTGCTAATTTTGTGGATTTGAGTCTTTCTTTTTTGGTAAGGTTGGATAAGAGATACTGATTTTATTTAATTTTCAAGAACCAACTCTTTGGGGGCTGGTGAGATGGCTCAGTGGTCTAGAGCACCTACTTAGAACAAGCTTAGCAAGGCACAGGGGACCACGGTTCAATCCCCCAGCACCACATGCCAGCCAGCCCCGCCCCCTGGTGGGCTGAGCTGCCCCCCCACACAAATAAATAAATAAATTAAAAAAAGAACCAACTCTTTGATTCATTGATTCTTTGTATTATTTTCTTAATATCTGTTGCAT
>NW_004524668.1:4701571-4711368 GCF_000260255.1 Octodon degus
AGAGTACATAAATACCAGCAAGTGCTATTTTGTATTTTTCTCTGGTCATTTTTATTACTATTTTGTGTAATCTGATGAATGAACTCAATAAATCATATATGGTTCACTGCCTTTTAAGCAGAGGGAGACTTTATATGTATTCATCTCTATCATTAAAATAGCTAAATAATAGATATTGATAGAGTAAGGAAATTTTTTCTAAATAAGTCTACCTAAAGAAAAAAAGAGAAAACTTTTATGGGATTCAGTCTCCTTAGGTTTAATAGTGGGAAGGAGAATCTTCAAAATAAAGGACTCCAGGCCAAGTCAAAAATGCCCATTTTTTAAGACTGGAAATGCCATACTCTTACCATATGATGGATAAGTTACTTTCTATGTCAAGAGCTTGGTTTCTTTGTTACATAGGGATACTTGAAGTTCTACCTTTATTTATTTATAATACTGAGGATTGAAATTTTGAGACAAAATCTTGCTTAGTTGCCTAGTCTTGCCTCAAATTAGGGATCTTTTTGCCTCGGTTGCTTTTCACTCCTTAGTAGCTGAGGTTATAAGCATGCTCTACTGTGGCCATCCCATTTTACTATTACTTTAACAGGATTTTTATAAAACCTGTGTGAAATTAGGCCTTAGAACGAGATGCTCTATCTTCAGTAAGTGACATTTTAAACTTTCATGCCTGTTAGGCTTGGTTCTCTTCAAAATTTATGTGTCTTAATGTATGCCTAATCTTTTTCTTTGGTCCTCTATTTTGTGTTAGTGTAAAACTCAGATTCTGTCCCTAAAAGTTGGAGAAGTCAGGGCTGGTGAGATGGCTCAGTGGTCAAAAGCACCTACTTAGAACAAGCTTAGCAAAGCACAGGGACCACGGTTTGATCCCCCAGCACCACATGCCAGCCAGTCCCGCCCCTAGGTGGGCTGAGCTGGCACGTGCATGCGCGCGTGCGCGCGCACACACACACACAATAAATAAATAAATAAATAAATAAAATTAAAAAAAAAAAAAAGTTGGAGAAGTCTTCCAGGTCTTTGCCATTAGGGCTAGGCCTGGTCACTTTCTATTGGTAGTAATGTGTTTTTATTATTGTGTACAAAACTGTTAAAGTTAGATTGAACTAAGGCAAAAAATTTTAAAAACTCATTCTTTAGTTAGCCACATGTCTCTTTTGATATGACAATCTCCTTTTTCTTTGCAAGTTAAATGTTTTTATTCAAAATAGCTACTGTCTGCCCATGAGTCAATGTTTGACACTGAATTATTTTTTTAGTTCTTTTAAAAAATCTTTTATTTATCTGATATGGGGTCTCATTATGCAGCTCAGATTCATAGTGGTCCTCTTGTCTCAGCTTCCCCAGTGCTGGGATTACAAGTGTGTGCCACCATGCCCAGTTTTGGTGCCCAGCACATTGCACATGGGGTTCTGGGACCGGCCCAGCATGTGGTACTGGGGATCGAACCCGGGTCCTTGCTCTTGCCAGGCAGGTGCTTAGATGGCTGAGTTATCTCCCCAACCAATACTAAATTATTCTGTTGGGTTCTAAGCGAAAGAAGCCATTGTGAAGAAAAGTGAATTACATAGTTTTGAAACAAAATATGGGGTAAGGGATATAGCACAGTTGCACAGTGCCTGCCTGGCAAGCTCAAGGTCAAGACTTTGATTGCAAGTATGAGAAAAAAAAAGGGGGATGTAAAAGAGAGAAAATATAGAAAATTATTTTCATCCTGTATTTCTACATTAGAGGTAACCTCATCAATTGGTTCAAGATGGGAGTTTAGGGGCTGGTGAGATGGCTCAGTGGTCTAAAGCACCTACTTAGAACAAGCTTAGCAAAGCACAGGGGCTGTGGTTCAATCTCCCAGCACCACATGCCAGCCAGCCGCGCCCCCTGGTGGGCTGAGCTGGCCACACACACACACACACACACACACATATAAATAAAATAAATTAAAAAAAAAAAAAGATGGGAGTTTACTCCTCAGGCATACATATGCCAAGTTTTCAGGCTTTCATGTGCATTGTTTTTGTTACATGTGGTACTGTTTTAGTCTCCTCCTTAGTGAAGCTTTTGTTAGCCAAAAGACCCTGGGCCATTAGAGATTGGCAGTTGAAATGATACTTTCAGTTGCCCTCAATTTGTGCCACTTGCATTGTCTGTAACTGCAGAATGGCCTTACTCTGTTATCTAAGAAATGCAGGATTTAAAAGTATCTTTTGGGGGTAGGTCTCAAAGTAAACCTTCCTGGACAAAAATATGCTCCAGGGAGTAAGGAAACTTAATTTAAGAGTCCTACCTCTCCTGTTAACTATTTCAGTCTTCAGCTTCTTGGATCTTCCTATCAATGTACATTTTTTCCTTTGAAATGAGACATTTTATTAGATGGAATCTGATTTCCCTTTAAGGAACCAGCTTCATTTTTTGGTCATTTTCCAGCACAGTTGAAAACACTGAGCTTTAGCCTTTGAGTAGACTTGGCGCCCTTGTGAAAAATTATGTGACCATGTATATCACATACATACATACATAGATACATACACACATACATACATATGTGTTCTCTGTTCCTTTTTTGGTCTGCATGCTGTTGTTCATGCTGGTACTTCCCCAGTTTGATTATGGTAGGTTCATATAGATTGAGTGTCCCTTACCCAAAATGAGACCAGAAGTGTTTCACATTTTAGTTTTTGGATTTTGCATAGCTACTGGTTGAGAATTCCTAATCCAAAAATGGAGATTTTCATTGTTCAAGTTTCAGATTTTGGATTTGTTTAGAAAATAAAATGCTTAATTCACCTTCTGTTCTCTCACAACATAGATCACTTCTGACACTAGAGGTGTGTGAGATTTTCCTCTACCTACTTAGCACATAGCAGCAGACACCAGCTGGGAGTCCTCTACACACAGTTCAATTCTGACACTATCTATATGGAAGTAGTATCAGATAAAACTCAGTTTCAAACTTGGGGCCCTGGAACTGGCTACAGTTGGGGTTCCTACAGCCTGTCTAAGATTTCATTCATTTCTTCAGAAATTCACAGAATTCAGGGAGACACTATACTTATAGTTACCAATTTATTATAAAAATATTTTAATGAATACAAATAATGAGCCTGATGAAGGTGTGCAGGGCAAGGTATGAATGGGTCCCAACTGCAGGGGCTCCCTTCCTCATAGAGTTGGAGTATGCTACTCTCCTGGCTTGTGGATGAATTTTTATTGACCCTCCTAGAAGAAAGTCTCCATGTGTTCAGTTGTCTATAATGTCACTGAGCCTTTTCTTTTTGGAATTTTTCTTTTTTTTATGGATCTTCATTATATAGACATAGTTGAAGTGACAAAAACTGTGTCAAATGTGATTATACAAAAAGGTTATGACCCAGTGATGATAGACTGGTGGGAAAAGCAAGCAGGCCTCTCTGATCAGGGTTTTCAGTATTATTCCCAGGTGCAGGGAAGGCCTCTTTCTAAGTTGAGGGTCTTACCTGCTGTAAGTGATAAGATAGGTCAGAAAAGTAGAGGTGGCAGGAAGGGATGGAAAGAAGAGCTGGCCTATCATCCTTGACTTCCCTTAGGAAGAAGGTAGAAGTGAAAGGAGGGAGAGAAAGGGTGGAGGAGACAGGGAGGGAATGAAGAACTGACTTTATATTCTGAGACCTCAGGAACCCCACGATTATTATAGTCAGTTAGGAATTATTATTATTATTATTATTTGCTCCGAATGCCTTTAGGGCAGGTTTGGCCGGCTTGAGTTGTGGGGATCGAACCACAGCAACCTGAGCCTGATTGCTTTGTTGAAGCAGCCACTTAAAGAACTGAGGTAAGGGGCAGGCCCCCTCAGTTAGGAATTATTGACAGCTCTGTGAGTAATGAGACAGGGGCTGGGGAGATGGCTCAATGGAATAAGCGCTTTCCTGGCTGGAGACAGGAGTCATAGATGAAAACCTAAACCTTTCTCTCACATCACTGAAGCATTTTGAATTTTCAGATATTTAATATGTAGTAAATTTTGAAATTAAATTGTAGGACCTTTTACCCTGTTTTCCTTTTTGAGATTGGCCATCCAGAATTCTTTGAGAGTCCATATGACTTTTGGGCAAGTTTTTTTATTTCTGTGAAATTTGTTGTTAGAATTTTGATAGGAGTCTATTATGGTTTGTGTCTAGGTCCCCCCAAAGCCTCATGCAGTCTTGGGACGACTTCTGGAGTTTGTGTTTGTTTATTATGGGTGTGGTTGCTGCACCTGCCCTGGGGCAGGTAATTTGCATTACAATGTAAGGAGCAAAGAGAAGTTAGCTGCTTGAGCTGCTGCTATCCATCCCTTGCGCTCTTTTTCTTTGTGACCGCCATGAAAAGTTGCTTTCTGCTATGTGCTGCTCTGTATTGGACCCAGCTGAATATGGACTGAAGCCTCCAGTAACTGTGAGCTAAATAAACCTTTCCTTCCTTCATTTTGGGTGTCGGGTATTTGTCCCAGCAACAAGAGAAGAGTAAGACAGAGTCACAGTGTAGCCTTTTAAAAATTATGTATGTTGGGCTGGTGAGATGGCTCAGTGGTCTAAAGCACCTACTTAGAACAAGCTTAGCAAAGTACAAGGGACTGTGGTTCAATCCCCCAGCACCACATGCCAGCCAGCCCCGCCCCCTGGTGGGCTGAGCTGGCCACACACACACAAATAAATAAATAAATAAATATTTAAAAAAAATATGTATGTTATAAAGGACACACTATCCTTCTAACTAGATGAAAAAAGGATCGTTAAATGAGAGTAGAATTAAGCACCTTGATACAGTAACCCCTTAGAACTGGCTGGGTTTATAGATATTTAAAAGCCTATTTTGAATCCTAGATCTGACAGAATACGTTTAGTGTTGGTATTGGGAAATAAGCTTCCTGGAAAAGTCAAAAAAATTTTTTTAAATGTATTTAGTACAGGGTCTACAGGGCTCACTACATAGATTGGACTCAGTAATGTTCCTGTTTTCAGCCTCCCAAGCGCTAGGATTACATGTTTGCTCCACCATGCCCAGTCTCAGTCTCCCTCTCAGCATGCTCTGGGGGCAGGACCAGCACCAGCACAGCATGCTGGGAATTGAACCCTGGCTGCTGAGCTCTGCCTAAGCAGGTGCTTTAGTTTGGTCTGCTGAGCTATCTGGCTGGCCCTGGAAAAGAAATTTTACAGTGTATTTTCTGTTGAGTTTTGATGAATTTGTCATAAAACTCATTTCAGTTCTCAAAATTGGGAGGTTTTTTGAGACAGGGTCTCACGGAAACCAGGCTGGTCTTGGATTTACTATGTAGCTCAGGCTGTTCTTGAACTTGCAGGAATCCTGCCTAAGCCTCCCAAGTACTGGGATTATAGGTGTGTGCCATCATGTCTGGCCAAGTTTATAAAAATCTCATACCATGTGATTAGAAATGAGGTTCATTGTCTGTGTGTAAAACCTCAGTGCCCTAAAATTCTCTGTTATTTCCAAATCTAGAGTCAAGTACTGCCTGATTCCTTGGTGTGAAATGTCTACTTGGTAATTTGTATTTATTTAATTGATGATCTCTTGCTCTCAGGTAATTTGTAGCATGTTACGAAGTCCACATGCCCCTTGGTTCCTAGGTTTGTGTGTTCTCAGAACATTGGCATCTGATTTTTTGTTCTTATACCAGGCAAGGGAGTGTGATTGCTCAAAGCAGTTCAGTTCTTTGCACTGAACACAGTGTAGACTGTTGCATTTTTTTAAAAAAGCTTTTTATATTTTATGCACATGGAGTTGTTTTTTTAAAATTATCTATTTAGTTGTGTGTGTGTGTGTGGCCAGCTCAGCCCACCAGGGGGTGGGGCTGGCTGGCATGTGGTGTTGGGGATTGAACCTCGGTCCCTGTGCTTTTGCTAAGCTTGTTCTAAGTAGGTGCTTTAGACCACTGAGCCATCTCACCAGCACCCCCCACCCCTTTTTTTCTTCTTTTAGGAAACCAATTTGGAGAAATATGAAAAACTCAGTAGTACAGGTGATAGCATTCAGTGTGTGAGCAATATCTATGAGTAGCAACCTCATTGGCGTGAGAAAATCACTTAAAGTCCAGCTGCCATGTTCAGGAAGTCTCTGAAAAATTCCAAGGCTGTTAGGGGTCATAGGATATATCAAAGTTCAGGTTGGGAGTTTAGGGAAGTAGAATATGCAAGTGATGACTCAGAAGCCAGCTGGCTTATTTACATAATCATTTGGCAACATTTAAGAAGAAGAGCTTTAGGAGAGCCAGCAGGCAAAATAAACAAATACGTATTACTTTTGGACTTAGAAGGTGTTACTCTATTGTTTCCTGTTTGGTTTTAAGGGTAATTATCTGAACTTAAGCATCAATACAGCCCAAAGCATAAAACCAGATGAGGGGGGACTGAGAATCACTGAAATTAATAATAGAAACAGATGATAAAACTTTGTACTTAAAAAAAAAATCTTTTATAAGATGAAAGGTATTGGAAAGCTGGATGCCAGCCATGTGTGATGGTGCATCTCCTTTGGTAATTTCTTCAACTCCAGATTTAGTTGTGTGACTCTGTATTCAACATTTCTAAATTTGAATATTGATGGGTAAATTTGTACACTAATGTTTTTCAAGGTTGGCTTTTTCCCAAGGTTGTTTTGGATTGTTTAAATACTCAAGCACATTATTTAAAAATAAATACTATAAATAATAGCTGTGTTCTTGGAATAATTCATGAAAACTTTATCTAAAATGAACTTGATGGCCAGGAAGATAGCTCAGTGGAATTATGTGCTTACCTGGCAAACATAAAGTCTTGAGTTCGGTCCCTGATACCACCAAAAAAAAAAAAAAAAAAAAAAAAAGAACTTGATTTAAAGTACTTATATCTGAGTCCTAGCTACTCTTTGGGAGGCTGATGCAGGAAAATGGAAGTTCAAGGCTAGTTTTTCCTAAAGAGAGGGAGGAGATTCATCAGTAAATATTCTAACTATCCTGTTATCATGAATGAACTAGTTAAAATTGAACTTCTAGGCTGTAAAAGTCTTTCTTTTTCAGGGTACCATGGCAGGATCTTTGGTTTTTAAAACTAGTTCAGTACTATAAGAAGGTAGAGTATTTTTTCTGACCAGGTGATCTTATTTGCTGGTCTGAATATTTCAAGTAAGCACTTATATAGACACAGGATGTGGTGGTTAGGACAGAGAAATACTGTGTAACTGATTTTACCTGGTAAGGTGTTTAAAGAAATGCAGTTGTGCTGGTGCGCACCTATAATCCCTGCGTTCTGGGAGGCTCAGGCAGGAGGTTTGCAAATATAAGCCCAGCTCAGGAAGCAGTGGTTTAGCTATCTCAGACAAAGGGACTATAGCTCTAAGGCTCTGGGTTCAATGCCCAGTACTGCAAGAAATGGGGTTTTGGGAGTGGGACAATGAACTATGAGAGATATTAAGGTTCTTTGTACTACGTTATTAGTGTTTTAATTTACAGAGCATTGTGTGAAATTCACTTTTAAAAATTGTCTTTTTAAGGTTTCAGATATTTATTCTTAATCCATTAGTGCTGATCATAGGAAAAGATTAACATTCCTGATTAAGCACGTTCAACTGTCCAGCCAGTGGTATCTTTTAGGTTTGATATGGTGATAACATCTTGACCATGATATCATCCTGCGACCTCTGAAAGGTTAAATGTGCTGCAGTTCTTGTGAAATTCCTTAGAGCCTTAGTTTTGTCCTCCTCTAGGCATTGTACCTGATTTTATTACCAGTCTTCATTTGAATCCATGAGGAGTGGGATGATTTGACTTTTGCTCCTTGGCCAGGAATTATTTCTGGCCAAGAAATAATTCACAAGATTCCAAAATAAATCACAAGATTCCAAAAGTCTTGTGACAAAATATAGTTAGGCTTGGAGACAAGAGCACACACTTTATGGCAGACAAAAGCAGAAGCAAAATTGTATCTTTCTAGATACAATTAATACTACGTATTTTTACAGTTGGCTGAGAGAATCAATATTGTGACAGATACAGCTATTGAAATGGGCAGTGAATGACCTTTAAGCCTACTTCAGTTGGAGTGGATAAGACTCATTGAATACGTTTTTGAAGTAAAGACTAAGCAACTGGATGGCCTTAATGTAGACTCAAACGTATATGTAAGTTAATGAATGGTTGAATTGCCTAAAACGTTCTTTAAAATATTTACAGAATGGCCAGCCTGATAGCTCAGTGGACTAAAGTGCCTGCTTAGGCAGTGCGCAGTGGCTGTTGTTTGATCCCTGATATGCTGTGAGGGCCCTACCCTTGGGGCACGCTGAGATGGCAGGGCGCCTATAATCCCAGCACATGGGAGGCTTTTGAAAACAGGAGAATCATGAGTCGGATCTACATAGTGAGACCTTGTAGACCCTGCCCTAAATACAGAAGAAAAAATATATTTACAGAAGCCACAATTAACTTGAGTGCAGTATTTTTATTTATTTATTATTTTTAAGTGCAGTATTTTTAGTAGATAACATTAAAACTCAGCCCTTTTAGTTTTTTGGTAGTAATGTCTTATGTTGAAAAACAGTTTTATTCAGAGGTGAGGAAAACCTCTCTACTGGAGTACTTCTTGAAGAGGCCTCAAGTACAGCTCAGTAATTGAACTGTAATAAAATTCCAGGAAGATTTTCTATTGATATAACTAAGAGGAGATTGCTCATAGTTTTTCCATATTCTGTCTGATGGGGAGCAGAGCTCTACCATCAAACTAACCACTGGAAAGAGATTACTTAGTTTATTTCTGTAAATCCTGCATTATAAAAAAAATGAAAGGGCTGGTGAGATGGCTCAGTGGTCTAAAGCACCTACTTACAACAAGCTTAGCAAAGAACAGGGACCGCAGTTCAATCCCCCAGCACCACGTGCCAGCCAGCCCCGCACCCCTGGTGGGCTGAGCTGGCCACACACACACACACACACACACACACACAAATAAATAAATAAATTTAAAAAAAAAAATGAAGCTTCATTTTAAACAGAGACCAGACTATGAATCTCAGTGCTACTACTTACTAATTGTGTCATCTTGAATAAATTAACCCCTCTTCTAAGGTGAAGTTTTGGCATTTGCTAAGTGGAAAATAGCAAGGGTGGTGTGAAAGTAAATAAATAGAAAGACCTGGCAAGTACTGGATGTTCAATAAATGTTTATTGCATTTATTTTCACTTTTCTAAGCTCCTCTACTTAAAAATAATCTGTATCTACTCTAGATTAAATGGTTAACCATGTCTTTCATTCTGCTCACCATCTATTTAGTTACCTGTGTAATTATTTCTGGCTTATTTATTTCTAGAGATCATTCATCTGTTCCTCCTTTCATATCCTTCCAGGGGATCTACCTCTCTTTTCTTCTCCAAGTTGTAATATTTCAATGTCATAATTCTGAGTCTTCAAGAAGTTGGTTTGTTGCTAGAATTCATTGTTGTCCATCCAGATGTTGCCTATCGGCACCTCAGTGCAACAAAATATAGACACATCCACCAACCAATGGGGACACTGTCTAGACCTTTAGTAGCCAGTGTGGTAGCTGTGAGTGCCACCTAAGACTTCTGAGTACTTGAAACATAGCTAGTGTGAATTGAGATGTGTTATAATTATGTTGAATACACTAGTTGTCCAATCTTTGTTAAAGAAAAAGTATAAAATCTGTCAGTCTTTCTGTTGACTACATGTTTAAATTTTGTATGTATTGAATTAAATACTAAAATTAATTTCACTTATTTTTTATGTTTAAATCTTGCTACCAGAAAAAT
Source organism: Octodon degus (assembly GCF_000260255.1). Classification (NCBI taxonomy): domain Eukaryota; kingdom Metazoa; phylum Chordata; class Mammalia; order Rodentia; family Octodontidae; genus Octodon; species Octodon degus. The sequence goes on from NW_004524668.1 coordinate 4,711,347, forward strand.
TTAATTTTAATTTTAGCTTCCA
>NW_004524668.1:4722750-4725823 GCF_000260255.1 Octodon degus
CGGACCTGGGCTAGGACTGGGTCTGGGGGTTCCCGGAAGTCGGCAGAAGTTCCTACTCGGCGGGAGGGGTGGGGACGTAGGGCCTATTTTTAAATTTTTTAACAAGAATTTTGCTATAGTTCTGATGGCCTTGACCTCACTATCTAGCTAGTTTGACCTCAAACTCATGCATTTAATTGCACATGTGCACTACCATGCCCTGCTCTAAGTTTCATTTATGCTCAGAACCCCACAGCATATGTATTGTATTTCATAGTATAGTTTTTGCTTTTTAAGTATTAAAAAAACCTATGTTTCTTTTAAAGAAAACAGTATATAAATAAACATATAAAACAATTTAGGAAAATATATAGCAAACTTAACATTGGTAATTTGAGTGGTATTGGAGATCTGAAGCAGTATATAAGATTTGCTTTGCATTTTTAAAATACGTGAAGGGGAAGCCAAAGGGCAGATTTTATCTTCATCCTAGCCTCTTGCCACCCACCAGCAGTACTGAAGTGTTGACCCAGGCCCTTTGCATTGAGATACATCCCCAGCCACTCTGTCCCTTTAAAATTTTGAGACAGGGTCTTCCTAAGTCTCTAGGTTGTGCAGACTGAACTTAGACCTTGAGATCCTCTGGCCTCAGCTTATTAGAGGACCAGGATTACAAGTGACTGCCACCAAGCGTGATATTCATTAATATTTTTTAATAACAAGAGTCTGTTGGTGCACTGGGGCTATAGCTTGGTTGGTACAATATCTGCCTGGTACCTGAATTCAATTCTCAGTACCAAAAAAAAAAAAAAAAAAAAAAAAAAAAAGAAGTGTAGCAAGTGAAATCGTCAAGTTACATCTTACACAGGGCTTCAGATCTCAATTACCAATGTTAAATTTGTTGTATACTTTTCTAAATTGTTTTATATGTTTATATATATTTTCTTTATAAGAAACATAGAAAGGGTCTTTTTATACTTAAAAATTTTCTAACTTTTGTCACTTAATGTTAGATAATAGTCACTTTACCATATAGGTAGATTGATTAGAATGCGTCCAAGTTTGGGGAAGGGACATTCTGAATTTTATCTATATTCCTAGAAATGAGATTGTAGAATCAAAGAGATTAACTTACTTAAAAATTAAAAGTAGTTCTTTTAATCACTGGTAATTAATTTTTTAGTTAGATTTACACATTTTCATGCAAATACATAACACTGAATTTAGTCTTTATAATTGGGTTTAATTAAGGTGAATACTTGTCCAACAAGAGATACTTCATCTCTGAGTTAGAGAATAATACCTCAAGCATAGTAAAATTTGTATACTGTAGGAGTATGTGTGTGCATGACCATGTGCATTAAATTTATCCTGAAATTTCTGTTTTTAGTTAATTTGTCTAAGTTGATGTTTTTAAAATATTTGTTAGGAACTTGAATGTTAATAATCTGTTACTTTGTACCTTTGGCTAGTTTTTGTTACTGTTGTATTCTTCTCTTCCCAAGGAATTAAAAGGACATGGGGTGCTCTTTGAAATATAAAACTAAGTTTGAAACAGAGAATATAAATCTGAGGCTCTTACAAACTGAGACAGTAAGCTGGGTTGCAGTATCCGTAAAGAATGTTTAGTCTGTTCAGTTCAATTTATCTGGAGAAATAAATCTTTGTGATGATTTTGAAAGTGTTTGTGGCTGGACCTAATGCATATGCCTATAATCCCAGCACTGGGGAAGCTGAGACAGGAGGATGTGAATTTGAGGCCTGCCTGGGTTACATAAGGAGTTTAGGGCTGGTCTAGACTATATAGAAAAACCCTGTGTCACCAACTCCCCCAAGCCAAGAAAGTATTTAAAAGGGAAACGGAGCCTGTGGTGACTATTGAAATGATCCTCTCCAGTTCTCTGCGCACTTAGTGATATGAAACATGGTCAGAGAATATCCCCATTGAAGTTTTAAAATTAGTGTTCACCAGAGCATAGTAATAAATTAAGAAAGTTACTCTAGAATAAGTTAATCAATAAATGTGATAAATCATATTAAATATAGAAGTGAGATAAAAGACATAGAATCATTTTTAATCAGTTCCACTGCTTGTGGCAACAACAGGTATAAGATAGACCATTCCTGTGAAATTTCTATTTTTTGTTTTTTGTTTTTTTTCTTTTTCCTATGCAGTTTCTAAAGGCAGCCATTAAGAACGGACATTTGCTCAGTGAGAGTATGAGTGAGCTGAGGGTAAAATCTCTTCACCGAATGACACTGTTAACTATTCCATCTTGGCAGTGGCACAGTGACATGCATTGTGCCACAACATTTACATGTGCTGCTGCTTACTATGACATACAGTTAGATGGAGCTGTGTGTGCACAGAAAGTATGAGTCAGCTCATTGAATGTATACAGTGTAAATATAAGAAATATTTGCATTTTTGTTTTTTTGGTCTTTCTAGTATAGAATGCCCGTGTGTGGGAGAATAAAATTCTATTACTGATAATCATTTTGGGAACAAAGATACTAATTATATATGTGATCAGGAGGAATATTGTTACTGAATAAAGGAGTGTGTTCCTAAATGCTAATTTGTATACTGTTTTGCCACTTTGTTTTTTTTTTTTTTTTGTTCCAGTGTTAAAGATAATACTAAAATTTTCAAGAGCTCAGATATGGCTATCGTATATTTTTTTTTTTAACATATTCTGTGAAAACCGCAGTGAGTTAATTTCTTTTCCTCTCTGTGAAAAGGCAAAGTGCTGCTTAACTTTTTATAAAGTGTAGAAGTATTACTCATCCACATGGCTGACACTGACAGTTTCTACAATCTGAGGTACAGGATCCTGAGGGAATTTCACTGATCTTATCAGATCCAAAAGTTACAACTCTTGTTGCATAGGTCCTGCTTCACCTTGGTCTTAACCATCCAGCAGAAAAGTATAAAGACGAAGTATAAGATGTAAAGCCATGCTGTTATGTTGAGCTGTAGGGGACTCAGGTCAACAATTTCTGACATTGCCAGTGAAGTGGAAGACCCAATACTATTATGGGCTACTGGACTCTTTTAGAATATTTTGCTGAGTTAACACACCTATAATATTCA
>NW_004524668.1:4725923-4734459 GCF_000260255.1 Octodon degus
TATTTAGTACAGGGCCTCACTACCCAGCTTGATCTTCCTGTTCTCAGCCTCCCCAGCACTGGGATGCACAGGTGTACACCACTATGCCTAGACTCAGTGGCAGCTCACCACTCCGGGGGGTGGGATTGAACGCTGGCCCCTGCCCTTGCCTAAGCAGGCGCTTAGTCCACCAAGCTAATTTGCCAGCCCGCATTATATTTTTAATGTTTCTGTTGATGAGCTCTGGCCTAGACCTGCTCTCTACCTAGAATTCTCGTCCTTACAGGAACTGCAAAAAAGCTGTCAAGAACTCTTTGAGTTCTTGAAGCCTAAGAGGGAACCATGCAATCTTTTTTTCATTCGCGTCTAGTCTCAGTAGAGAGGATCTTTTTTGCTGTCCTTTCCTCTTGTTTACTCTTAATCTTATACTAATAATTAAAAAATGTTCGGCACTACTCGTAACCTTTTAACTTGGTTGTAGCTACTGGGTTCCATTCTAGTGCCACAGCAATTCCAATGACACATGACTGACTGACACTTGTGTCTTTCAGTTTCAGGAATTGGAGACAAATGGAAAAGAAAAAGAAAAGAAAAAAAATAACAAAAAATGTTTTTAAAAAGCTTATTTATTTATTTGGTAAAGGGTCTTGCTATGCAACTCAGACTCATAGTGATCCTCCTGTTTTAAACCTCCCCAGCGCTGGGATTACAGGCTTGCACCACCATGCACAGTTTCAGTGGTCAGCATGGCATGGGGCCTGGCACAGCATGCAGTACTGGAGATCGATCCTGGGTCCATGCACTTGCCAGGCAGGTGTTTAGACTGCCAAGCCATCTTTGCAGCCCCTATCACTAATAATTATAAATTTTATTGTTATAAAATTCTCATTTGTTTCTTTCAGTTTTCATGTTTGCCAGTTTTCATTTTTGAAGTAATCCAACTTAATAGGACTTTTCTTCTACTTTTCTCTCTCAGGACATCTGTTTCAGAAATTCATATACCTGTGTTGAAGAAGCCTTAATAAAATTCTATTGTAGCCAGGCAGGGTGGCCACTGCCTATAATCTCAGCACTGAAGAGGCTGAGGCAGGTGGATAGTTGCAAGTTCAAGACTGGCCTGGGCTATAAAGTGAGCTCAAGGCCAGCCTGAACTGCATAGTGAGACCCTGTCTCAAAAAAACCAAACCAAACCAAAATTAAATTAAAAATAAAATCTATTGTTTGCAGTCCACCTGAATTTAGCAATACTAAGCTGTACTTAAGTATGAGATGGCTTTTTGGCAGTTCCTGTGATGACGAGGAGCTGTTTCAGTCATAGCCTGCACTAAACAAGCATCAGGAGAAAGTCTGGGAGCAATCACTTAAGTTCTCCCACCAGTCCTCACTTTGTGAACCGTGTAATCTTTTTCCAGGAAGAATTAATCAATTTTCTTTGTACATCTTGATATATTATTCATACTGTAATACTACATTATTTTACAGTTTGGTGGCGGTACATCTTATGTTCACACAAATCATTTCCTTTTCAGCCTTATTTCTGTGACTTACAGTTACAGTATGAAAAACAAAGCTTTACAAACATTTTGTATTGCTTAAGTTTGGTTTGCTCTGAGTAAGAGATTTTGGTGTGCCTAATGCTTTTCACTGATGATATTACTAATTAGCAACTGCTCAAAAAGAAAATGTGAAGCAGTTTTACTTTGAGATCTTTTTACTTGTAGTAAAAGGAAGGAAAATTGACTGTGCCATTGAGGAGTACTTTAGGAATGAAAACCAAAGTGATATATTTGGTCATGTCCAAAAAGTATAAGCTATATAGACAAATGTGTCAAATACTACCTACACGTCTAAGTCAGCTGGAGGGGGCCTGTGTGTTGTTTAAAGTAAATATGGCATAGTTGAAAAGGAGTTTTCCAGCCTAAGTAGTCTCCTGCTTTGCTTGCATGGGGGCAGGGAGAGGAATCAGGAGCTTGTATTGGTTGGGGCTGGGGGAACAATCGTGTGATGCCTAAATTGAACTGTATCATAAACTCTGGTGTTACTTAGGATAAGTTTTCAGGGAAACAGTAATTTATTTGTGGGAATGGGAAGAAAAGCCAAGTGTTGTGGTGAAGCAGAAATTTCCACTGAGGTATTGGGAACAGGATGTAAAGGGCTATGGGGTAGATGATTCAGCTGTTTCCTAAACCTGTCTCATATGATTGAGTGTGTGTGGTATCTGTTTATTCTTGGCAGAGTAAGTTTTGTAGAGTCATATTACACAGGAGGCATAATATTTATTTAACTAGCCCAGTGATGATTCTAAATATAACTTGTGGGTTTTTTTTTCTTACTAAGTACCACAAGATAAAAAAATTAGATAGGAAGGAAGGCTGGGAGATGGGAGGAGAGGAGGGAAAAGGAAGGTAAAATGAATTCATTTGTATTATATACATGTACCAGCTTTCCCCAATACATTAAAATGATGATGTACTGCAGGCATATGCTAATAAGTGCTCTTTTTTTTATTTTGTGGAACCGGGAATTGAACTCAGACCCTTGCACTTGCCAGGGAAGTGCTTATTCTACTGAGCCATCTCCCCAGCTCAGTGCTTTTTTTTTTAAATGTACAATGAGTGGATTTTTATTCAGACACAGCATCTGTAATGACCATTTGGAACACAATCTAGGGAATTTAAAATTGCATTGAACATTAAATTTCTTTTTATTTCTTTTTATTTTTTTGCCATAAATTTATTGATAAATAGCAATGAGACAGTTTCAAGTCAAATCGGTAGGACAGTTTCAATAATTAACCCACTGCATACATTCTTCTTAGTGGTTAATTGCTGTACAAGATGCGGACTTGATATCCTATTTACAAACACCATTAGAACAAATCCCTCTGTTCATTAAGAGAATGTAACAAAATGGACATTCATCTGTATCCCCTTTCTTTGTTAAATTCCATTATTTGAATATTATAGGTGTGTAAACTCAGTAAAATATTCTAGGGGGCCCGGGAGATGGCTCAGTGGAATAAGTGCTTCCCTGGCAAGCACAAGGGCCTGAGTTCAATCCCTGGTTTCGCCAAAAAATAAAAAATAAAAAATAAATATTCTAAAAGAGTCCAGTAGCCTATAATAGTATTGGTTTTTCTGCTTCACTGGCAATGTCAGAAATTGTTGACTTGAGTCCTCTACAGCTCAACTTAACACCATGGATTTATTTCTTGTACTTCGTTTTTGTACTTTTCTGTTGGATGATTAAGACCAAGATAAATCAAGACCTATGCAACGAGAGTTGTAGCTTTTGGGTCTGATAAGGTCAGTGAAATCCCCTCAGGACTTATCCTGAGACCCTGTACCTCAGTTTGTAGATCCTTTGTCAGTGTCAGCCATGTGGATGAGTCACGGCCATTGCTTGGCCAATGTGCTCTCTGTGAAAGCCTGAGAGAATGTGTTCTCTCCACGTGACTCTCCTTAGGCACATTCTACATCATCGATCACTTTCCTCTTTGGCCCCATAATCTCCTTGATCAGAAAATTTGGGACACTACTGAGTTAAATGACATTACAGTACAAGTTCTCATGTGTCCTGAGTCTTAATTGACCTTAGAAGTCTAGGGCCAAAATGTTGGCTTTCCTTGCAGCCCTCCTTTTTCTCTAATTTTGGTCTGCAAACTTAGGTTGTTAACCATCCAGAAGACAAGCTTATTGTTATTATCATACAACTTAGGCTGTTAAGCTTAACCTCACTATCAGTCTGCATGTCAGCTTTTTCTTTTTTTTAAAGAGAGAAAAAAAAAACATACAGGCTGAAAAGGAAAAGAAGACAAAAATCATAAGAGATGCATTAATGATTATCTTCCCTTATAAATAACTTCATAGGCAGTAGAATTTTATTTCTTTTAATGTAATGATCATATTTTTGTTATTTAACTTCTAGGTAGGAAAAGATGTATTAAAAAATTCTTTCCCAGGGGCTGGCCAGATAGCTCAGCAGATTAACAACTCAGGGGCTGGCATTCAATTCCTGGCATGCTAACCCTGCCAGCTCTGCCCACAGGGTGCACTGAGACAGACTGAACATGGTGGCGTGCACCTGTAATCCTTGATTACAGGAGGCTGAAAACAGAATCACTACTAGTCCAATGTGTGTAGTGAGACCCTGTAGATCCTGTACTAAGTACTTTAAATAAATAAATAAATAAATAAAATAAAATAAAAATTCTTCCCCAAAGTATTTTAGACAGGCATTTAAGTGTTATATTGTCAATCGTTGAATTATTTATGTAATAAAATGCTTATACAGGAACTTTTTTATCCTTATGTGTAAGGTCATACTAAATACTTTTTGAGGTGCATGTATTAGTTTGAATATACTAGTTGGATTTATTAAATCATGGGTAGTAGTATTTTTTCTGTGATTTTGATTTATTCACTGTATCCAAAAGGATTGTGACACCTTGTACTGTAATTGAGTCTTCAGTTTGTCAAAATATGATTATTATGCTGTGTACCTTTTTATAAACTTGACTGAAAGAGAGAGCACTTAGAAGTCTGAGCACATATAATAATTTTAATCTGCTCAGAAGCAGCAAGTCATTATGATTTATTCTTTCTGACATTTGAGTTTTTTTGTTCTTTGTGGTTGAGCATATGTCCAGTATAAACTCGAGTCTCAGGATTATTTTGTAAAGAAAAAGTGTAACTGGATCTGTTAAAAATACCAGCGTTTTATTTATAATAATGCATAATTAAGTGACAATATTGTATCATTTTAATAGTTTATTGACTTGTATGCTTACAGTGATTGATGCTGCATATAACCATTTTTATGGTTGGTATATTCACCATGAGCATGTATTCACATGTTTCATTCCTTATTTCAGAAAAATTCTAATGAAACATAAGAGGACTTTTTTCAATGGGATTGCCGTATCAGTTTGGAGTGAGGTAGAGGGAGGAGACAAAAAATTTACCGCCTTAATCTTTGCTTTTCCTTTTCTGAGGGGGTGGCATTGCACAGACTAAGCAAACATTACCACTGAGCTATACTCCCCAGCACCTTAATCTCTCTTAAGGGTAGTTCCGTGGCATTAAGTACATTCACATTGTTGTATGACCATCACCAATTTCTGTCTCTGATTCTTTTCATCTTTCAAGATTAAGATTCTGTCCTCTGGGCCGGGCGTGGTGGTGTACTCCTGTAATCCTAGCACTTGGGAGGGAGGCAGAGGCTTATGGATCATTGAGGGTTGAAGACCAGCCTGGGCTACAAGTGAGCCCAAGACCAGCCTGAACTGCATAGCAAGACCTTAGCTAATACCTTATTTTCCTGTTCCCCTCTCTCAGGTAACCACTATTTTATTTTATTTCTTTATAGATTTGGAAAGTGGGTATACCTCATGTAAGTGATATTAAACAGTGTTTGTTTCTATGTGACTAGCTTATGTCATTTATCATGATGTCCTTAAGGTTCCTTCATGTTGTAGCGTGTGTCAGAAGTTCTTTCTTCTTTAAGACTGAATACTTTTTTACTGACTTCCTTTCTGTTTTGTTGAGTTTTTAACAGATGCACATTTTGATTTCTTAATTCCCTTTGTATGTATTTCATATTTTGTGATTATATGCAATTACATGAAAATTCTCAATACTATAACAGTATAAAGTAATGACTCTTTTTTTTTTTTTTTTTGCGGAACCGGGGATTGAACTCAGGCCCTGCACTTGCCAGGCAAGCACTTATTTTACTGAGCTAACTCCCTGGCCCCCTAAAGTAATAACTCTTAACACTATTTCCTTGCATCTCAATCACCTCTGCTTTTTTATAGGTTTCTTTTTTTTTTTTTTTTTTTGCGGAACTGGGGATTGAACTCAGGCCCTTGCACTTGCCAGGGAAGAGCTTATTCCACTGAGTCATCGCCCTGACCCTTTTATAGGTTTTACAGATTATATCTTTATATATTGTATATCCATTACAACAGATATAATTTTATGGCTTTAACCTTTTAAATTTTTTTATTTTTATTTTTTATTTTTTTAACCTTTTAAATTTTATAAAAGCATAAAAAGCAGTGTTATGAATCAAAAGTACAATAGATTGTGGGGTTCTACCCCCCTTCCCCAGGTATTTACTTTTACTGGAGAACTTTATTTATTTATTTAATTTTGCTGAGCTGGGGATTGAACTTGAACTCAGGCCTTTGTGCTTGCCAGGCAAGAACTTATTCTACTGAGCTATCTCTCCAGCCCTTGAACTTTATATTTTTATATGGCTTTCAGTTATGAGTCTTGCTTTGACTGGATTCTCTTGGATATTTCTTATCGGGCAAGCCTTATGAAAAGGGTCCTTTAGCTTTTTAAATAAATCTAGGAACATTTCTTAATTTTACATTATATTTCTTAATTTTTCCCTCATTTTTAAATGACATTTTCCTTATATATAAATTTTGTTTGAATGGGTATTTTTTTCTTCCAACATTTTAAATACATCATTGTACTGCCTTATGACCTGCAGGATTTCTTTTATACTTCTTTTTTTGCAAGGTTTCTTTTGATAGATCTTGATTGATAAATCTAACTGAATATTCTTGTTATGTGCTAAATCATTTTTATCTTGCTGCTTTCAAAATTCTTTCATTGTTTTCTGTTTTGTTACAATGTACATCTGTTTTTTCTTTACTTGTGTCTCATTGAACTTATTTTTACCTGGCTTTTTTCCAAATGGAGAAGTTTTCAGCTATGGTATAACAAAATTTCTGTGTCTCTTTCATATTCTGTACTCTTGAGATTTTTTTTTTCCCTTTGTACTGGGCAACGAACTTGGGACCTTGTACTTGCAGGCAAGCACCTATGCCACTGAGCTATCTCGCTGGCCCTTCTCCATTCTTAATATTGTGCACTTGATTGTGAGCCCTAAGTCCTACATCCTCTTGCTCTCTTTCCTTCATTTTTTTTACTCCTTCTCAGACTCAGTAATTTCAGGTAACTTCTGGTTAAGATTGCTGGTATTTTTTTCTGCTTCTTCAAGTTAGCTGTTGAGTCTGTTTGAATTTTTTTTTGGTTCAGTTACTGTACTTTTGAGGTTGGGAATGTGTCAGCCACAATTTCTTTTTGTTCATATTATTTTGTTCATAAATATACCTTTTCTGTTTCATGTAGTTTTGTGTCCTTTATTTTCTTTCCTGAACATGTTTAAGATTGTTGTTTTTAAAAAGTATGTCAGACTCAGAAATCTGTTTCTTTAAGGTTAGTTTCTAGAAATTTGTATCTTTGAATGATTCATGTTGCTGTTTTTATTTCAATGCCTTATAATCTTTATTTGAAAATTACTAGGTAATTGAAAAACTAGCCAGCTTTCTCAGTCTTCACATCCTAGCCCTATGATAGGAGAGACTGGCATTAATCAGCTTATAGTGAAACCCTAAAGTCTTCTTAGATGTTTGCTGTGTTTGTTTTACTCCCTGTGTGTATAGTTTACCTCAGTACTCTCTGTATATAAAAGGGTGCTTTTAAGCATCTTGATTTCCTGAGTGTCTGTTTGACTTTCTGTTCTGTTCGTTAGCCCAGAAATCTTGATACCTGTAGGTCTGCAGTCTCTCTCTATATAATTCTGTTTTGGTGCCATTTGCTGTTTTCTTGACCACTGATGTGGTATGTAAACTATCTTTGTTCTCATCAGCATCCCAAATCAGGTCTGTAGGCAGCCCCAGACAGATTAGGGTGGCGTAAGCAAATTGCTCCTATTGTTTCCTTCCAAAAATTCTAATTTTCGTTTGAAAATTCTTTTCATTGGTAACTACTTTCAGTTTTCTGTAAAGTGACAATAATTTTGTTCAATTTTTAAAAAAATTTTCTTCAATTTTAAGGAAATATCTATCATATGTCTAATCACACAAATATGGTTCATTACTCATTTTTTATTTTTATTTTTATTTTTTTGTCATTTTGAGACAGGGTCTTACTCTACAGTTCAGGTTGGCCTTGAACTTACTTTGTAGCCTAGGCTGGTCTTCAGTTGGCAATGAATGATTGTCCTGCCTCAGCATTCTAAGTACTGGGATTACAGGCATATGCCACCACACCCAGCTTATTACTCATTATTTTAAGTAAAACAATATTGCATGAAAAAGCAACTTCTATACCATTAAAAATTGCTTTCTGGGCTATCTTTTGTGGCTGGGTAAGTTTTCTTGATTGTTTTGCTTTTTTCTAGACAGTATCTCATTTGTAGTTCAGGCTAGCTTTGAGCTCACTGTGTAGCCCTTGCTGTTCTTCAACTCAAAAGTCTTCTGCTACTACCTTGGCCTCCAAGTCCTGGGATTATAGGTGCAACCACACTGCCATGCCTCAACATAAATACTTGTACACTATCTATCTATATCTATTGATTTCATAGCAAATTTGCACAAGATTAAAGAAATAAATGAATCATACTTAGGCCTGATTTGTTTTTAAAGTTTTTTTTCTACAGTTTTATTGATAAACAGATAGCAATGAGACAGTTTCAAATCAAATCAGAAGTACAGTTTCAACAAATAATACACTGCATATATTCTTCTTAGTGGTTAATT
>NW_004524668.1:4740689-4749207 GCF_000260255.1 Octodon degus
GCCCCGCCCCCTGGTGGGCTGAGCTGGCCACACACACACACACACACACACACCTCTCTCTCTCTCTCTCTCTCTCTCTCTCTCTCTCTCTCTCTCAAATAAAAAAAAAATGAATAGAGGGATTTGTTCTAATAGTCTCTGTAAATAGGATATCAAGTCTGCATCTTGTACAGCAATTAACCACTAGGAAGAATGTACTCAATGTGTTAATTATTGAAACTGTCCTACCAATTTGGTTTGAAGCTTTCTCATTGCTATTTGTTTCTCAATAAAATTATGGAAAAAAAAAGTATAGAAGTACTATTTCTGTTTTCATGAGTAGCATATTTTAATATGATAGTATCTTGACAGCTAGAAGTTCATGGTTTACATATCAATTAGAAGAAAGTGTCAAGATAGTATACCATCAGGGATCCTTATCACTAAGAAATAATTTTCCAAAATTTTATGATTTTCTTTTAATGAAGATTAAAATTGGTACTATATTTTAAAACTATATTCAGATACTGTAAAATAATTTGAAGAAACATTTTCCTGATCTAAATCTGGCCAGAATAGATAGATAGATAGATAGATAGATAGATAGATAGTACAGGGTCTCACTACACAAATTGGACTCCCAGTGATCCTCCTGCTTTCAGCCTCTCAAGCACTGGGATTACAGGTGCACACCACCACACCCAGTCTCAGTGTGCCCCGGTGGCAGGGCTGGCACAGTATGCCAAGGATCGAACTCCGGTCCCTGTGTCTGCCTAAGCAGGTGCTTTAGTCCACTGAGCTATGTGGCCAGCCCACTGGCCAGAATTGACTTAAAAAAAAACTATACAATCATTTGTTTTAAATTGAAATCACATTTTATTTTTTATTAAATTTATTTATTTTGTGTGTGTGTGTGTGTGTGTGTGTGTGGCCCGCTCAGCCCACCAGGGGGCAGGGCTGGCTGGCATGTGGTTCTTGGGTTTGAACCACGGTCCCTGTGCTTTGCTAAGCTTGTTCTAAGTAGATGCTTTAGACCACTGAGCCATCTCACCAGTCCCCTGAAATCACATTTTAATGTTTGAGTGTGATAAGTACCGCAAATAATCTTTGGAAACCTGTATAACTTTTCGTTCATATTTGATCCATTTATCAAGTATTTAATGTACATGATATTTACGCATTTTCTTTCAATTTATGGTCAGATTTTGTGTTCTTAGTTTAAGAAAGGAAACCAACTTGATGTTGAACCTTAGTGTCTGCCATACGAATGGCTTAATATTAAGTTACCATGATAAAAAAAATTGTCAGGTATTGTGTGTTATTATGAAAGTCAATTTTTTCCCATTATTTGAAAGCGATGATGAATCTCTTCACACACTTATAGTTAATGGTCCCAGCTGAATTTAAATTAAATATTTTAACAGATTCAAGATGCTATACTTTTTAAAAACAAACATAGTTATGTTAATTTCTAGATGTATTGATCATTTAATTATCTATCTTAGATAAGACAGTTTTTCTGATCTTGATGTCCTTAATTGTATAATTAGGACAGTGGTAAATAAAGGCCATTGCAAGCTGGGCATGGGAGTGCACACCTGTAATCACAGCCCTTGCGGGTCTGAAGTCATTTTAAAAAGGCTATTGCCAAATAACTTACTATATCTATTTAGTCTTAGCACATGCTTTGTAACGTTAAGCTTATTGTTCTTTTTTGTGTTTGTTGGGAAGAGAAATCACCTGAACTAGTAATGGTATTAAATGGTAGTTATTAGAAAGTGAATCCAGGCCCTCTGATTCTGTGTTTCTTGCTCTTGGCAGCATTTTATTTAGAACATGTTGGAAGGCTTCTTCCCCACCCCCATTCATTTATTGGTCTCAAGCATTTAACATGGATTCATAATGAAAAGTTTGTTATTTTCAGAAAACCTATAATAAGTCATTATATAAGTTATGTTATCACTTAATCCAGGCTCTTTTATAAAGTTCTTACTGGAAGTTGATTTTTATAGAATCATGTCAAAGGAATAAGCTAGAAGGTTTGGCAAGGAAACAGTAGTAATGGAACATTTGGCCGTGTGAGCTGCTAATCCTGGCTCGAAGATATCTTCCTCAAGTGCTTTCAAAGCACACTGCAACAATAACAAGTTCTCAGGATCATGGTTGGTTTTGTGTGTGTGTGTTGGGCTGTTCATTTCAGAAATTGATGAATTTACAATTCTCGTTTTGCTCTCATGGTTTCAAATAATTGTGCCTATACATTGTATTGCTGCTGTCTCCTTATTGGGAAGTTTACAGTAATTTCATTTAAACTGCACTGATACTAAATTGTTGGGCATTATGATAAATTTAAGCTTTATAAAATAGGACTGTAATCCACAACATTAAGCACTTCCGTAAACTTTTAAAAATATTTTGAATTTGAGTTGCTTTGCCATTTTTGTTGAAAACAAATTCTCGGGCCAGGGAGATGGCTCAGTGCAATAAGCGCTTCCCTGGCAAGCGCAAGGGCTTGAGTTCAATCCCTGGTTCCGCAAAAAAACAGCAACAAAAAAACCAAAAATAAATTCTCATTCTTACTGTTCTTTGACAGACCCCTTATCCCTCTGGACAGAATGCAGGTCCAACCACGTTGGTATACCCTCAAGCCCCTCAGACAATGAATTCACAACCTCAAACCCGTTCTCCGGTAAGTAAGCAGAAGCTGCTTCTAGATAATATTTTCCATCTAATTTTGTGTGTTTGTAGTAGCTTGGGTTCTTTTGACAAATATTTTTACTGAGTTTTAGAGGTTTGTTTCATAGATGAATTATTAATACTATTTCTTACGTTATTTGTGGTTAGTATTGCATTTTCAGATCTTGCCATAGGAGTAATTCTATTTACATTAATTAAGAAAAAGGAGCTTTTAATTTCTTTTAAGTCTGATTGCATTCTACTTTGCTTCAGCTATTAATGTGTTGTACTGTTCAAAATTCAGAAGTATAATCATTGTTAAAAGTAAACTGAATTTCACTACTTAGGTTCAACTTCTAGTGGTTTGGGGAGACTTCTGAGTCAGTGTTACTAGAAAAGCTCTTACCATTTGATGGTGTGAACATGCATGATATATACCAGGGTTGTATTTATTTATTCAATTAGTAAATAAATTATCATGTAAATGTAAATGCTGTCTTCCTCTTTGTTCATCCGTCACACGGATTGCAGCAAGTACTGCAAAGACTGAAAATTTACTTAAGGTTCATCCTTCTGTTGTGTAAAAATGTACGGTGGCTTTAGCTTTCCATTCCTTAGACTGTTGTTTCCCACCCTGCATGATTAGCTTTGGCTAGAAGGTGCTTCTATAACATCTCATTGTATTTTGTATCCCTCTTTGAACCTGAGCTCTGTGTATTCTTCTGAACACAGGAATCTTCTTTTTGTTCCCCACCCTTGCTTTTTTGTCTGGAGTATAGGAACACTTCATTGCATTAGCTCCTGTTCATTTGGGTTTTTGCATGAATTTCAAGTTGTTGAAATGTACCAAAGAATTGCTCAAAGAACTAGGAAAGCATAGACTGCACAAATATGTAATCTCTTTTCTTACCCTCTTTCTGTCTTTCCCCTGTTGCCCTCTTCTCCAGTACTCAATCTTAGATCCTGGTTCCCCCCAGTGGGTGGAGGAACCATTCTAAAGAGGTGGGACTTTGGTCCTAGTTGCCTGTGTGCTTGTCTCTTTCTTTCTTTCTTTCTTTTTATTTCTTACTTACTTTTTTTTTTTTTTTTTTTTTTTTCCTGAAATGGTCAACACAATGTCTGGTGCAAGTTTTGTTCTGAGAGTGGTTTGGGGATGTGGACCTTTACTATTTGGAGCGGACCTGTGATCTCACCAGATCAATTTAGATAGGCCCTGACTCTAATCATTAAGCATGGAAGATTATGGTAAGCTCTTAATGCAAAGAATTCTATAGACTTCTTACCCTTGCCCCCTTTTCTAATTACTGGGGAAAAAATTAAATTTATGTGGTTAGAATTGGCGCAAAACCTGACTGAAGAGCTGCATCTCTAAACCAGTTTTTTTGACAGCCCAGCAGAACAGTGCCAATACATTGCACAGACAACTGGAAGAGGAGGAAGGTTTTGGAACAGACTCCCGTTTACAGGTCCTTGGCTGGAAGAGGCTGGATAAAATACTGCATTGTAAGCAATATAACAAACTGTACTTCTTGCAGGCAGTAGTGCCTCTGGCACTCATTATTTTTGACCACATCCACTTATTGGCTGATGAACAGAAATGCATTGATTGCTTCCTCTCTGAAAGTCTAACCTAGCATGGCAGTTTCTGCCAGGCATAGTGGGGAAAACAGTAACAAATTGGGTGGGGCTTTTCTATTGGGAATTAGACAGGAATGATTTGGGATTTAGATTTTTCTTTATTTTAAACTGTTAAGTGGGATATATCATTCAGATAAATTGGAATTTAAAATATAAATTTCAGGGCTTCTTCCCCGCCTTTCATTTGATAATTGAACATCATGGGGGCAAATGTCTGTAGTTGTCAGCCATTTTTTTGTGGTCATAAACTCTTCAGATAGTATCTTTTATACAGTTTTTGCCATCTGCTCTGCTAGTGACCATTACCACACCCATTACTAAAATCCACATGTATAACATTCCATTACATACCCCAAAACAAGTGCAAGATTAGCAAAACCCAGTCTACTCTTGCTTATTGTTTTGGGTCCAATATTTTCTTTTTTTAATTTCTTTTATGTTGGTGCTGGGAGGGTGAAGTTGGGGTATAATGTTGGCAGGATTGCATTTTCTGTTTACATCCCAAGTTGCCATAGTCTATTCTCATTCATCCCATTGCTGTCCCAAGGGGTGAGGAGAGGTAAGGCATTGCACCGAGAAAGGAAGTACACCTTCCTGTGACTTTGTAGAGGAGCTAACACTTACTCCATTCTATTTCTGCATTAAAAGGCCATTGGCAATTGCACAGTGTAGGCTTTTCTGCTCTTCCCTGGACAGATGTCTTTGCAATTCAACTGGCTTCAAATGACTCCCCCTTCTTCAAGTTATTGCTTCTTCAAGTTTTTTTTTGTGCCTGTATATTTCTATTTGATACTTAGTGTCTTAAATAAATCATATACTGGATAACCTTGTTAAAGTAAAAAATACTGATATTTCTGTTTTTCTCGTTGGGCTGGAACTTTTTCAACAGTAGTTTATTTTTCAGTAGATTATTGAAAATAATGAAACTATTGAAAGCTTTAGTTGGGAGAGAAGGACAGTTTGGCTTTTGCAGTGACCTGTAACTATTATTTTTATATCTTGTGATGCCTAGTGCCAAATATAAATCAATGTTCTGTTCGCCCTGCTCAGTTTTCAACTGTGCATAAAGGGTGAGTTAGTGGGTGGGTGGGTGGCATTAACATTGGATTCAGGTTCATTTAAGGCTGCTTTTCTTTATATCTACAATCTTCACCACCTAAGACCCCTCTTGGGGAAAAAACAGTTTTTCTCTTTAACACGAGCCAGCAGTGACTACAGTTTGTTCTGTTGCTTACAGCTACCCACAGGATAAAGAATGTTGTCACTCCAGTAAGAAAAACTCAGTAGCCAATGGTGACTAGTGCAAAATAGACTAGGGTACCTCCTGAACTTTAAATTGTGATTTCCTTTTTATTAAAAATATATGTATGATTTTATAAGATAGTTCTTTTGTGCTAAGAAATGCTCTTTTACTAGAACATTCCAAATGTATATAGTTTCCATTTTTATATTAGAGCCTTGGGATCTTTCTGTGGAACAGTGATAAGACAGGTACTGCTGTACTCAGGTTAATTTTTTAACATTTCCTTTTTCTCCCATTTTCTTCCAAAGTGTCATAAAAACATCTCACTTCCACCCTCTACTTTTATATTATATGGGTGGTATTGCCTATTCTTAAACTTCGATGTCAGTAGTAGAGGTATGATCTAATTTCTTCTTATATTCAGAAAACAGTAAATATAAGACCTTAATTTCTTTGAAGAGATTTTTCTGAAAGAACCATAGCTACTGATTATCATTGTTTAGAAGAACTACATTACAGTCCTTAGATAGGCTGGATTACTTAACATATTCTTAAGCATATAGGTCATTAAGGTACTTTTCATTACTTAAGCAGTAGGTGACATTTTCGCTTCTAAAAGGTGAATTCTTGTCAGAGCTGTCTTCAGCAGTCCTCTTTCATCGCAGCCAAGTACTCCACCAAAAGATGTTGAAATTTTTAGTATGGAATGATAGCAGTTGGGAAAGTAATTCTGAATTGTTTGCAAATTTCTCTTGTGTATGATTTAAATTCTGAGCACAGAAGTTTGTTTCTTAATCATCTTATTCATCTACAGTGATAAAGTCACAGAATATTCTAGATAATAAAACAACTTAAGATACATATATTTTAACTTCTTTAAATATATTAATGAAAACCTTGTATGGTTTGTATTCAGACTACCTTCTAAATATTTTCTTTTGACTTTTGAAGATTGTGGTTAGCATTACAATACTTAATGTATTAGTGGCTGGTATTTGGCTTTATGCCACAATACTTTTCTCTTTTATACTTAAAATGTCTTAGAAGCCAGATTTTTCTCTGATGAATTATTTGATCTTAGATATTTGGTATTTAGAACTTCCTGAATCAGAAAGTTTTTTTAAGCATTAAAATATATATTATTCTTTTCATGTACATGTACTCTTAGTTGAGAAGTTATGTTTCCTTTTGTTTTTATTCTCAGCATCAAATAGCAGTAGGTACATAAGCACAGTGTTCTGTTGTTGTCGATAAATAACAATTGAGAGATTTGACTTCCTTATTTTCCTTTTACTTTTTTTTTCTTTTTAAGCCTATAGAAGTAACATTTGGATTAATCATGTTAGAGACTTATCTTTACTAGGTGTTTGCTTTTACTTGTCTGATATTAAACCTTATTAGTTAATTGCATATATATATATAAATGCTATATATATATATATGAATAAAATTGTTTAGTTTTATTCTTTAATTCCATAAAATAAAGGAGGCTATTGAACCATCACATTCATGTATAAGATACCCCCGTTAATTTATGATTTATAGTTAGTCCTGGTATACTCACTATTTCTAGCTGGACATTTTAATTAAGTCCTGGTTATTTCTTCTAATATAAAAACATTTCTCATATCCTTAAGAAGTACTGGTTATATACAGCATACTTGATTTTCATGTTTGTCTTAATAAAACTACTCAGTTTTCAAAATTTCATTTGCCTTATTTCAGGGATTTTATTTACTTGAAATACTCTTCTATCAGTGAATGCCCTAGGTGCCTAACAGGGTAGCTGTTTCTCTCCCAGCTGATAAAATGACAAACCATCTGATAGTGGTGTTAACCTGTTGAATCTTAGTACCTGTCTGTCACTGTCCTGCAGCAAAGCTTTGACTGTTTTGTGTTTTTATTTTTCTTGTGGGTTTTTTTCCTTTTTGCATATTGTGTGACATTTTGGTTTTTGTTGTGGTGTTTCTGACTCTTTGTGCCTTTCCTTTTGTGTTTGTTTTCCTCCTTTTCTCAGTTTGCAGCGGGGCCTCGACCTGCCCATCATCAGGTACTGTACCTTGCCCCTTCACTTCACCCTTAACTAATAGGTGGGGGCGTTAGTAGCTGCTGACTCTTAGAATGCTGCCAGTCCATGGAGCCACCCAAATTACTATTTTCAGTCATAACTTTCTTCTGATATAATTCAGTTCTTTTCGTCCTTCTCTGACTTCATTGCATTTTGTTATTAACAAACCCATTTGTTCTATTTACAGTATAATTTGAAAATACTGTTGTATTATTTTCTTTTCCCAAAATATTGCTTTGAATTTAGACAACTTTGAAAAGGATAGATATATTAACCTCTCACAGACTTTATGGATCTCTTTTACATTTAAATTTAACTTAATAAAACAGGCAACATTCTAAGGGTTTTTTGTTAACATTCTGATATAATCTGTATTGATGTGTTAAAATAGCATTTCTAAAACTATTATTAATCTCACTTACTTAGACCTAACAAATTTATTAACAACATTGTCTATTTTTTTTTCTATATAGAACTGTCTTTGTTTTTAGGATACATAGAAAATAGATGCCTTATTTAAATTTAATATTTTTAGCCTATTGGGGTTTTTTAATGAATGAATTTATTATAGGAATTACAATTTCAAAAATGTACACAGCAATGCTATGCATTTTTGTTTTTTAAAGCAGGAATCAATTACAGGTGGCAGTAGGGGAGAAACAACCTTGTAGTAACAGACTTTTAATAGCTGTGGCAAAGAGTTCTTGGAGTACTCTGAATCATTTTCTCCTGGAGTAATAGGAAGAGTCTAATAAATTAACATATGACAAATATAGATTGATTTTGCCAGGTCTGTTGTGTAACCAACTGTATTAAGCAAGTCTTGCTGGGGAGATGACTCAGTGGAATAAGCACTTGCCTGGCAAGCCCAAGGGCCTAATAAGTTCAATCCCTGGTTCCACCAAAAATAAAAA
>NW_004524668.1:4749307-4750202 GCF_000260255.1 Octodon degus
TAAAATAAATAAATAAAATAAAATAAATGGGGCCGGGGAGATGGCTCAGTGGAATAAACGCTTCCCTGGCAAGTGTAAGGGTCTGAGTTCCACCAAAAAAAAAAAAAAAGCAAGTCTTTTTCTTATTTATTTATTTTTAAGCAAGTCTTTTTCTGAGCCTCAGATCCCTTATATGTTAGTGATAAAAAAGGGACAGTATTACAAAGTATGTAGTTAAATTGTACAAAGTAAAGTCAGTGAGTGGTACCTGTTTTATATATTGTTCTTTTTTGTTTGTTTTATATATTGTTAAACAACATAGTTGCCAGGGAGTTAGCTCAGTAGCATAAGTGCTTGGCTGGCAAGTGCAAGGGCAAGGGCCTGAGTTCAATCCCTTGTTCCGCAACAAAACAAAACAAAACAAAACATAGTATTGTAGGAAAAATGAGAGGAATAATCCATGGTATCATATTTAAAATTTGCATTATGCTGGGCTTTTCTTTTTTTTTTTTTTTTTTTTTTTTTTTTCCTTCTATTTTTGTTTTTTGTTAAGTCCTAGGGATTAAACCCCTGGCCTTTTTCGCTGAGGTACCTCCCTAGCCCTTCCTTTATTTTTTTATTTTGGGACAGGGTCTGTCTTAAATTTTCCAGGCTGGACTCAAACTGGGAGTCCCCCTGCCTCATGTTCCCAGAGTGTGAGGATTTTAGGCATGTGTCACCATGCCTAGCGTGTATTTATAATATTTATTACCGACTAAATGGATAGTGTTTAATTGAAGCCTTCCATTATTTTGAGTGATTTACTAGAACACTCTTTTTTTCCCATAATTTTATTGAGAAACAAATAGCAATGAGAAAGTTTCAAACCAAATTGGTAGGACAGTTTCAATAATTAACACATTGCATACATTCTTCC
>NW_004524668.1:4750397-4762524 GCF_000260255.1 Octodon degus
CCAGTAGCCCATAATAGTATTGGGTCTTCCACTTCACTGGCAATGTCAGAAATTGTTGACCTGAGTCCCCTACAGCTCAACATAACAGCATGGCTGTACTTCTTATACTTCGTCTTTATACTTTTCTGCTGGATGGTTAAGACCAAGGTGAAGCAGGACCTATGCAACAAGAGTTGAGTCACGGCCATTGCTTGGCCAATTAGAACACTTTTTTAAAAAATGTAGTCTTTCCAATTTAGAGGATTTTAAAGATCTAACAGATTCTGAGATGTTGTAAGTACTTTGCTGGAGAACTAACTGATGGATAGTAGGCGATGATTTGGAGTTCATAAAGAAGTAAACCCAGGGGTGGCATTTATTTACTTACTTACTTATTTATTTATTTATTTTTTAATTTGTTTGAAGAATTGCTATTGTAGAGATTCCCATCAGCTTGACCTAGGCTTAACTCCTTATTTATTGCTCCTAGATAAGTTGTTTACTTACCCAAGCCTCAATTTTTCTCATTTATTGAATGGAGATGGTAACATCATTTCAAGACCTATATGAAGAATAAATGACATAATGCAAATAGAGTAGGAATTCAGCATATATGATGATAAACAATAACTAATAAACTAACAGTTATCCTCTAAGTAAAAGGATAATTGTAATTTTTTTTTTTTTAAAGAGAGTCCATGTTAAAATTTTAGCCTAGGGTCAAACCAGATATTCTAGGAAAAAGTACAGATCTCTTCTTTTAGAAGCAGAATGAAAAACAATGTGATTTATGAATTGAGTGGAGAGAGAGAATTTAGAAAGAAAGTTTTCTGAGTCCTTGATAACTTTAGTTTCTCTGCCTGCTTGCCTCCCTCCCTCCCTTCCTCCCTTCCTTCCTGACAGGATCTCACTGTGCAGTTCAGGTTGGCCTCAATTTGCAGTAATCCTCCTGCCTCAGTCTCACAAGTGCTGTGATTATAGGCAGGAACCACCATGCCCAGCTTTGTTTATGGATATTAAACTTTGGTTTCTCTCAAAAATAATTTCATACAGTATAAGGCTTAGTACAAGGAATCAGCATTACTTTTGGCTATAGTCTTTTGGTAGATTATTTCCAGTATAGTTTGCTAGAGTGATGGGTGAATTTTGAAACCAGAGCCATATTAGTCTGGATTTAAGTTATAGATGAATGTAGCATTAATTTAAAGGATAGCTGTTCATACTACTTGTGTTTAGTAGTCTCTAACCATGAAAGGCATGCAATACATTTTATCTTTCCCTAATTCTGACAATCAGAAATTTTGAAAAATTTTTGTGAGGAAAATACTCATTTTTATGTTACTTATGTCCCTGCCTATTTTTTGTAATATATCTCGAGAAAGTGTTAACAGGCTGGTTTTTTAATTTTAATTTAGAATGCTATGAAATTATAGCTTGTTTTGATCACTTAAAATTAGAACTATATACATTGAATTACTTATTAGCAGGAAAGTAACTACTTTCTAACAATTTGACAATAGATTCTTGAGATAGAGCATAAATGCACAGCATTTTTTTAAAATTCAGAACCAGGGATTGAACTCACGCCCTTGTGCTTGCTAGGGAAGCGCTTATTCTGCTGAGCTGTCTCCCCAGCCCAACAGCATTCGTTTTGAAATTCAGAGCTTGATATGGTGGTATATGCCTGTAATCCCAGCACTCTGGGAAGCTGAGGCAGGAGGTTTGCAGTTTGGGCAAGTTAGTGACTTAATGAGACACCCTGCTCTAAATTTAAAAGATAGATAGATAGATAGATAGATAGGCTAGAGATAAAACTCAGCGTCATGGTCCTAGGTTCAATCCATAGTTGTGAGAGGAGAGGGTGCAAATTCAGTTGGATGGGTGACTTCTTTCTGAACTTCTTTTCCAAATACCACTTTAATCTGTTTTGTTATACTACAGAGAATTAAGTGCATAAGGATATCTGTAACTGGTTGGGGCAGAAATAGTCATTATTTGGAGATTGGCGGGGGGGGGGGGGAGATGAAATGACACTGCCGAGCAGGAGATTCCTGCATCAATGCTATTTGTCATAAGGAAAATGGTAGAGTTGAGTTAGTTATCTTGAATTAGTAATGGATGTGGGGCCAGTTTGCTTTGCTTCATTATGGAGTAAATTTGATTTACAGTTTGGGAGCTATAACTAATTAATGAATGCCATGGAAGTAATCACTTGTGATTATAAAACAGTATTATTCATTGTAGTGACCTAGAACCTACATAATAGTAGAGTGAAGTTATCTGAATTAAAATGAATCAGATCACAAGATTTGTCATATTCTTCCTATAATAGAGACAAGAAACTGTTCCAGGATATGTTTCTTGGATTTACTTGTATTTACAAGATCTTTATACTTGGTAAGGTAGAATTCCTTTAGAGTCCCTGCAAGTCATGTATACTGCCCTCCCATTAGTGTTATGCCAACTACATCTTCTTTGTATTTTAGTTTTTAAAGTTTTTGCGATGATTCCTTAAATTAAGAATTTCTATTTTTGGCATTTTATAATCTGAGGTACTTTTCAAATTAGTTTTATGAAACAAAAATGCTGCATCATTTTACATACAAAAGACTTGCCTTCAGAAAATTATGTGAATTATTTTTACATTGATGTTTGAAAATTCCAAGTTTATTAGAAATTGAAAGAAGAGAGAATATAATCAAAATTAAAATAAGTCACTTGGTATAGTTTAGGTTCTGGCTTTTTTGTTTATTTCAAGTGTTTGGTCATTGAAATTTGTGTAGTTACAGTTTGAAGTTATTTATGTCCCTGCCCTTTTTTGAGTTTACAATAGAGCTCAAGTGTCAGTTATGTTCTATAACTAATCTTTTCATTAAGACCAGAGAATTGGTATATAAAAGTGTTTATGGGGAAAAATTATTTTTTAATTTGTTGTTGCATGATTTAGTTCACAGTGTTTACTAGATATTGAATAATATTTCATTTAGAGTAGTTGGATTTTAGTATAAACACTATACTTCATAAGACTTAAAAGTATATGTCATCATGGAATATGTTACCTGGTGGCAATCATTAAAATTGTGTGTTTTCCTGTTGTAGTTTAAAAAACAATAAAACAACTTTTTGAAAGAACAGCTGTTAAAAAAAAAAAAACAAAAGAACAGCTGTCTTATGTGGAGTTTTCATTAAATCCTTAAAGGTTTCTCTACTGAAAATTATGTTATTATGTTCCAAGTTGAGATTTACAGTATTAGTACCACTGTAGGCAGTTTCTATATTTTTATTTATTTATTTAATTTTTGTGTACCGGTAATTGAACTCAGGACCTTGTGCTAGTCAGGCAAACGCTTATTCTACTGAGCTATCTCCCCGGCCCGTTTCTTATATTTGGAAAGTTGAATGAATGGTTGTGGCTTACACCTGGGGCCAAGCTTGGCACATCAGAGTTCATAGGGCAACAGATGAAGCATCTGACTGAACAGTCTTATGAGCAGAATTCAGAGCTTATTAAGGACAGTGGTGGGCAGTTTTATCTGTGTATGTTCACAAGGAGTTGTAGGGTACTGACAGAGGTAGTTAAGAAAAATACCTTTTGCTAGTAAACAAAACCATAATTCAGGTTCAACTTTATTATAAATTATCCTTGAGCCTCAGCTTTATGTCCAAAAGGGAAAAATGTGCTCATCAATGATAACATATTGAGAATTGATAGTATTAGTCCCTGTTTCCAGTAGCTTTTAAGGGGATTAAAATGCCTAACAATGAGGCTGGGAAGATAGCTCATTCTGAGTTTGATCCCTGGTACTACCAACAAAACAAAACAAAACAACAACAAAAAAAGACGTAGCATGTCACAGTCCCTGCCACATAATAGATCCATGGTAGTGTCAGTTTTCTTTAGCAGTGAGATAGAATAGCCTTTTCCCCTTTCCTAGGTTGTTTTTAACTATACGTGAACTGTCTGTCACACAGCAAAGTTGTTCACTTCCCAGGCTCTCATAATCTGACAGAATGCCCCTTAATATTGATAGAATCTTAAAGGTATTTTTATTTTTACTGAACATAATCCTCTGGGGCAGCACTGTGTAATTGGACTTTTTGTGATGATGGAAATATTCTGAATCTGCACTGTTCCCTGTTATAGCTTCTGGTCACATGTTGTTCAGCTCTTGAATTGTGGGTAATGCAGATGAAGACCTGAATTCTTCAAATATGGCTAATGGGTACTGTACTGGGCAACTCAATTTTAGGCTTACACCTTTTGATTCTTAGTGACACTAAATTATGTAGTATTGACAACAGGCAGATGGAAAATATAGAAACATTTTACAGTGGAATAACCAGCATTATAAGTTGTTGTGAATCAGGTGACTTATCAGGTTGATAACCTAGGTGATACACCATTATGTGAATTCTTACTACTTCTCTTTGTCACTTGTTAGAGAATCATAGCACTTGCATTGGAAAGTTCTGCATACTTTTTAAAGATGAAAAAATCCTTAATTGAAGATTTTACTATTTATTTTTTCTCTAGGCTGAAATATATATAGGTTAAGGCTTGGGGTTTCAGAAAGCATACTTCTGATACTCTTTTATTGCTTTGAAATTTACAAAGTACTTGAATTTTTCCAGAGGAGGAGAACATGAATGAATAGGCCTTTCCTAGCTCTTAAAAATGGATAGGTGGTTTTCAAAACAATATTTGGCATAATTTGTTAGAGATGTAGTATTTTGTCTTTTGATGTGTTCAATGAAGAAAGTCAACAAAAATGATACATTATAATTTGTAGCATTTTGGTTGGGAAGCTTTGGGTAATGTCATGAATTACTGAATCTTTAGAAGGAATTTCCAAGTGAAAACATTTTTCTTTTGGCTTCTGGAGTGTTTCTGGGAAAGAAGGCAGCCACAAATACCCTCGGTTCAGTCTGTGCTATATAAATGTATCCTAACCTCAGATATTACCTAAGATACTACCTAAATGAGTGCTGTCACCTTGGTCTGCCATTCTCTGGACATACTTAGAAACCATTAAAAAACAAAAGATGTAAAATACTGACCTAAAATTCTGAGACAATTCTTAGGTTGTGAATTCTTGTTTATTCTCTAGTCCCTATCAGCATTTTAGTGATTTGGACAAATGATGTGCCTGCCAAATGTTCTGACAGTCATGTTGTTTGATATTACATAATATAATTTTAATTAAAAACTGTACAGTCTGAAATATGGGTTTAATTTACTGGCTATATTTTTAAAGGAACAAAAGGGTTCTTGTATGAATTCTAAAACCATATTGAAAGAATACGTACAGAAATGAAGAGCATGACTTAATGTCAATTACATATAAATATTTAAAGGTTTTAAATGCTTATTGTTCAGCACCGGTTAGTAAAATGTGATTAACAAATTAGTTCCTGTAATTTGTTTCATTAATGAATCATAATTGGCAGTAATAAGGTTGATATATTTCTTCTTTATTCAGTACCACTTTTACCTTCCCTTTCCTTTTTTATTATAATTATTTTTTATTTTAGGGAAGGATCTACAGGGTGTTCAGGGTTTCACCACTAGATCGGACTTATAGTCATCTGCCTGTTTACAGCCTCCCAAGAGCTGGGATTACAGGCGTGTGCCCGGGGTGGGGCTGGCACAGTAGGCCTGGGGATCAAACCCCTGGCCTCTGCACCTGCTTGCAGGTGCTTTAATCTGCTGAGCTCTTTGGCTGGCCCTACCTTCCTTTTTCTCCTTTGAGCCCTCCATTCCTTCCTCCCTCGTTATGTCTCCCATAATCTTTCTCTTGTATGGTACTAGGGAGTGAACCCAGGACCTTGCACACGCTAGGCAAGTTTTCTTCAACTGAGTTGCATCGCAGCTTAACAAGTACTTTTTGAGTAAATACCAAGTCATTCTGAAGGGAACCCACCTAGGTTTTGTTGTTTTCTGTTTGATGAAACTTGGAGAGTGTGGACCAGTTTGAGAGAAAAGAGCCAACTAGTGAGGGAATTCAAGGTCTTGATTGGAGATATGCAGGGAGGACAGAATTAGTTTGGAAGAAAAAAAGAGAGAGTAGTGTGAAACTTCATAGTGGTATATCAGTCATCAGAATACTTAGGTCTGTCTCATGAAAAAGGATATGACTTCACTGAAGTTTGAGGGATAGATGAGCGGGTAAACAGTATATAGAAAAGTTGGTGCCAGTAGAAAGACGTTTGCCTGTCAGAACCTCATTTAGTTATGAGATAGAGGTGTGTCTTTAATTGCCAAAGTTTCACAATCAACCACAGGGTCGTGATGAAGACAACATTTAAACTTTGGGTGATAGATTAGACAATGCTGTCTTATAGCCATGACTGTTTGACTCTTAAATTAATTCTTCCTCATGTAGCTGAGAGGAAAAGGGATTCAAAAGAATTGCAGGCCTTTGGGGGAAACATGTTTGTTCAGTCCTTTTCATAATTTGTGTTTGTACCTTACATACCCATCTGAGAATTTGAATTTCTTGTACCATTATTAAGTCAAATTCTTTATTTGCTATTGAAATCTTAGGAAGGAGTACAAAAAGAAGGACCCATCTCTTTGCATTTCCAGCCATTACAGCTATTGTAGACATATAAAAGGTTTGTGTGTGTGTGTGTGTGTGTGTGTGCGTGCGTGCGTGTGCGTGCGCATGTGTTCTGGTATACTTATAGGAGGAAACAAAATCAAGGTTCAGATAGCCTATTGTTGTAAAAAAGTTAACAGTGAAATTGAGGAAAAATAGGCTTCTAAAATGGTATATCAAAGATATGAAATGCCTGTGAACAATTTTCAGGTACTTTGAAAGGGACAGTGAATTAGATACGAGTCTTGAAGGTAGAAGGAAAACTTTCTTGAATTATAAGCAGAATTTTATGAAGTAACCCATGAAATATTTTTCATATTAGAAGTGTATCACAATTAAGGAAATTCATCTCATCAGCTTTAGAATTGGGCTGGGGAGTTAGCTCCGTGTTCTAATCACATCCCTGCCAAGCACAAAAGGGACCCAGGTTCAATGCTTGGTACTGCAGTCCCACTGTGAGCCAGTCACCAAAACCAGGCATCTCTGAGCCAGCCACCAAAACCAGGCATGGTGGTGCATGCCTGTAATCCCTGTACTGGAGAGGCTGAGACAGGAGAATCACCAGGAGTCTCAGTTGTGTAGTGAGACCCTGCACTGAATGAATGAATGAATGAATGAATGAATGAATGAATGAATGATAAAAATTAGAATTCTTCAGGCTGACCCATAACTCATTTGAGATGTGATAAAAATATACAGTGGATGTTTAATTTTTTTAAAAGCAATTATGGTAAAAGACACATTAAATATTTCTCATTCGCTGCTGACTGCCATCCAATTTAAAGGTGGACTCTTAAAAACATTATAGTGTATTGTCATCCACTTTATTTACCAGCTATGGCAGCATGTGACTTTTCACTTCTTCCCCAAAGTCAAAATGACCATGAAAGTTAAATGTTTTAAATTGGCTCAGGACATTGAGCAGCCTTAACAGCACAACTAAAGACATGAAAAAAGACTTTCAGACTTGTTTCAGAAACCATCAAGAATGATAGGATAAGTGTGTTCAGAGAAGGCAGGCATGTTTTGAAGAGAATTGGCAGTGTGCCTTTTCCTTTAATGAAGTTTTTAAAATTTGCAGTATGGTGTTTTTAAGTAGTATCTTTTATGGTGACATTCCATTTCATGAAAAAAGTAATGTGTACACCAGTTAGAAGTATCCTCCTATAGGACTGGGCATGGAGTTTAGTGGTAGAGCATTTGCCTGTGAGTTCAGTGAGAGCCCTGGATTTTATTCCTAGCACTAAGAAGAAAAAAGTATAGACTTGGATCCTGACTATATATATATGTTTTTAAGTACAGGATCTACAGGGTCTCACTATGTATGTTGGACTCGTAGTGATCCTCCTGTTTTCAGCCTCCCAAGTGTTGGGATTATAGGCGTGCGTCACCACGCCCAATCTCAATCGCTGTCTCAGTGCATTCTGGGGACAGGGCTGGCACAGTGCACCGGTATTGAACCCCAGCTGCTGCGCTCTGCCTAAGCAGGAGCTTTAGTCTGCTGAGCTATTTGGCCTGCCCTCTAGTGGGATATTAATAGTAGTACTTCCCTTACAGATTTTTGCTTTGGGGATGAATATATATATATATTCACATATAATATATGAATATATTTATATAAACATGAATATATGTGATATATATATATATTATCACAAACATGCTAATTTTAAAAAATGTTTGGAGTGTTGCCTAGTAGCTAGTAAGTGCTATTATGTAAAGAGTCATGGTTTTTGCTCAGTGTGCATGTGTAAATACACTTCTACCTAGCCTCAAAGCTGCAATCTTGTATAAAATGTATATGTCAATACTTGATAACAACAAATTTTGTGCTATATTGGTTTAACTGTATGTTAATATTAGGAGTATCAATAGAAACAGTTTTTGCTTTGAATATCATTCAGAAACCTGCTTGAATAAGATATACTCTTGATTATTTTGGATAAGCTGCTTCAGAACCCTATCAGAATATTTGGAAAGTAGTGGTTAAATGACATCCTCACATATAAGGTGTTAAAATTGTGGAAAACATTGCCCATATCTAATTTTCTTATTCTACATAATTGAAAGCGTTCATTTATTTTCTCCTTTTGCCACTCCTGTAACATTATGTCTCTTCAGGCAACGTGAGTGCCTTTACAGAGTTCAATAATAATATAACCAAAGTAGATTTTCACTGTGACATAGTTGGCTTGTCTGCCTGGTAGAATTGATGGAAAAGAATCTCAATATGAATCTTTATTCACTATACTTGATATCTAATAAAGTCCAGTAAATTTACTCCTCTCCGTGAGGCATTTTGCATCTCTGTGACTCGTGATTTATTAACCATGTTTTGAAAGTGCTATATACATTTATAAATATGAGAGGTTGTTTGTACCATGTAATTAAAAGAAACACAGTCCAGTAGTGGTGGTAGTCCTATGTCCTTGTTTCTATTTGTGGCCAGCAAAAATTCTGTCAGACTTGTGCCAATACAGATGATTAGGAGACTGTTGATATAGTTGTGACCCCTGCTAGGTTCTTGGGATATCAACTTTGCCTCTTGTGCTTTTTTCATTTAAATTAGCTCTTTTGTGTGGCATCCCTCATTTGGGTCTCTCACTATACCTTTCATTCTGTTGCTTCTCTTAGGTTTTTAGGGGGTTTTCTTTACTGTCAGGTATGGAAGTTGAAGGATGAGCCTTGGGCACTAGATCCCAGTTCTCACTTTAGCTCAAGATACAGGTTACTTAATACATCTGGTGTATCTTGATGCTTAAGAGTAGGACACATACCATAGGATCTTAGTGGACCCTTGATCTGAGTGGATCAAGATCAAAGCTTGACATTATTGAAACCAGTAGTAATACTCATGTCTGGAATTGTGAAACAATTCAGGAGATGTTGGAACTGGATTGTGTTTTCAGGCTGTTACAGCTTTCCATTTTAGACCTATATGTGACCCCTTACATGCCCAGTTAATTGAAAGGAGTGTCTGTCATGAAGAACATGATATATAATGAAAAGTATAATTATGCTTCAAGAATTTTGCAAACCCCAAAATAATAAATGACACTCCTTTTATTAACTTTTATCTTTGAGGTGGAACATAGATTGTAGAAAAGCTAAATAATGCCAGATAATATAATGAGCATCTGTGAGAACCAAAAATAGGAATCAGTATTCTGTTTTACTATTGCCACAGATAGACATTTGCTTTTCAGCTGCTATAACTTGTGGCTACTATTGGAAGATTTTTTTTTTTTTTGATCAGTGAATTTATGTTCAGATATATGTGTTTGGAAATTTAATTCCACATGTGCTTGAGTTCTCACAAGTGGAGAATTGTCATGCCAATTTTCTAGTCTTTCTTCTATTACTAAATAAAAAGATACTTTGTTGAGCTGCATGCTGTGCCCTACCTCTTCCTACTGATCTGTAAGCTTTTCCATTGGCTTTCTTTCTGTTTCCTGCTGCTTTCTTGCTTCATAATTGAAGGGAGGATTCAGACCCATCCAGGTAACAAACTACTGGTTCTGCATGGCCTCCTTATTACTCTCTTCTTAATATTATTACAATGTGGTTAAATGGATTTTTGCTTCTGAATACTTTTACATTGGAAATACACCATTGGTATGTTGTTTCAAGGCTTTTAAGTTTGCATTGAGAACCATAAATGACTAGGGGTACTAGTTGCCATTAGAGCACTTTTGAGCTCTGCTTATTCAAGATAATCCTTAGGCTTGTCTAGATTCCTTACTTTTATTGGAAAT
This sequence comes from Octodon degus, assembly GCF_000260255.1. Classification (NCBI taxonomy): domain Eukaryota; kingdom Metazoa; phylum Chordata; class Mammalia; order Rodentia; family Octodontidae; genus Octodon; species Octodon degus. Next base: position 4,760,731 of record NW_004524668.1, read on the forward strand.
TGTGCTAGAAAGCAAGACTGGAGTGGGTTTAGAATGGGGTTCTGCAATCTTTTTGAAAAAGAAAGCTTAGTTCAGCACATGCTAATCCTACAGATAGTTTTAATTTAGTCTGAGGGTCTTTTATAAAAAAATTTTTTTTGTTTGTTCAGGACTTGGGGAGTAACTCAGTGGTAGAGTGCTTGCCTAGCGTGCATTAATCCCTGGGCTCAATCTCTAGCACGAAGAAAAAATGAAAAGGGGGGAGGTCGGAGAGAGGAATGAGGGAATTTTTATGTTCAGACAGATTTCTTGGTCTTCTACATATTTTATACATGATTTAAGTAGTTTTTTTAGGGTCTACTTTTAATTTTTAATGAGCTGATAAGAGCCTCTTTATCAAAGAGTTGATGCTTTTATGTAGCAGAACAGCTTTCAAAGAAATACTAGGTACCCTTTAGTTATATTTATTATATATTTTAAATGAATGATTGTGATGTAGGACTTCTGTTTTAAAATAGCTGAAGCTTAAAAATTGAGACCACCCTGCTATTCTCAGATGTGTGTTGTACATTGACATGAATTTGGCTTATGTTTTATGATCCCAACCATTAGGCAACTTTTTCTCTTTTCATGTATATTTAAAATTCAGATTGATTTGACTTATTAGTGGAAAAAAGAATGCTAAAGACAGTAAAGTATATATTCTCCCCTTTGTTTAAAACTTCTTTTTCTCCCCTTCCCAGTTTTTCCAGAGGCCACAAATACAGCCTCCTAGAGCCACCATCCCAAACAGCAGTCCTTCCATTCGTCCTGGTGCACAGACCCCCACTGCAGTGTATCAGGCCAATCAGCACATCATGATGGTCAATCATCTGCCCATGCCATACCCAGTGCCCCAGGGTCCTCAGTACTGTATACCACAGGTAATGTATCTTTCAGTCCTGGGTGGTTCAGCAATCCAGTGGGAGTTAATTTAGATTCTCACCAGATGGAATAGGGACACTGGGTAATACAGTGGTTTTGGGAAATGTGTGAACTTTTTAGTTGGTTGTAAGTCTAGTCATTTTATCATTTTCCATAAAACTGTAAAAAGATATATATTTCCTTGCTAAGCTATGTATTACATGGTAGAGAAATTTTACCTCCTAGTTTTCTCCTCTCTTCCCCACAACCAACTACTCTAAAATGGACTCAGTAGTTATCCTGTGATGTCATTTAATGTCATTGAAAGCTACCAACCTGAAGTCATTTTACAGTGTGTTGATGACTGCTTGTGGTGATTTGCTGTTTGGCTTTACCTAAGGCACACCTTTCTGTTCATCCTTATTGCATCTGGGTGACAAGCAAGCATTTTAATTTTTAACCAACCACACCTTCATCTCCTTTAAATAATTTCTGTCACAAACTACTTTATTTTTCTATAATCTGCCTTTGTATTATGTATAAATGCCTATATTTTTTCTCTTCTAGTACCGTCATAGTGGTCCTCCGTATGTTGGCCCCCCACAACAGTATCCAGTTCAACCACCAGGACCAGGTCCTTTTTATCCTGGACCAGGACCAGGGGACTTCCCCAATGCATATGGTAAGAAAAGTTAGGCAATTTTGTTAGTTTGTTGTGTTCATTTTGTTTGGTGGGCTAATTAAGCCTTGAAGCTTAATGGTTGGAAGGAATTTTAAAAATAAAGTCTTGCAAATTGTTGTATTAAAAGCTACACTTTTAGGGCTGGAGAGATGGCTCAGTGGTCTAAAGCACCTACTTGGAACAAGCTTGGCAAAGCACAGGGACCACGGTTCAATCCTCCAGCACCACAT
>NW_004524668.1:4764114-4766316 GCF_000260255.1 Octodon degus
TTCACAGGTATCAGTATATATAGTTAGTCAGGGTGAGAATCTTTCCAATTAACTCCTAGATTAAAGAATCTTCTGAATATTCTCCGGATCATTGCCTTGTTCATCTTTTACATATAACTGCATTACCCTTAGCTTATATCTGAGAGTTTTGCATTGGTCAGCCTTCTGCTGGGGAAAAAAATAGCTGATGCCCATAATTTAAAGGAGAGGCTTATTTGATTCAGCAATTCAGAGGGCTCAGTCCATGCATGGTTGGCCGACCCAAAGCTGAAATGTCATGGTGGAAGGGCTTGGTCAAGGCTTATATCATTATAGGTGGAAGCAGAGCACAAGGCCAGAGTGCCAGCAAGAGTTCCACCCTTCAACTGCATGCCCCCAGGGACCTCCTCTAACTGGTTCCTACCTCCTAACACTACATTCAGCAGTTAATATCAGGGGATTAATCCAGTGATGAGGATAGCACCTCCATGTCCCAATCACCTTTTCAGGAGACTCTTACTCAATTCAAATTGCTAATTAAGTACTGTCACAGTTTTGTTAATACCATCTTTCCTGTTGAGTTGTATTATCCACAAAGGCTGAGATTTTAGTTTGTGTTTTCACTTCTGTGTCTCTTTTTTTTTTTAAATGAATTTAAGACAGGGTGTACAGGGTCTACAGGGTCTGGCTATGTAGATCAGACTTGTAGTGATTCTCCTGTTTTCAGCCTCCCAAGCACTGGGGTTACAGGCACGCACCACACCTAGTTTCAATCACCATCTCAGCACGCCCCAGGGGCGGGGCCAGCACAGCATACCGGGGATCAGCCCCGGCCATTGCGCTCTGTCAAAGCAGGCGCTTTAGTCCACTGAGCTACCTGGACAGTCCCACTTTTATGTTTTAAGAACAGTGATTGGCCCACATTTGGATTATCTGTAGTAACTGGATATAACTCAGTGAATCTGTGATTTCTAAACTGCGAAAAAGTTTTGTTTTTATTGGTAGATGTTTGTAGTACATAATTATTACATTCTTTGTGGGGAGTTGGTACACGTACATAGCACATCTTAATTCTTTTCATTTCTCCCCATCTATTACTCCTCTTTTTGCAAAAGGTCCTTTTCCCTGTTTACGATTATCTTTTACTTTTTTCTTTGTTTATATTTTGAGTTTCTCAGAATATAAGAGAAACCATGTGATACTTAAGGTTGTCTGTTTAATTTCATGTAGCAGTATGGTCTCAAGAATAATCCATGTGCAAAACTGGTAAGATCTATGTCCAGGAGAAAATTTGTGTATTAGTACAAGTTAATTGTAGTGTACTGATTTCTTAGAGATAATACAAATGAGTGGTCCCCAGTCCTTTTGGCACCAGGCTCCTGTGGTCCTCTGTGGATAGTGTGGAGATGATGATTCCAAGATGATTCAGAGGAGCACACACAGATGCCTTAGATACACAGTTCACATTAGGGTTCTACTCCCATGAGATTTTAATGTTGCTTTTGAGGGGACAAGAGGCAGAGTTTAAGAGTTAATAAGAGCAAGTGAGAAAGGCTATAAAAATAGATGAAGCTTTCACCTCTCTGTGTCCTATCTGTTTTCTCCTGTTATGTGACCTGATTCTTAATAGGACTGTGCTACTGGGGACCCCCAATGTAAACCAACTTTTGTCTCGGAAAGTGACATTAGTGAAAGTATTACTGAGCTGGAAAGATAGCTCGGCAGTCTAAGTGTCTGCCTGACGAGTGCAGGGTCCCGAGTTTAATCCCCGGCATTGCATGCTATGCTGGCCATTGGAACTGGGCACAGTGGCACATGCCTAAAATGCCAACGCGAGGGAGACTGAGACAGGAGGCTCATTACGAATCCAAGCTGTGTAGTGAGACCCTGTACTAAATACATAGGTAGCTAGGTAGATGGGTGGATGGATAATTTTTTTTTTTAAAAAAAGGAAGTATTATTATAAATCTGTGCCTGGCTCCTTTATTGCTCCTAATATTGTTAGACTATCCATAGAAACTAGATGCATTTACTACTAGTAATTTGTAGATTTAAACATAAAATATGGGGCTGGTGAGATGGCTCAGTGGTCTAAAGCACCTACTTAGAACAAGCTTAGCAAAGCACAGAGACCGCGGTTCAATCCCCAGCACCACATGCCAGCCAGCCGCGCCCCCTGGTGGGCTGAGCTGGCCACACACACACACACACACACAAATAAAT
>NW_004524668.1:4767146-4814901 GCF_000260255.1 Octodon degus
GGCAGGGCTGGCTGGCATGTGGTGCTGGGGGATTGAACCGTGGTCCCTGTGCTCTGCTAAGCTTGTTCTAAGTAGGTGCTTTAGACCACTGAGCCCCAGCCCTCTCTCTTCCTTCTGACACTCTGAAGAAATAGCATTTAGTACTGTCATATATATTTTTTCTTTTATTTTAAATAGATACAAAACTATAAAATTCTAAAACTTTTTTTTAACCTCACAGTATAGTCAAAGATATGTTTCCCTGTTTAACTTACAGATTTTTTCACGTTTCTTCTGAAAGCTACATAATATTTTTTTTTCAAGAGTATTTGTTCTTTTTTATTTGGTGGAATGGGAATGTATAATGTAAATAAGTATTCATGTGTATATATGTTTTAAAAAATGTTACATACCTTCAAACTTGTCAACAATTGTAGCCACCCAATAAGTTCTCAAGAAATTATGGGAAGAATTTCTCCTTCTGCAAACAAATACACATAATAGTAATGTGCCATAATTTAGTTTTTGTAGTAAGAATAACAGCACATATTTCTCAGGGATATTTTTTTCTCTCTAAAGACATTCTTGAGGGCTGAGGAGATAGCTCAGTGGATTAAGTGCTTGCCTGGCAAGCATAAGGTCCCGAGTTTGATCCCTGGTACTGCAAAAGGGGGAAAAAAGACCTTCTTGATATTATGAACCCAATACAATATAATTTCAGAATTTTTAATCACTATACTTGAATGGATTTTTTCATATTGAAATGTTGTAAAAACATCAGTTGAACCACTGCAGTAATTTTCCTATTGCATTATTGCTAGAACACATTTTTATTGTATTAGCTTTATAAGCAATTGACACTCCAGTCTTACTCTGCAGTGGCTGTAATTGTATAGCTATCTGTAGTTTCCACATAGATATTTTTATCCTACCATTAAAAGATAATTCATTAACATTGAATGTGCAGATAAGGATTTTGAATGCATCATTACTTTATAAGCACTTAATAATAGGCTTTGAGTGAAAGGTCTGAGACCATAGAAAAAGACCATTTTCCATATAAATACCATTTTTTAAAGTTTTTTCTTTGATCTATTCATTTTTTGTTTTTTTATTTTTTATTTTATTTTTTTCATAACATTAATATTTATTGCTTTATATGAATACTGTATTGAAAGCCCAAGCACTCAAGTTTACACACAGAAATTATACAATTATATACCGCTTCACAAAGGCAGTGAACACATTACATTCTACAAAATCTACTTTACAGAAATTTTAAAATTCTAAATATCAAAAAGTACAGCTGAAGAAACAGGTATAAATTTGGCAGCCAGTAATTTTGACAGGGAAGTTGCAGCCTACATGACTTTAAATATGTGAACCTGAAAATATTGAGTTTAGAGTAATTGTGCTTTGTGTTGATCTGAAAACTATAACACTGGCTGTCGAAGAAGCATGTTCAAAAATATTTCATTCACTTCAAAATGTCATACAAACTATGGTGTTTTCTACATACCCCTAATGCCTCAGTTATTTTAGCTCAAGTACATTACTAAAGTAATATATTAATTCTCCCAGGACAGTGGTGTTTCCTACCATGACATTTGCATTCTCTAGAATAATTTAGAAAGAAATGTGTGATATTCACAATGTTCAGAAAACATACCAAAGGTTACAGAACTCACTGGGTTCTTCTGAGATGGTCTCAGATTAGCTTCTTAAGCATCCACTCTACAAAATAGCTAAGGTTTGAACACAATTTCTAAGATAAAGCACATTTTCTCATAAATAATGAAGTCTTTTTTTCTTCAGGCACCTCAGAAGTATGTAAAAGAATTTAGTTTGAGCAGATCTCTCGGAATGTGTTTAACCTGGTATTTCAACAAACTTAAGATTTCCAGGGTTCTACAAGGGCCAGATTTTATTTGAATTACTCAGAAGAGAAAGAAAATGTCTTCTGAAAGAAGTGAACTTAATCATCACCAATAGAAAAAGTATTCATTGTATTTGTCTCTTATAGAAACAGAAAAATATAACATTTCCCCCCCTTAGAATAATATATATATGTATATATGTTCCATTGTACATAGTCAAACAATAAAATCTGGAAACCAGCATGAAACCCTATAATTCACATGTTATGTTGAAACTATGACCAAAATATGAAAACTGCTACAGCTTCAGACAAGACAAACCATTCTTGCGTATGTATAAACTAAATGGGATAATCTTGAAAGATTTTCAAAATTATAATTACTTTCCAGTTTAAAAACTTTAATTCTAAATTAAAAAAAAAAAATCTATACACAAACCACTGATTTGACCAGACCACCACCCCCCAAAAAAAGTCGGCGGTAAGCAGGACCCAGAGGAACTGATATTCACAGTTCTTAACATATACAACTCTTTTGAGGATTTATCCTTAAAGTGCTTTATTTTACAACCTGCTTCTCTTGTAAAACTAAAGGTCCACTTTATTACATAAAAGTTTTTTTAATACAGTGTAAAACCAGAACTGTATGTAAAATACTGTATCTAAATGTTTCTAAGTAGTTAGTCTTGCTCCATTGGTTCATCTGTGACTTCTGAGGTTTCCTCATCATTTTCCATGGATGATTCTGAGAGACTATCTCCAGTTTTACTGGAATTGGAGCCTAACTCTTCTGCTTCACGGCAGTCTGAACTACTACTTACAGGGCCTGTATTTTCACTACCTTCAGAATGTAAATCTTTCTCAGCTTGAGACAGATCTGATTCCTCCATCTGATTATTTTCCTCAGAAGTCTCTTCATTCACAGTTAAGGCATCATCAGATTCTTTTTCTTGATTTTTCCTTTCTGGGATCATGTCTCTTGATGTCATATAAGACTCTAAAAATAAGCAAATGTTGTTGTAGTTAAATTTTATTTTCAAAAATACCTCCATAGTTAAGTTTCATGAATCTGATACTCTACAGTTCAAATAATATCCCCTGAAACTCAGCAGCAACTACACGAAAGTGAGCCAAAAACCCAAATCATCATAATTAGTTCCATTATGTTAATTCTTTCACACACAAAAAAAAGTATAAGATTTTTGAGGATCTCCTTACTCCACCCTTTTACAGATAATCTCTAAATACCTTCTTCTTCCTCTTCATCCTCTTCTTCATCCTCTTCTGAACAGTGCCTGGTACAACTACTTTCTTTGTCTTTATCCTGAGGTGAAGACGTCGCTTCAGTTTCCTCTACCATAACTGACGAAATCTCACTGGAGGTTGTCTGGCTGTCTCTCTGACTTCACCTTCTTTGTCAAACCTGAGTCTTTTTATTTCATGCCCCTCAGATTCCACAGCATCTTCTCCATCCGGATGTTTATTTTTTATAGCGCTCATGGAAGAAACTTCTGGTTCACATGCTGGAGAATCACTGTGATTTTTCTCTTCATTTTGCTGTAAGGTCGACTCTGCTTTCTGTACTTTCAGGCAAACCATTTGTTGTCAAGGGGGCTGACAAAGAAACCTTTGGTCGATTAAGTGGCCTAGGTGTTCCAGGCCCATTTATGTTAGACCTCTCAGTATAGCTTGGTGAATTTCCAGGAAACATAACACCATTCATTCGATTTAAACTGTTGGAATTATTTTTCTCTGACGAAGGATAAACACAGCTTACAACCAGGACATTCTTTTCTACTCCTCTGAGAAACTTGTCTGTTCCTGTATAGTTTCTCCTTGGATCTGTTAACAATTCACATAGTCGCTGAATAGTAAAAGGGATACCATTAAATCCAATGACAATTTTCAGTATTCTTTCCTTCATCTCATCAAAGGGAATATATTCTACATTAGGATTTGGAGGACCTCTTGGTTCAGGAGCTGAAGTTCTGAAATCATCCATCACTTTCTCCAGTTTGAATATAAAATAGCCTTTAAATTGGGACCACTGAATCATTGTTTCTCCAGTCTTGGCTACATGACAAAGAAACTGATCCAGGACAGGACAAACTTCCTTTTTCCACCTTTTCTCAAAATCTTTCAGCGCCTCCTGCAGCCTCTCGACGTCCATGGCTTCCCGAAGTCCCTCGCAGCCTCAGCCTCCCCTTCGCGGGTCTCCCGGGGACCAGAGCGCCTCCCCCCACCCCCCCCCCCCCCGACGCCCGCCCCCTCCCTTGCACACACTCCAGCACGCAGGCGACTGGGGGGGGGGCACCGAAGGGAGCCGGGGGAAGCGAGCGACGGAGCGAGACCGAGAGAGCGAGCACCTCCCGGAGCCGCTACCCCCAGCCCTCCAACATGGCGCCCGGCACGTCACTTTTTTTATTTTAAAGAGAAAAAAAAAAACAAAAACATAAAAACACAGAATTTTTTTCTCTTGTCTCTTGTGTCCTTATATGGGATCAGGCAAAGTAGCAGATCTCCTTTGTGCAGTACTCTCTAGAGTAGACTATGCTCCTGGCAGAATCATGAAGTACAGCCAAGACTTGCTCGTTCTTGCCTTTCTGCTGGACTTTCTGAATTGCATAGTTTTCCCCAGTGCTATTTTGTTTTCCATTTTTAGCTAAGTCCAGCTTACTGCCATTTTATTCCCAAAGTTAGTTTTAATTAGTAAATAATGATTCTGAAAGAATATTCTTTTTTTCCCGAAAGAATATTCTTATCTTCATTAGAGTGCTTGAACTGTGATCATGGAATTCTACTTATAAAATATAGTCTTTAAAAATAGTTGCATATTACAAAGAAAATTGACTATCAGTTCCATTTGATTAATGTAAATGTTTCCATTTTCTCCTATCATTGTTTTAAAAATGTTATTAGGCTTGTTCATACAGAAATACCTGTGGAAGACTGAAATTATTCTAAGGCCAACTCTAGAGGTGATGGCCCAAGATGGAAAATTTAAGTTTGTGGGCAAAAGGATTGTGGTTTTTATGGAAGTGGGAAACTTTGACATCCCAAATTGAGTTAGATTTATTTTCCTGGAGATGTAATCCCATATTTGGTATTGGATTAAATACTGAGATAACTATTCTCAGTATATTGTAGGACAAATGATTTTTCTTTGTCAACCTAAATATTTAATCTCTACGTTTATGTCTGTAGGAATAAAAATCAAAGCCTTTAATGTATTTTAGGAGATCTGCAGTGTATAAACATTGTACTAGGTTGTCTCACGGAATGCAGATGTTAAGCTATTTCCCTCCCTTTCTGGATCTTAAATACTTTTGTTTGAAGCCGGGAGTGGTAGTGCACATCTGTAATCCCAGTACTTGGGAGGCTGAGGCAGGAGGATCACCCTGAATTTGAGGCCAGCCTGGATTACATAGTGAGTTCAAGGTCAGTCTGAACTACAAAGTGAGACCCTGTTCCAAAAAAACAATAAACAAATTTGTTTGAAAGTTATGGTTAGATAATATATGTTATGTATATGTACCAACTCCCCAGAAGGAAATGTACTACAAACATGAACTAATAAAAATTAAAAATTGACAATCTCAAAATTTTGGTTGGAGTTTACAAATGAGCAGAAATCTAAATATTAACTGCACTAGTAGTTCCTAGATTTTTTAATATTATAGACATTTAAAATGAAAAAAAAGTGAAATAAAACACAAGATAATTCTATTTCTAATAAAATCATTAGAGAAAATTGCTATTTACTGTCAATATTAGTTCATATCAGAGACTTTTTTTTTTTCCAAACAAAAGAGTAGGACAGAATAATTTCTAAAATAGGAGTAGTTCAGTAAAAATTTTTAAGTTGGGATACCTGGAAGTGTGAGTATAGTTCATGATTATTGTTTTAAATTTTGCCATATACTTTTTATATAAATCAGGGTTTTGAAACTACTGTTGTAGAACTGGATCAGTAGTTTGTAAATGAGTTAGCAAATATCTCAGGCTTTTCAGGTCTTGTGATCTCTGTTTCAGCCATTCAACCCTACCACTGTAGTGTGAAAGTTGATAATGACAGTAGGTAAACTCTGTAGGTGTGTTTTATGATAAAACTTTATTTAGGAAAATAAAAACTGGTAGGCTAGATTTGGCCATTAGATTGCAGTTGATAGACTTTCTTTCCTAAATAAATTAATTTATTCCATTATAAGAGGCCTGCATTCCAGAGACAATAACTCTTAACTAAAAAGTGCTGGGAAAATTTACATTTTAATGAGATTTATTCAGTAACTATTTATGGGGGCTGTATGTGATATAACCAGATTATCCCAGTTGTGGTAATTGAAAAATGGTTCATGAGTGGAATATGATTTTTTATTTTTCCTAATAGAGATAGTTCACCTTTTGGATCTTATTTCGCCTCACTTGAAAAATATAGTAAGATAAGTAGATTATGTTGCTTGTCTAGCAACATTTGAAACCAATTTGGGGATGTGTTTTCTGAGTTTAAGAACTAATGACATAAAAGGGTAGCATAGAATTGCCAATTTGAGCTGTACTTTGGGAACAGTTTACTTACATCGGAGATTTTTTTTTTTTTTAACATTGAACTTACTAAAATTCTGTTCTTACCCTCTACTGAAATCTTTCCCAAGTCTGATTCTCTAAACGTGGTTGCTAACCATAGAAGTGTAGTACTGCAAATCATACTTCTTTCCAGAAATTTCTACTTGAAATTTTTGACATATAGTGGAGATGCTAGTAATACAATGATCATAAAGCCAACATCATTTATCATTAGGACCAAGGGTTTTTATCTATGTTAACTACCCTTGTACACATTTTTTCATATCTTTTAATCAGTGTGCATTAGATCCTGTCATATACCCACTTAAGGATGTTACATTAATAATTCTTTTTTTCCTTCATTGTCACTTTTTCTTTTAAGCTTCTATTTATTATTTATTAATTAATTTATTTATTTTGGTACTGGGAATCAAACCCAGGACCTTGTACTTGCCAAGCAGGCACTTGTACCAGTGAACTATATCGGCGGCTGGGGAGATGGCTCAGTGGAATAAGTGCTTCCCTGGCAAGCACAAGGTTCTGAGTTCAATCCCCGGTTCCACAAAAAAACAAAAAACTCAGAACCAATGAGCTATATCCCCTAAACTTCTACTTCTAGAGTAGTCCTATTAGTGCAGTACAATATCATGTTGGTCTCTTTCCTTCCTACATGTAAACAAATTTTTTTGCACTCCCTATTCTTGTCCAGTTATAGTTCCTTTTCTTCAGTTTCCTTTTTTACTGGGAAGGTTTTAAGAAAAGGAGTTGTCTGGCTTCCCTTGTTTTCCTTTTCTTTCACTATTCAGTGTACTTGGGTGAGGCTACACCTCCCATCTTCTACTTAAGTACTTTTGTTGAGATCACTAATGATTTCTACTTTGACAAATCATAGTTGACCTCTCAGCACCATGTGACATATTGAATACTCCCTCAATCTTGAACAGTTTTCTTCACCAATTCCCTTCGTCTTTTTTTCTGTCTCTTGCTGGACTTTCCATCTTTCTGTGACTTCTAAAAGGATTTCATTCTTGAGCTTCTTTTCTACTTGTAGTTATTCACTAATTTATCCAGTCTCAAGGTTTAGATTCTGTTTATATTCTGTCGTTCTGAAATAGAAAACTGTAGTCCACACATATCCTGCGACTCCAGTTTTATGCCTCTTCCTGCTGGGGCTTCAGCTCGGGGTGTGGGGAGTGCTAGGCAAGCACTCTATTTCTGAGGTGCATCTTGTGCTTAGACTCTGTTTAGACATTCAGATTGGTGTACTTGTAGGTTAGGAATAAAAGTAGATTATAGCATAGGTAGGCCAAAGGTGTGGGGTTCTAGAATGGTAGAAAAATATGGTTTGGAAATTAATCTTAGTGTCTGAACTTTGTGGGCAACTTTTTCTGTTGTCGTTGTGTTTTGTTTTTTTTAAAATCTAACTCCAACATTCAGGTATTTATCAAGCCTTCATAGTTGCACCTTATGACAGTGATTATCCATGAGTAAGAATTGTTAGACTCTCCTCCCCAGAGTGAGAAATATTCTCCCTCTTGCCTGTAACCAAAGCCTCACCCACACAGATAACTAAATTCCTGTTTGAGAATTGCTGGAACAGTTATTGGGCCCCTAAAGTAAGAGTTTTAAAAGTAGCCATATAGCACACTTTGAATTTTCTAAAGACCTCTCATTTCAATCTTCAGGAATTATTTAGTTGTTTTGAATGTTGAATTTTGGTGAATGCTTCAAGACATTGAAAATTTTAGGAATGATTTCTTGACCACTTTAGTAGCTGGAATAGAGCTTGTGGAAAGAGGTAAAAAGAAAGCTTAGTAGGGTTTTTTTGTTTTCTGGGGTTTTTTTTTTCTTTTTTGTAAGGATTACATAGACACATGATACCATTGATAACTTGTAATGTTTGACAAATTAACACTTTTCATTTTTTCTAATTCTTCAGGAACGCCTTTTTATCCAAGTCAGCCAGTATATCAGTCTGCACCTATCATAGTGCCTACACAGCAACAGCCCCCTCCAGCCAAGAGAGAGAAAAAAACTGTAAGAGATCCTTATTTTTCTTATTTTAAATTGGGAAGTTTAGTCACTTACCAAGTATGTTTATCCAGTTCTTAATCATCTCAGTTTGCAGTTGACCGTGCAGTTTTTTTTTTATTCTCCATTCTATCTCCACCACTCTACTTGACCTGGAGATTTTTGTGGCATATAACCAGAAGTTGTACTTAATACCCACTTTCACTGTTCACTAGACTGAGTGTGCTACATGACAACATGCGTTCAAGTTTGGGAATGAGGAAGTTTTGGAGTGTCATGGTCTTATTCAGTAGCATGAATTTCAGTTCTGTTTTTACATCCCAACTTTCCTTTACTACTAGATCTAATCAAGTCTGAACTCACTGGGGGTGGGGGGGCATGGGGAGAAGCACAACAGTAAAAGGAACCAAAGTATTGTAGAAATAAGATTTTTTTTTTTTTTTTTTTTTAACTTTTGAAGTAGATGTACAAAGAAACCAAGCATGGAATGGTGACACATGCCTGTAATCCCAGTGCTTGGAAAACAGACCGGAAGATCACAGTTGTAGGCTGGCCTGGGTTACATAGTCGAATCCTCTCCCCAAAACAAAATAACCAGAAAGCAGACTTTAGAAATGTATTCTAGGGTTAAAACATTTCAGGCCCCTTTCTGTCTCTCTCAGACAGAAGTTATCTCTCAATAAATTCTTCCTTTAAAAAAAAAAAGTAAATAATTTTTTTCAAAGAAATTATTCTGATTGTTTTTATTAAGTTACCGGGGTTTTACCTCTGACCAAGAAAGGCAAGCCCAAGAGAATTAAGAGTATACATAGTAGTATATGAAATTCAAGGTGTAGAACATTTTGTACGAGAATGGCTTGCTGTTACTTTCATCAGAATACACAAAATGGGTGAAGTTTAAAATGACTCAAATTCAAACAGGTGAGATATATGAAAGTGGCATTATCACCATATTCTTAAAATACTGAAAATTAATAATATCCCAAACATGATACTTTATTAATTAGAAAATTCCTTGTGTACATGTCATAATAAATAGGGCATGCTAGAGTGTCATGATCTTATAGTCAGCAAACCATGCTTTAGAAATATTAAATCAGCATCTAGAATTTGAACTTTAACACTTTTTACAGTGGAGAAAATGAAAAAAAGTGGCAATGAAAATGGGAGAAAGTAGTGATAGATGTTAATGAAGGTAGTAGAAACAAATTTCCATACCTGAGGGAGCTGATGCGGAAATTCTTCTTGTAGAACTGCTCCTTTGTAAGTGTCCAGATCCAGGGGGCATCATTAATGAATTCTCTGAAATTTTCAAGAATCCAAAGCTTCGCTAATTAGGTTGTAGGTTTGTAGGAAATAAACAATAGCAGGGGCCGTGGATGCCTCAGCGCTGCCCTGCCATGAGGTATGCAGATACAGATACTCCCGTCGCCAGCTTAGCACCACCCCAGTGATGTCTGTAAGCACAGGTAGTCTTGAAAAGGAGAAAATTGTATATGCTGTTTGTATCTTTCTTTCTTTCTTCTTTTTCACTTAGCAATTCATTGTGATTATCATTCTGTATCAGGATGTGTAGATCTGCCACATTCTGGCTATTTGGTATTTAATTGTAAAGAAATGGGATAAGTTTTGAATTACTCTCTTCTTGACTTTATGATATTTCTATGTCTTTGGTGAAAAAAAGCAGTACTGCAGTGAGCGTCTTTACATAAGTACTTATATATAAATTTATTTGCTGAGTAATTTATGTTCCTGAATCATTATGTATGTACATTGTTCACTTTGAAAGAAAACCTTGAGAACCACGTAGAACATTTAAAATTTCTGTGTATTAAAGCTATTTTCTGAACCTTGTTTAAGTGCTATACATAGAATCAGTTTATCAATGTTAGTAAGTACAAATTTTGTCCTTTTAACTTAGAATTCTAGCCTATTATGTCCCTGTTTAACTTATTCTAATTATCTCATGTCAGACCTAATGTCCTAAAATTTTTTGAATTACCCTATATGTGATTTCAAGAATGTCATACATGATTATCAACGCCTTTAACTCATTATGTAGTTACACATCTTGTATACAGCTGACCCTCTGTACATTCCCCATTTTCCTTATCTTATAGATAAGAATTCGAGATCCAAACCAAGGAGGTAAAGACATAACTGAGGAGATTATGTCTGGAGGCGGCAGCAGAAATCCCACTCCACCCATAGGAAGACCCACATCCACACCTACTCCTCCTCAGGTAAGATGGTGGTCAGTGGTGGTTGTATTTGCTCACTAACCTCTGCTGAACTCGCCCTTTTTTTTCTATAGCTATTTTCTGTGCTACCATTCCATCAGTTGTGTCATAGTTTTGAGTATCCAAGTGGTATTTCAACAGATATGTTCTCTTTGAAAATTATTTTAATTCCAGATTTTGTTGGTGATATTTCTATGTGTTGTCTTCATATTCAGAGCTTAGCAGCTGCCGCTCTTCTTAATGTAGCATTCCATGATACCAAAAGGAGCTGTGTTTCTGTGGAAAGTCCTCATTAAGTGCATGGTTCATGTTTTTAGTATGGAACCCTCAGAATTAAATATTGCACACTATATTAATATAAACATTAAAGTTGAGAATTTTAAAATGTTTCTTGAGATCGTTGCCTGTGTTACCCAGAGACTGAGTGTATAATAGGTGTATTTTTACATTTTACAACTACTTAACTGAACTTCTTAAAAGGAAGATGTTTTCTGTTATTTACCAGTCTTACTGGTAAATCAAGGTAGATATCTTTTATTCTTTAGTATAGAATGTGTTTATCGTGATCACTCAGGAGTTCACTTTCTTGTCTTTAGAGATCAATACATTCTAGGAGGAGGTCAAGTTCATAAGCTATAGTAGAAAATGGTATTATCCTCTGAGGTTTTTATAAGGATTTTATTGCATTCTGGTTAAATTTATCAAAATTTAGAGTTGAATGATTTTGAAATATTAAAAATTGCATAAATTGGAAGCCTAACATATAAAAACACATAAGCAAAATTGTTAGAGTGCCACTTAATTTTTCAAAACTCTTATGGCTGGCAATCAAGTTTGTAAACAAATGGTATCTAGTCACAACAGCTTTTGGGAGAGTTTATAACAAGTGATATAAATGATCAAATATAAGATTTCAGAGTAATAATCTGTTGACTAATTTTCATACTATAGTTTAAAAATACTCTTAAATATTAAGGTCAAATATAGCTGAGGTTTTTTTTTGTTTTTGTTTTTGGTTTTTTGTGGAACCGGGGATTGAACTCGGGCCCTTGCACTTGCCAGAGAAGCGTTTATTCCACTGAGCCATCTCCCTGGCCCCGAATAGCTGAGGTTTTGAGAATGCTTTGTAAACTCTACAAGTCAGAGTTGGTCTTAAGACTTGTTTCTTTGTTGTAATGAGTTATCTTTTCATTTGGAAATAATGATGATCTCATGTCGATGAGATGTATATTTCAATATGTCTTTTTTTTTTTTCTTTTTGGTACGGGGAATTGAACTTAGGATCATGCGACTTGCCATGCAGACATTTGTCGTGCTGTGCTATATCTCTGGCCCTTCAGTCTGTCTTCATCCAGAGAGTATAGCATGTGACCTTGTGGATACATGAATTGTTAGGGTTGTGTCAGTGATCGTTGAAGACTGTTTCACCATCCCCCATCACACAGGGGTATTCGAACCCTGAAAGACTGCAATCTCTTCTTACCTGAAAGCTATCCTGGGACAGGCAAAATTTCTAAATTGAAGTTATCTATTTAGGTGCTGTGTTAGTAGTGGATATACTATGGCAAAAATTTGGAATTAGTTCATACCTCAGTCACATTTTAGTCTATGTTCTCAAATATTAATTAAAATATTACTGTCTATAAGTATAGCTAAGTTTCTTCATCAATTTTTGTTGAGAGTCTCAATTTGTACATGTATATGTATTTTTGCACTTGAATTCTCAGGAGGTGTTTGTTTTAATCATCTTCCAAGCTTGATCTTAACCTGCTTCTAGTTATCTTTCTGTCCTTCTTCACAGAAATCTTTTGCTTTGTATCTTTTCCCAAGCATGATGGGCCTAAAAATGAGAGAAGTATGTGTGTCTAAGTAACTATAAAATACAGAGAATGTATGCTTCTCAACAGGTAGTCATAATGGAGGTAACTCTTTGTAAGAATTGTGGTTACCGTCTATGAAGCATAAGTTCATTTGATTGGGTAATTTGTGTTTAAGTTGACCCTTTAAAATGTGTTGTTTTTTCAAAGGCACAAAATTCTTGGAAAGATGAAATACCTTTTTAAAGAGACACATATACTAGAAAAATTTCTTCTTAAAAACAATAGTACAATTGTGATATAACAAGTGCTATTGACTTCATTTTGTTGAAAAATCAAAGTGATGCTTGGGTAGAGGATGACCCTGGTTAATAGAAATGATCATTTCTGATTGTTATGTAAAATTACGTGCATTGTTTCAAAAGAAGTTAGAAATCTTCAGTTATGCTAAGAAAAACTAGAAGTTTGAAATATGGATAATTAATCCATTAATAAATGCTGTGGTGGCAGCTAAGGAAAATCCACTAGATTTAGCAAAGGGCTACTAATCTGCAGTTTCAGCATAATTCTAGATAATGTAATGAACCATGTTCTGGTCAGAAGTCTGCTGTTGAAGTGCTCCTCTGTATCAGAATTTAGTACCAAAGAATACTGGTTTTATAAGGTACTTGCTTTTAGTGACACAATTGCATATGCTGTAGATATAGCAGAGCCTTTCCCTACTATTGAAGAGATAATTATTCTATCCTTAAGGGAGACAAAGAACTATTTGCATGAATGTGTGTACAGTGGCAGTGTCTCAGTTATGAAAATAAGTGATCTACCACTAAGCTGCATCCCCAGTCCCTACTTACTAGTATCTAGCCTTTTTACCTGTGCTATGTATATAGTCATGAAATTCTACAGGTGACTGAGCAGGGTAGAATTGTAGCACAGCTGCAAAAATGACAGTCAACTGGGTATGCTGGTATATACATACAGTCCCAGCCCTCTGGGAGGTTGAGGCATGAAGATTGCAGGTCTGACCCCAATCTGGACAACTTAATGAAGTAACAAAACCTTGTTTCAAAAAAAAAAAAAAAAAGGTTAATGCAAAGGTTCTGGGTTTAGTCCTCAGTTAACCTCTTGCATACATACATACAAAAGTGACAGCTCACAGAGACTCCTTAATGGTGGTATAGGTGACATTATAGAAGGTAAAGGAGAAACAAACATCAGTGGTAACACTTCAAGCTAAAATATCTAGATTTATAGAAGACGTAACTTAGAATATATGTAGGGAATTTTGAAGAGTGGCATAATGACTTTGATTTAGGCATGTAAACAAGCTGTTCTGATTTTTTTTCCTTAATTCAGTCTTGAGGTCTCTTTATAATGACTGGCAGTAAATCGAGATAGCCAATGTTCAGGGGAACTGACCAGAGACAGGTGAAGCCTGGGTATGTAGGACAAACGAGACCTAATTAAGTGAATCTGTCCCTAAACAAAGTAAAATTTATTGCTTAAACGTCCCCTAGACCTCCTCTAGGGGTCCTGTCAGGAGGCCTGTGGGACTCTGGAAGCATCAGGAAAATCAACTAACTAGTGGGTGGGAAGAGAAAGACAAAAAGGGAAGATGACAAGGAGACTGCCTTTATTATTGTCCATGGCTGATCTCCCTTTGGCTTTTCCCATGTGGCTTTATAGGTTGGCAAATTTAAAGGAAACAACCACTCTGGAAGGGAGAACTTGTTTGTATATTACCTATGTCAGAGCTAAAGATGGATGATAAGGCAGCAACTATATATTTAAATATATATGCTACAAACTAAGAGCTCCTTGTGGGGAACTATATTTGAGTTATATAGTTTAGGAAAATACCCCTTCATCTGCATTTTTGCTTATTTGATAGATTAGGAGAAGCATTTAATTCTCACTTACTGACTTATAAAGTTAAGAATTTTTATGTTTGTTGTATCTCGTGAATTATCCACTTGAGCCCTCTGTACATATTTCTTTTGGGATGATATATAAGAGCTCTTTATATGTTGAAGAAACCCCCTTGACATATTTTTAGTCTGTGTTTTTGTGGCTGTAACAGAATACCATAGACTGGGTAACTTAGAAACAGTGGAAGTCTGAAAGCTATCCCTGGATAGGGAGGGCCTTCATGGTGCGTCCTCCTATGATACCAGGCAGAAAGGCAAGAGAAGGTGAGAACAACGGAGAAATAAAGGACTGCACTTTGCCTCCTAACAGATCTGCTCTTGTGATGACTAACCTACTTCCACAGTAACAGCACTCCTTTGATGAAAGCAGAGCCCTTAGGACTTAGACACTTGTTAGTCCCTACCTCTCTATAATGTTGCCTTGGGGATTGAGTTTCCAGAGCTGAACTTTGCATGACACTTTGAAACTATAACAGAATATTAACATGTCTATCTTATTTAATGATAGTGTTTTAACTGTGTTAGTAAACTTTGTGAATAGTGCCTTCTTTAACATAGTTTTTATATTTATAAATGTCTGTCTTAAATAATTTCTGTTTGGGGTTTATAGTTTGTGGTGGTGGTGGGTTTTGTTTTGGTTTTATGAGACAAGGTCATGCTGTGTGGTTCAGGCTAGGCTTGAACTCAAGGTGATCCTCTTGACTGAGCCTCTCAAGTGCTGGGATTATGGGTATATGCCACCACGTTTGGCTGGGGGTTTATACTTTGACTTTCCCATTCATGATAATAAAATCATTTAGTGAATTTTCGTATACCCAGATCTGTTCATGGGCTTTTCTGTTTCATTGATCTGTTTTAAATTGATTGCTGTCATGTGCGTGTGTGGGTGTCCTATCTTAAATACCTGTATTAGCCTGTTTTCAGTTACCAGAGACACAGTATCAGAGACTAGATGAGTTACAGAGTTTTATTTTGAGTCATGATTCTGGAGGTCTGCATTTGATGTTCTCTGCTGGCAGAGACCTGGGGTGATATACAAATATCACAAGGCAGGAGATAGGGAACATGTGGTGTGTGTGTGTGTGTGTGTGTGTGTGTGTGTGTAGCTTCTGTTTTCTTATTTCTTAAATAGTTACCTTATTTCTCCATGGGGACCAGTAATCTTATCTAATCTGGTTCCCACCCAAGGTCTCACCTCTCAGTAGCATAGTCTGATTCCATTCCCACCTTCTCAGTACTTCACAATGAGGTTTAAATTTCAAGATCTTTGAGAATACTTAAACTATATCCAACCTATTCCCAATCTTATTCCTTGTAACACTAACACACACACACACACTCCCATTCACATTATGATTGCTTTTTTCCCCCATAATTTTATTCATAAACAAATAGTAATGAGACAGTTTCAAATCAAATTGGTAGGACAGTTTCAATAATTCACACATTGCATACATTCTTCTTAGTGGTTAATTGCTGTACAAGATGAGGACATGATACCCTATTTACAAACACCATTAGAACAAATCGCTCTATTCATTAAGAGAATGTAACTATATATCTATCCTAACCACTTTGAATACACAGATACAAAATGGACATTCATCTGTATCCCCTTTCTTTGTTAAATTCCATTATTTGAATATTATAGGTGTGTAAACTCAGTAAAATATTCTAAAAGAGTCCAGTAGCCCATAATAGTATTGGGTCTTCCGCTTCACTGGCAGTGTCAGAATTGGCGACCTGAGTCCCCTATAGCTCAACATAACACCATGGCTTTACTTCTTATATTTTGTGTTTATACTTTTCTGCTGGATGGTTAAGACCAAGGTAAATAAAGCAGGACCTATGCAACAAGAGTTGTAGCTTTTGGGTCTGATAAGATCAGTGAAATCCCCTCAGGATTTTTCCTGAGATCCAGTACCTCAGATTGTAGAACCTTTGTCAGTGTCAGCCATGTGGATGAGTCACGGCCATTGCTTGGCCAATGTGCTCTCTGTGAAAGCCTGAGAGAATGTTTCCTCTCCAAGTGACTTTCCTTAGGCACATTCTACATCATTGATCACTTTCCTCTTTGGCCCCATAATCTCCTTGATCAGAAAATTTGGGACACTACTGAGTTAAATGACATTACAGTACAGGTTCTCATATGTCCTGAGTCTTAATTGACCTTGGAAGGCTAGGGCCAAAATGTTGGCTTTCCTTGCAGCCCTCCTTTTTCTGTAATTTTGGTCTGCAAACTTAGGTTGTTAACCATCCAGAAGACAAGCTTATTGTTATTACCATACAACTTAGGCTGTTAAGCTTAACCTCACTATCTGCATATCAAACATGTTAGGCATTATATGGAACAGGTATTTTTCATCAAGTATTGATATGTTGAACTAAGTCCTTACAGAATATGATAAAAAAAACATTTAAAAATTAGAATGTATTTTAAAAATAGGCATAAAGAATTATATACTTCTTATGTTTACACATAAGTCCAAAAATCTCACCATATACAACCTTGAAGCAAGACAGTCCCACATTATTCCTTTTCCTGTCTCTTGTATGATTGCTTTTTAGAGTTTTACTTGTTTCATTTTTCCTCTCCTCACAGGAACTTTAATTCTCTTACATCTTCTGCTTCCCAACCTTAGAGCTTATTATTTTGAATCTGTGGGTTTCTGTTCCCTTTCCCTGTACCATAGCAATCTTTCCTTACCTTCTCAGAGAACATTCTTTCTGTTGAAGATGGCTGTAATTTTGTTCTGTCAGTGTTTCAAGGGAAGAAATATTTCGCCAGTGCTTTTGGCCTGAGTATGCATCCTCTGGTTTGTTAATTGTCCTATTCTTACATTATTCTTTTTTGCTTCACAGTGAGGTCATAGCTGGTGTATGCTGGAACAGGAGGCTATGACTCCTGGGCTATAGTCCATTTCTTTTTCTTTTTCTTCCTTTCTTCTTCTTTTTTTTTTTTGCCTGGCTCAGGCTGCCTTAATGGCGGGTGTGGTGTGGCATGTGCAGCTGGGGATCCAACTGTGGTCCCGCAAGCCTGACTGGGTTTGCCCAGGCAGACACTTAAACAACTGAGCTAACCAGCAATTCCGTATAGTCCATTTTTTCAGGTAGTCATGCTGACTGCGGGTTTTTTCCCCCCTCAGTAAATCATTCTGCAGTCTACCCTAGTTGCTCAGGCAATAAGCTCATTCTTAAATCTTCCTTCTCTCACACACCACAACTACATTGTCAGCAAATTCTATCTAACTCATTCTTACCACCTTCACTGCTGTTACTGTGTTCTAAGGACCGTTTGGTTTCTCTCCTAGAGAGCAGCCACTTTCCCTGCTTCTGTGTTGCCTGTCCTTGTTATACAAGAATGGGGATCTTGGGCTGGGGAGATAGGTTGGTGATCTGAGTGCCTACCTGCCAGCAGATGCAAGCATTCCAGACAAAAAGAAGACTAAGAGCAAAAGTTCCACGGTAGAGGTAAGTTTGGAAATGAGGACAAAAGCCCGATGTTTAGTAGCTGTGCAGTATAGTGAAGGAAAATGGAGGAACAACAAAGGACTAGCAGTGTATCCAAAAAACCCATGATTTCACAATCTCAAAGAGTACCCGAGTTTGATCTCCAGTACCACGTGCTGTGCGGGCCTCACACTGCTCTGGCCACCAAAACTGGGCATGGTTGGGAGGCTGAGACAGAATCACTAGGAGTCCAAGCTGCATAGTGAGACTCTGCACAAAAAAACATACAAACCACCAAACGCCCAAAAAAGGGAGGGAGGGAAGAAGGCAGGAAGGAAGGGAGGGAGAGAAAGAGAGGGGATCTTTTTAAAGCACAAATCCAATTACATCTCTTTCCTACAAAAAATGATTCCGTGTCTCTATTGGGGGCTCAGAGAAGAGTTTATACTCACAACATTGTCAGGGTCTTGCTTGAGGTACAGCTACTAAACATCCCGCTGTTTTCCTCATTTCCAAGCTTACCTCTACCTTAGGACTTTTGCTTTATTCTTTTTGTCTGGAATGCTCTTCCAAGTTGCAAGTTTGCCTCTTTCAGGCTTCTTCTAATATGACTTTGTAAGAAGGCAGTTTCCGAATATGTTACACATCATAGCCCTTATTGTCTGTCCTTTAACCTGCTTTAATTTTACTTGATTGCTTTAACCTTTGCCTGACATAAGCTTATTTTCTAGTTTCTTATTTTTCTGTCTCAATCATTAGAATGTTTGGATGCTATGAGCACAATACCTTATTCAGCATTTTGCTCTTGGCACTGAGTTCAATAGATATGATACTTGTTATTGGTTTAGAGAGGATATGATTTTTTTATTTCAAAGCCAAGAACTAAGATCAATGGATAAAAACACGTAAAATAAGGTTTTAATGATTAGACTCGGTCAGTGTTGACATGGGCTCTGCCATTAAATAGTGAATTCATGTTAAGATTTGTAAATTCATAATTCGTTAGAAAATGTAAAGAAGTAAGAACTAATCTGTTTGGATGATGCAGATTCTCATGTTCACATCCTGTGATTCTCGCACTAAAATTCAGTGTGCAGCTTGCTGTTACTACTACAGTTCATTGTGAGTTATCCATGCATTGCAAGAAATGCTCATGGTATTGCACATACTGTCAGTTAACCTCTACACTTAGGTGTTTCACAGCCTTTTTAAACTAAAACATGGGTTCATAATCTTCCTGTCCTCCACTCTCCATCCCTCATGTCTCCTACAGTGTTCTCTATTCCAGTGACTAACACACAACTTAGAAACCAGAAACCTAAGAGATCCCCCCTTTCATGGGGCCCTTCCCTACTAATTAATTAACGAATCCTCTCAGTTTGCCTCCTGTATTTATAGAAAATTTAGCCATACTACTTGCTAAAATTACTTCCTTTTTTTCTTCTGCAGAAACCCTGTATGTTTTGTCCTTATAACTGCCATTTCTTTCCCCCAATTCATCCTGTATGAGTGGTCAGAATTAGTTGTGGTGTTTGTTTTTTTTTTCAGTACTGGGAATCTTCACACTGAAGTATATCCCCAGCGCACTGGATCTTTCAAAGTAGTCCAGGTTGGACTCGTTTGTGTTCCTCATACCTCAGCCTCCCCAGAAAGCTGGGATTTCAGGCATATGCCACCACATCTGGCTAGAATTCATGTTTTAAAGCATAAATTTGATTGTGCTATATTGCCAGTCATAATCTATCCCTGTGTTTTTTTGTTTTTTTTTACTGTGAAGATAAAGACCAGAACCCTTGGTGGTGCCTATAAGGCCCTGTCTTCCCTTGAGAACCTTTATATATTCTGTGCTTTATGCCTGAAATCCATCTTTCTACACTTCCTCACATGCTTCTCACAAGCCTGCATCCACATCAGTTTTAAAGCTAACCTAGATGTTGCTTCTTCAAAACTTTCCTTTTCATGTCAGGTGCTAGATGATATACTATCCCTATTCTTTTACATTCTGGTATATTACTTAACACTACTGTAATTAAATGATTAATTTGTGGCTTATTCCTTAATATATTTTCTTTGATTACAAAGTCCATGGAACTATATTTTGGGCTGGCAGACTAAGCACTGTATGATTTCTTATATGAGAAGCCCAACATATAAATAATTTTAAGCACAAAATAAAAGGTAGATAATAAGAAACAGGGAGTTAGATGTTTTGCAAATGGAAAGGAGACCACGGGCCAGTCAGGTCAAATAGCTCAGCAGATTAAAGCTCCTGCAAGCAGGCACATGGGCCTAGGGTTCCATCTCAGGCCTGCTGTGCCTGCCCTGCCCCGCCCCCCCCCGGGGGGGGGGCGGGTCATGCTGAGATGGCAATTGAGATTGGGTGTGGTGGCAAGCTCCTGTAATCCCAGCTCTTGGGAGGCCGTAAACAGCCAGATCACTATGCATCCAATGTAGTAGTGAAACCCTGAACAACCTGTAAACCCTTCCCTAAAACTACCAAAAAAAAAAAAAAAAAAAAAAAAAAGACCAAGATATGGAGGTAGGGGAAAGAGTTATAGTAGCAACTCCCCACAGTGAATGTAATTATGTATGGTAGAAATGTAGTACTGATAAAAGTAAGTTTTAAAATGTCTTTCATAAATCAGGTAAAAAGCCTCTCAATAAATTATACTAACTGCTTGCTTGTATTTATATAATTGTTAGAAGTCTTTGGCTTTCTTTTAGTGATTTTTAATAAGGGTCAGCAAACATCTTCTGTAATGACATAAATAGTAAATCTTTTTACCATGTTGTCTCTTTGACCACCTCTCAGATGTATACCACAAAAGCAGTCATGTATAATACATAGATGAGCAAGCTTCTCTGTTCCAATATTGGCACTGAAATTTGAAATATATAAATACCATATGTTTTTGGCCTTTAACTAACTGCAACAAAGGTTGTCTTCAAACTTCATGCTGGAGTTACAGGCATGTGCCAGCACACTGGGCTTGAATTTTATATAATTTTTATGTGTCCATAAATACAGTTTTTCTCTTGATTTATTCCCCTGGTGATTTAAAGATATACAAGTGTTTTAGGGGCAATACAGCAACAAGCATGTAGCTTCTTTTCCATGGTGGTTGACTCCTTTACCTGTGTATTTTAATGTCTTATGTGTATATCTTAACAAGAAAAAATAAAAAGCACAGTGAACCTTTTCTTGGCATAAACAGTGTGAGCTGTTATGTAAAGAAGAATTAATTTTATATTATGAAAAATATTTAAGGACAGTCCTAATTTTGTTGCCTTTTTACCTAATCAGTAAACATTCTTTAAAAATAAAAATAAAGGAATAAGTGGAGTATGGTTAGTGCATACCTGTGGTCCTCAGGAGGCCAGACTAGGCTATAGAGTGAGTTCAAGACCAGTCTGAACTGCATAGTGAAAACCTTTAACAACAAAAAAGGCATAAATTATTTCCGTATGGAGCCCAAGCTTTTATATTTTTTCCTTTGAACCCAGTACTTTGATATATAAATCTTTATTAAATATGATTGACAAGTAACATTTATAAAAAGATTTCAAGGGGCTGGGAGATGACTCAGTAGAGTAAATGCTTCCCTGGCAAGCACAGGGGCCTGAGTTCAATCCCTGGTTCCGGGAAAAAAAAAATTCAATTCTTGGATACAATTGTGAATTATTATATTTTCATCCTTTAAACTTTATTACTTACTCTATTTGAAAAATGATAAACTTTTTCTCCTGGTAATAAGATCTTTAGTTTCAAAATACTTTGGGAGTTAGAATTTAATACTGACATAAATTATGAAGTATTGTAACAATATGGGGAAAATTGCTTACTAATTCAGGCCTTTTAATTCTGACTCCCTTGGTATCTTTATTGAATGATTTTATATTTGATAATTATTGCTCTTTCAGAATGCTTTTTACATATTTTCACTTCTATAATGTGACTGAAGTGTAGTGGTTTTGGAATTACTTAGTGTGTTTTCAACAATGTAGCTTAACTTCTTTGTACAGGTAAAAATCCATACAATGTGAAGAATAGTGTTTTGAGTCACAATAATATATTACCTGATTTTTATGACTGTTTATTTTAAGGTTATTTTTGAGACTGGTTCTCATAATATAGGCTAGCCTTCAACTTGCTTTTATAACCCAGACTGACCTCAAAGATATGGAGGTCTCCTGCCTCAGTCTCCCAAGTGGTGGGATTATAGGCATATGTCCCTAGCACCTGTCTAATGGTTATTACTTTTAAATTGAAGTAGCTCATAATTATTTATGCTTTGGAAAAATAAACTCCTTTAATGAACTGTTTATAGTTGGGTTTCTTCATGAGAAGAGAATAAATGAAATTAAAGAGTTAACCAAACTTTGAAATTATGCTAAATTAAAATCCAGAACAAGATTCAAGTTTTTAATTATATGTTTATACTGAAGTATTTAATTATATGCTTATAGTGTATGTCATCATTTCTGTTATTTTCAGAGGCCTTTAGAATGTTAAAGTTGAAAGAACTACCGGATTTAGTCTTATTTTATAGCTGATCAAACTGAGTAGTACTGTACTTACTAGAATTGTGTGGATATGTATCTTTGTACCACATATTTGGATTTACTTCCTTAATCATTATGTCATTTCTTTCCTTCTTTATGACTATCCATCAATTTTTAGGATTTTGTTAATTTTAAAATGTGTACTTTTAAAAATCTTCAGATCTGTACAGTTTACAGGTATCAGTATCTCTTACTGTCTTGAACACAATGTTAAACAAGGACATCATTTTGTTCACCTGTATTTTGGATATTTCCCAGACAATTGAAATAATTAATAATTTTTTTCTTTTCAGGTAAATGACACAGAATACAAACCTTTCTTTAATGGGAAATGTAGATAACTGTTTAATTAATGCTGAGAATTTAGAGTTTGTTTTTTTCCAGATCTTTTTTTAACCAGTAGAATTGAACAACCTTGTCTTTTCATTTTAGTTAGGAAGCCATCCTTATTTTAAAATTTATACCATAACTTTTCCCTACTGAGCATTCAGAATAATTACCACAGTAGTAACTTTATATTTGTATAAAGAAAATAAAACAGTAATTCTCTTCATTTTTTATATGGAAATGTAATCATAGTATTCTTTATTTAGATCTAATTTTGGTGTTTGAGCACTTTTCTTGGCCTAATAAATAAATGAAATGTTAGCATTTGCCCCCTTTGCTATCATTCTTTATAGTCCATATATAGTCAAATATGAATTGAATGTACTCTGAAAAGCATTGTTAATTAAAAGTGTTTGGTTATAAATGATAGGTCCATTTCATTTATATTTCCTCCTTAACAGTTGAGACTATGGACTTAAAAATATTTTTTACTCACCTAAGTAACACTATCCACCCTGATTCACATCTTAATCTCCCCACCCCTAAACAATCTCACAGAATTGTACAGAGAACCCTGCTCTGATAATATGGGTAGAATTCAGTATAGAAGTTTAAGCTACCAAAACATTGGCCTTAGATGTCCTAAGAGACACTGCTTTGTTGTGTAGCTTTTTGTGTAATACTCGAATCCAAAACAAATACCTGCCTGGAATGTGATGTAGAATGTGTGTTCTTGTCCTTTCCCATGTAAAATGTTCCCTCTAAGTTGAACAGTGACTACCGTTTTGTCAACCTACTCGATTGGAGTTTGATGAGTATTTTTCACTCAATACAGTGGCCAAGTGAAAATGAGTTTCTTTAGTTCTGAGAAGACAGATACTTCATTTGGATTTCTGATTTGATTTCTTGACAGAGAACCTAAAGACATGTTGGGGTGACAGTTCTATATGATCACAACAAGGACATTTAACAGAATTACAACCCTCCATGTTCTTTTGTAACTTTTTAAATCCTTCATATCTTGTTTATTCTACTTTTGGCAGATGAACTCCTTTGCTCAGTAGTTTAGATGTGAAGTTGACCAAATCTGTTTGGTCTTTGGGAAAATGTGAAATTCCCTCTTAGCTGTTATATTTATTGTTAGGTTGAAAAGTCAGCTTGTCCTTAGAAGGAACACTGGAGAATGAAATGTACTACTAATTTTGCTGTCCTTTGCTGTGGTTAATAGTAATCATCTTTTTTCCTTCCCCTTTTCTGTTGCCTCTCTCCTTCTTTTCCCTGTCTCCTCATGTACTGTTTGAATTGATTAAATTGGCCTATTTATTTTTTCCTTGCTTTCCTTTTCATTTTGTGACCTTCTGCCCTCCTCTGTCTTACTCACTTGCTTGGGTTCCATGTGGCTACTTTTTTTGTTCGCACGCTCATTATCACCCTTTTTTGTACTTCAAATCCCAGCAGCTGCCCGGCCAGGTCCCTGAGCGCAGCCCTGTGGTTTATGGGACTGTGGAGAGCGCTCATCTTGCTGCCAGCACGCCTGTCACCGCAGCTCGCGGCCAGAAGCAAGGTTTGTGTGTGACGTTTTCCTCCCTCTTATCTCCAGTCTCCTTATTAATCATGTTGCCCGCTAGCCTCCAGGAATGAGAGTAAGATATCTGACCGTCACCTAGATAACTGCCTTTCCACAAAGCTTTGAGACCAGGGCACTCTGCTTCTATGAAACTAAACTAGGAATGTTAGGTAAAATGTTCTACGTTTTGTTGATAGCTCCCTATCAAAATGTTTATGTAGATAAAACCCCTAGCTTCCTTAAATTTAAAAAAAGAAAAAGTGGAGGAGGGAATAAAAGCATATATTGTTTTACAAGAACATAGATTAATTTATGTATTCAATATGTCCTTGTGTATATTGTTTTTAAAAAAGATAAAATGTTTCTTCTGACAAGATTGGCTCATATAAGTTCAGATTATGGCTCCCACATGTATTAGGTTTTCCTACTGAGGACAATTTTTGTATCCTAATTTCTTCACTTACAAAATTGAGTGAAGACTTATTTTGCAATATTATTTTGAAAACATTTGTAGCACATGAAAAATTGTAATCATTCTTTAATACAGGAATAATTTTAAGGCCTTTTCCTTATGACCTTGAACAAGTACCCAATGTTTATTGAAATAAATATGTCATTAGGAATATAAATAGAAAAACTGTAAGGCAAATGTCATGATAGAAGGTGGCATATGATACATAGTCTTCCTTTCCTAACTTGTTGGATTTTAGCTGACCTCATTACACACGGGTGAAACAAGAAACTTAGAGCATGCTTTCTAATATCTCTGATAATGAATACAAATCGTGTACATAAAAGAGTCCCCCCAGTGTATATGTACTCTAGGAAAAGAAATACTTGCCTGAATATTTTAATACTAAATTTATTGAAACATGAGATTAGTAAAAGTCACCTTTAGCTTATATACTTGCAAGAAGTACTCAAAGTAGTAGTTACTAGCTTCCAGAAATTTATTAATACAGCAAACTGCTGCATGGAAAACCTTTGTCATTCAGATTGCTAAACGTGCATTTTCAGTTTCTTCTCTAAGGGCTGGCAATGTAGTGGGTTTTTTGTGTGTGTGTGACCGGCTTTCTTGACTTATGCATTTCTACAAACTCCTTATTATTCTATAGTTGGTTGTTAGTAAATACGCTTTTTCACAATTTTCAAAAAATATGCTGGGCATGTTAGCTTACCGTTATAATCCCAGCTCTGTGGATAATCATGAGTTTTAGCTCAACCTGGGCAGTTTACCATTTAGCAAGACCCTGTTTCAAAAATAAATACTTATAAAAAAGGACTGGGCATAGGGTCAGCCAAATAGCTTAGCAGATTAAAGCACCTGTTTAGGCAGACGCAGGGACCTGGAGTTCAATTCCCAGCCTGGTGTGGGGCGCACGCTGAGATGGCATTTGAGACTGGGCGTGGTGGCGCATGCCTGTAATCCTAGCGCTTGGGAGGCTGTAAACAGGAGGATCACTACTAGTCTGGATCTATGCAGTGAGACCCTGTACACCCTGTAAACCCTGCCCTAAGTACGAAAAAAAAAAAAAAAAAAAAGCACTGGGTGTAGTTCAGTATGAAGGCCCTGGTTTATTTCCTACTACTAGGAAATAGGAAAGGCCACCTAAAAATAAAAGTATTTAATATTAAAGGCCTCGAGCTAGAGTGCATATAAATCACATTTATAACTCCTCTGAGTGGTGAGTATATGATTTCAGTGTTTTTACATCATACAGAGATAACATGAGCCAGGTGTGGTGACACAGATCTGTACTTCCAGCAGGTGGGAGGCTGAGCAGGAGGACCACCATTAATTTGAGGCCAGTTCAAGGCCATTTGAGCTACATAGTGAAACTCTGTCTCAGACAAACAAGCAAACATGACATGGTATTTTCAAATGCAAAGCTAATTTTTCTCTTTGAGTATTAAGATGCATAGTTTAAAAAAAAAAATGCTGTGTGATGGCAGATGACTGTAATCCCAGTACTTGGGAAAATGAAGCAGGAGGATCTAGGTGAGTTCAAGGCCAGCCTGGGCTGTATAGTGAATTCAAGGCTATCTGAAATACATAGTGAGACTCTGTCTCCAAAAACCAAATATAAAATACAACAAACAAATCTGGAACAGGAAAAAGTTCTATATTGTATTTGTTGTATAAGATAGTTCTAAACTAAAAGATAGGAAACAAACCATAACCTAGCATGCTTCTTAAAGTTGCACTGTTAAATCTTTTGGCTATGTTTGGAATTAAAGGAGGACTCATGAAGCTTAAAACTGTAACTTTTAAGTATTAAAGCCATTTACCTCATGAGAAGTACAGTTTCTGAGACTGGGGAAGACTTTTCTTTCCCCAGTATTTTCTTTGAACATGTGCTTTAAATTATGCTAAGACTTTTTTTTTTTAAAGGCCATGATATATACTCTGATGGTGATAGCTCTGATAGGGCTAATGATAGTATTGTCTTTTATAATTGTTTTATGGAAAACAAGGCCATGATTTATACTTACAAGATCCTCACTTTGTCATATTTAAGTCTAGACTACCAAAAGAGAAAATGGAAAACTTTTAGATTCTCTCAGTACTTTTGTTTTTGGTTAGTGGAAATTTTGATAACAAAAATCTACATTGCACACAAATACATTGCTTAGATAGGGGAGAACAGAAAAATGTTTTAGGTCACTTGAAAAACTAGTGTTTTAAGTACAGATTTTAGAGCCTTTTGTGTGGGTAATCCTTTGGAGCTACTCAACTTCCGTGTAGTACAAAATACTCATCAGAAACTGAGTAACTGTTCTGTAATTCTGTGGGTAGCCTGCCAGTATGTAAAATAGTTTTCACAGTAGTCCATCCTTTCATCTGGAGCTGGGAATGGATCCCAGAGCCCTAGACATGCTAGGCAAAGACTATATACCACTGGGATACACACTCCCAGCCCTCATAATAGTACTTTTTTTTTTTTTTTTTTAATGCATTTGCTATAGGGTCTCACTATGCAGCTCGGACTTGTAGTGATCCTCCTGTTTTCAGCCTCATAGTAGGATTTAAAACTCAATAAAATTTAGTGTTCCTTATTAGGAAGGGTTAATTTTTTAGAGAATGTACTTTCTGTATAATTTTTTAAAAATTTCTTTAAAAATACTGTGAAGTATGCAGTGTGTTAATTATTGAAACTGTCCTACCAATTTGATTTGAAACTGTCTGATTGCTATTTGTCTGTTAATTATGAAAAAAAGTACTGTGAAATTGAAGAGGGATAGGTGGTGCGTTTACTCTTTTCAGTGATTTATGCTGTCAATTTTTTTCTTTCTCAATGGAATTATCATTACTGAAGATTTGTATTAGGCAGCAGAATTTAATAGCAGCTCCAAAATCTCCTTCCAGCTGATTCACATGAATACTTTTATTTTCATGAAAGAATGTGGGGCTCAGAATCATTCTTAGGCTTGTACATTGCTAGTTATATTACTTTGGATCTGTGACTGATCTCTACAGCCTTCAGTTTCCTAACCTGTAAAATAGAAACCTTACAGTTTTTGACCCAGTGATGTTTGTAAGAATTAAAGAGAATAAAGTATATAGGTATTGAACTCAGTTCCTAGCATATAAATGCTTTATAAATATTAGTTGTCATTATTAATCTTCTAGTTCCTCAGTTTGTGACATAAACAAATGGAATGGTTACAGGAAAGCAAAGGTTCCAGATGAGTATGCATTTGCTGACTGCTGAGTTTATCAACACAAGGGTATAAATGCTTTATGATGGTGTGTAAAAAAACTTTTATGAATTAACATCTCTTCTTTGGGGCCAGGGAAATGGTTCAGTAGAATAAGAGCTTGCCTGGCAAGCGCATGAACCTGAGTTCAATCCCCAGTTCCGGGGTCAGGGGGGAAATCTCTTCTTTGTATTAATGGTGAACAGATGCAGCTGAAATTATTGCTGTTTACTAAGTGAGAAAGTACATTCAATTTTGTGTCTTGAAAATACAGTATAGATAATATAAATGAATAAGTGAGGTTAAAATCTTAGTTGGAAGCTTAGTACTTGTTGAAAGCACCTGGTATTAAGTATTCAGTGAATAAATTTTGTTGAACCAGTTTCTGTTTGCAGTTAGGATATTCTTTTCTAGATGAGACTCTCCCTCAGTTTCTAGGATGTTCAGTTTCTGGTCTCTGGGACTGTGTTAATTGATAGTAGCATCTTCTCACTAATTGTAAGATTTGTAGTACTGAAAGGCACTCATGTAAGCCATTGGTTTTACCACCATCTGAGAATAAAAGGGAGAAATTTTATCCTTTTTGTAAATATGACACATATTACCACCAAACTGGGTTCACAGCTCTACAGTTTTGAGCCATACTTAGAAGAAAAACTATATCCTTTATTAACAATCTTTCTTTTCTTTTCTTTTCTCTTTTCTTTTCTTTTCTTTTCTTTTCTTTTCTTTTTTTTCTTTTCTTTTCTTTTCTTTCTTTCTTTGTGTGTATGTCCAGCTCAGCCCACCAGGGCGGGGCTGGCTGGCATGTGGTGCTGGGGGATTGAACCGTGGTCCCTGTGCTTTGCTAAGCTTGTTCTAAGTAGGTGCTTTAGACCACTGAGCCATCTCACCAGCCCCTATTAACGATTTTTCTGACTAAACACTTTTAAAACCCTATATTAAATATCGAACAGTATGGCTAGGCTATCACTTATTTAATAAATCTCTTGTTTGGACATTGCGTTTATTCCTTCCCCCATCCCCATTATAAGATTGCCTTAAGTATTCTAGACATCTGTCTTCAATAAATGATTATTCCTTCTGAAAAATTCTTATGCAGGGAGTCCTGAAAATTTCCTAAATTTCGAAGTCTTAACAATTCAAAAAATAAACAATTCATTTAAGGTGTAGAATAATTTTTTTATTTAGATCTATTATGTTGAACTTTTCTGTTTTATGTGTTCAAAGCTTTTGAAAAAAATGTTAAAATACTTTAGAATGAGAAACTCAAATAAATTTGTTTCTAATTTTTTACTACGATTTTTTCTGAAAAGTATATGGAAATTTGGTCACTCGTAGACACCCACTCCAATTTGGTTCTGGGGATCAAACTCAGGACCTCATGCCTGCGAGGCAGGTGCTGTGTCACTGAGCTAAATCCCCAGCCCTTAACCCTTAGATCTTTTGTATTATTTAATGAGATTTTGTTTCCCAAAATTAATTATTGAATGGTTATAGTCTTACTAAATTGTTAATATGAGAATTATTATTTTTAGTTTAGTTTTAAATTTACTATATTTAGATTCCACTCAATGTTCTTAAATGGTATTATTTTGCTTTATTTTAACAGTGACTTGTATAAAAGTAATTCCAGTGATTTGGAAATTATTGTCATTAGATATATTTTATTTTATTTATTTTTTTCATTAGATATATTTTAATAAGTACATATTTATTTATAAATATGCTTCACATAGAAACACACACACACACACACACACACACACACACACACACACACACGAATGATATATTTTTGTCTCTTACCCTGGCACCTTAGTCTGGGAGATTCCACAAAGAGAGCCTATTGATATTACTAACAGTACAATAGACAGCCCAGTTTTACAAGCCATCTCATCTCTTACCATCAGTGAAACTTAATTAAAAGGCTAATAAATATAGTACAAGTGAACAAACTATAATCTTTAAAAGCTTATGATAATATTTACCATCTTTATTTGGTTAACAGAACATACTCTGTTTAACAGATTTATTTAACAATAATTTACTGTAAATAAATTATTGAATTTCCCTGATACATAAAGAATGTTTCCTATTAGGAGAGTCTCAGTTTAGAAAGTCATTCAGAGTGCCAGCAATTTTTGTTGGCAATTGTAAACATCCTCATTTAAGTATCTTTTCCAGTGGACCTTCTTATGCTAAGAAATCACCAAGCTGGTAGCAGTCTAAATTTCCTTTGGTTTCATTCTCTCAGAATTGAATCGCTTATCAATTTACCTAGAATTTTAAAATGATGTAGCTTTCTTAATTAACATTTCGTTTTCCAGTACCCTTAATATTGTTACAATTTCCCTCTTTTACTCCTGATCTTATTCTTTATATACAAATATATATTTTATATATTCCAAAATATCTCAGACATACATATTAGGTATTCTTTTTTTTACTGTATTTATCTATCAGAATGCTAACTTTGGCTTCATCTTGAATAATTACTTCATGTATGAAGACATAAAATTTCTGTTTTTGTACCCTTTTTCTGAATATATAACTTTTGAGGATATAAACTAATTTTGAAACTACTTTTTGTCTTGAAGAAATCAGTTTCACTAATAAATTTCATTAATAACAAACATTATGACTTCTCTTAAAAGTTTTTTTTTTATGTCATACATTTTTTATAAACAAAAATTGCCCCCAAGTACTGAAATACATAGACTAGTGTATCCCTGGTAGGAAAAATTTACCACAGGGAACAAATACAGTAGTGATAATCCTAAAGAATGGCTTAGCTCTAGATTTGGTGAATTATTTGTTTCTGTCGTAATACAGTCATTTGGTGAGTTGATTCCTTCTCTTACTCCAAAATAAACTTTTAGGAGCTCCAGTGGCATAATCGGTTAGTGTGCAGTACTTACAGAAAATAAACTTTTATGTGTACTTTTATTAGAGGCCAATAATGTTATAAGTAGAAAATGCATATATGAGACTGTTCCTGCAGTAAGATCTAGTAAGTATTTTGTTTTCTTTTCTACTGCCCATTTTGTAGGCTAAGAGATTTTAAAAAACTGCCCTAAGGCAATATAATATAGTGTTTGGTCTAAGAATTATTCGTAAAACTCTCTTCTTTTTTCTTCCCCAGAAGAGAAGCCAAAACCAGATCCAGTGTTAAAGTCTCCTTCCCCAGTCCTTAGGCTAGTCTTTAGTGGGGAGAAGAAGGAACAAATAGGCCAGACCTCTGAGACTACTACCGTAGAATCCATACCAGAGCTTCCTCTGCCTCCATCACCTACCACTGTTTCTCCAGTTGCTGGAAGTACGGTTGCTTCCCCCACCTCTGCTACTCTTAGTCAACCAGTATTCACTGCTGCTGTAGGTGACAGACTTGAACTCTCTTCCTCAAAAGAAGATACAGTTCCTATACTCAACCCTACATCTTGCGCAGAAACATCAAACCCTTCAACAACAGTTGAAATTGACGACGATATATGCAAGAAACCTTGTAGTGTAGCACCTAATGATATTCCACTGATTACTAGTACTAACCTAGTTAATGAAATGAATGGAGTTAGTGAAAAATCTCCAACCACGGAAAGCATTGTGGAAATGGTAAAGCATGAGGTGTTGCCACTGACTCTTGAATTGGAAATTCTGGAAAATCCTCCAGAAGAAATGAAAGTGGAGCATATTCCACTTCCCATCACCCCTTCCACAGTTTCTTCCTTTTCTCCAGCTCCTCCAACTCCTCTAGCTTCTCCTCCCACTTCAGTCATTGTTGTTACCACCACTACTGCTAATATTCTGAGTGCTCCCACTGTAGTCCAGAGAGTCTTAGAAGAGGAAGAGAGCATAAGAACTTGCCTTATTGAAGATGCAAAAGAGATTCAAAACAAAACTGAGGTAGAAGCAGATGGGCAAACAGAAGAGATTATGGATTCTCAGAATTTAAATTCAAGAAAGAGTCCTGTTCCAGGTAAGCTTATTCTGCCATTAATAATCCTATGCTTGCTGAAGAAGAGACAGTATTTGAGTTATTTTTAATTGGCTACTTTCCTTGACTTCCAGAAACATCGAATGAATGCTGAAATTCCTAGTCTGGTTTCTTCAGTGGTGTGTTTGTGTTTTAGTACAGCCTGCAAAAAAAGAGTTACTCCATTGTCTAAAAATGCAAATGAGAATTTCCAAATATACTAAATGCCTCCAAGGTATATGTCTCTGTATGTGTTGGGTTGTTTTTGTTTATACTTCATTTATATGAATTATTTCCTCAGTGGTTAATTTTATTTCTTTGGGGCTGAAAACTAACCTAAGCCAGTATGATCTATAGTCCCTAATCCTGTCTTCTCAATTTTTTTGTTTTTGTTTTTTTGAGACAAGATTTCACATTATAGTCAAGGGTGGCTACCTTGGCTTCCCATGTGCCGGAGTTACAAGCATGCACCACCATGCCCTTCTCAAATTTTAAAAACTCATTCTTTCTATAATTTAAAGGAACTCCTCTATGTAAGACCTCTTTTTAAAAAAAATCTTAGAGTTAGGAACATAATCAGTATAACAAAGATTTTTAATGTATTTTATTTGCCATGGTAGGGATTGAACCCAGGACATTGGCACTGAGCTACATTCGTAGCCTGATTTTTACTTTTTATTTTGAGACAGGGTTTCACAAAGTTACTAAATTGTTCAAACTACTATAGGTTCAAACTTGTGATTTTCTTGACTTGTTCTCCCAGAATGTTGGAATGACAGGTGTGTATCACCACACCTAGCTAAAAGTTTATAACTTTGGTGACAAATAAATATGTCCACTTAATTAAGTCACAAATTTTCCCAGTGTTTATTTTTTATTTTGGTAACCGGGATTGAACTCAAGAACTTGCACTTGCCAGGCAGGCATGTAAGCCTCTGAGCTTAACTGACTTAAGTCCTGCAATTTTTCTTTTAAACACTTCATTTTTCTTTTTATAAGATTATTGATATTTTGAATTGTTTCATATTCCCAGTTAAAACACTTTTAGTGTAACATCACCTAGGACAGTGATGACCAAAGAGCTTTCAATGATACAAACTTTCCTTTGTGGCACATGTACCATTGGTGCATCTGACCTAGGATATTAATAACTGACCATTGTGTTTTGTTTGATTTTTTAAATTGTATTTGGTTGTTGGAGGGTCTCACTCTGCAGCTCGGACTCATGGTAATCTTCTTGCTTTCAGCCTGCCCAGTGCTGGGATTACCGGCATGGGCCACCATGCCCGGACTCTGGCCGGCTCAGCCCACCCTTGGGGCGGGGCTGGCATGGCATGAGGTGCTGGGGATCCAGTGTTGATCATTGCATTTTAATTTAGAAATTTTAGTAAGATTACCCAAAAATTATCTGAAGTTTACCAACTGATTCTTGAATCGTTTGACCCTAGTAACACTGGAATTTGGGTTTGTAAGAAGTCACCCCAACTTGTCTTCTTCAGTATTCTCCTTCGTTGTATAATTTGTGTTTTAAATATTTGGCAAGATACACTGCAAGTGGGTGTATTCCCCAAGATTGATATTAGACACATACTAGTTTTGTTCACTAATATCCTCATATATATTTATTTTTACCTGTGTAGTAGAAGGGAAACTTGGAAAGTCAAAAGACTCATTCCTGCATTTAAGATGCAGTGTGCTTTCTTAAGTAGCTCAGTTCTTGAGGACTTTTTAAAAAATCATTGTCCATGGCAATGTTTGGTACCTTTGAACTCTAGAATGCCTTCTAATTCAGCATATTGAGCTATAGCAGAAAATCAAACAGTGCAGAGTAGTGGGGACAGGGAAAAACTATCAGTCTTTCTAAGTCACATGTTTTCTCAACACACTGGTTTCCATTGGCATCAGCATTCATAGTACAGTGTCTGTTGTAAGAACTTTCTTCCTTAGTGAAGCGATGACCTACAGCTTGTGAGTGATCCTTTCAAAAGTAACCATGATTTGGGTGTTACTCCAAATCAATGTTTTCCAAAGAAAACAATAATTTCATTCCTTCTGTATTTTACAAGTACCTAATGATGTGGTACTTGTAAAATACAGAGAAGCTAATAAAAATAAATGTTTTTTAAAACATAAAACAGATAATAGAAAAATCACAGGGAATATAAGTAAAATGGTATCTCAGAAGTGAAATATTTGTGAAACAAGATGGTACCAAAATCATATTCCTAATCATTTTTGATTTTGTTTTTGTTCTGAAAGTTTCTTTCGGTGCTGGGAATTGAATTCAGGACCTAACACTTGGAGGCAGGCCTTGTTCCACTAAGCTACAGCCCTGGCTCTTTCTCTTCATTTTTTAAAAGCAGTCTCCATTTGAACAGTTTATCCCATATGTGCATTGATATCTCAATATAGTGCTCAGGGTTACATGGGAGGTTAAGTGTCTTAACTTTTTTCTAGTGCCATGTCATGTTTTGTCTTATTTTGAACTGGTAAGTATACAAAAAAGAGATTAGTAATTCTGTCATCATCATCCTATTTTTTGTTTGTTTGTTTTATAAGAATCTTACTATGTAGTTCAGATGACTTTTGGACTAATTATCCCAGGTTGACCTTGAACTATCTACAGTCCTTTCTCAGTCTTCCAGGTTAGCAGATTAAAGGTGTGTGCTGCCATTCCCAGCTCTATAATTTCCCTTTATGTTAATGTCTTCAGAACCCATAGTAAATAAACCTCATGAACCCATGCAATTTAAGCATTTTTTAAATTATACAGCCATAGATGAAAAAAACAAAACAAACCACAGATGTATTCTTTTTTGTTGGTGGTGGTATTCTCTTTTTGTTGGTGTTGATTGGGTTGTTTGTGGAAGGGGTTGGCTCTTTGAGACAGGGTCTCACTATGTAATCCAGTGTAGCTTGAAATTCATGGCAGTTCTCTTGCCTCAGCTTTCCAACTGCTGAGATTATAGGCCTGTGCCACCACTTCGGGCTCACAGATACAGTCTTGATCCTTTCATTTTCCTACAGAATTTCTTTTATATGCCACAGAAATTTGCAATGAAAATTAAAGTTACCTTCAGTCTTAAAATATATCTCCCTGAATGGCTACATTCTTATTTGTAAAAATTAATATATATCATAATTTGGTTTGGTTTAGGCTGAGCCAGATGGCTCAGTGGACTAAAAGCGCCTGCTTAGGCAGAGCACAGTAGCCAGGGTTCAATCCCCAGCGGGCTGTGCTAGTCCTGCCCCTCGCGCAATTGAGACTGGGTGTGGTGGCACGCACCTGTAATCCCAGCGCTTGGGAGACTGAAAACAGGAGAATCATTACAAGTCTGATCTATGTGGTGAGACCCTATAGACCCTGTAGTAAATACATTTTTAAAAAATTTGTTTTACATATCTTATATAGGTGTTTTGTGGTGGCCTTTCCTGTTTGTCTCTTCTCTTCTCCTCTTTTCTCTTCCCTTCTTGTCTTCCTCTCTCCCTCTGAGTATGACAACTAGTCTATGGCCATACCACCCTAAACACGCCCAATCTCGTCTGAGTATGACAACCATACACCAATTATGCACCAAAAATTTTAAAATTATTAAAAAAATTTACCAATATTTATTAATTGTACAACTAAAAGGGTTAGGATGATATATTCATGTAAGTGTGTCATGCAGTAATTAAATGCAGCCATCCTTTTTCCACACACATAAAACCTTGCACTCTTTCCTGTTTCTTGCAACTATTCTAGGTCATATTCCTGAGTGGATCAAAATGCAGTAGTTCTGGATTCTTGGGGGCTGAAAAGTAACATTGTATAAAATGAAAACTGTATCTATGTGTGTTCTATACTATGAGAAGCATCACCGATTTGACATACTTTCCACTACTTAAATCATTTCAATAATTCAGTATAATTGTTAATTGGTGTGATTTTTTTTGATGCTTTTGAGTCTTTATATTTTAATATGTTTAATGGGAAATAAAGAGGGTTTCAACCTTGAGGAAAAGCATTCCCCATGTATATCAACCAGGATTTCATTTTACAGAATTTCAAGCTTGCATATTATGTGATCCGAACTTTTCTACTTATAGAAATGATGATCTGACCTGCCATATGTCTTGGGCATAGCACTAGGTAGAACTAAACCTGGGTTTAATGTTCCAAAGCTACATTTACCTTAAATAAAATGGGAAGGTGTTCCCTATGATCTGGCTATTGATTTCTTCTGGGTAACAGCGGTCTCCTTCTACCTAGCAGAAACAAAATATTTTTCTTTGTGTTATCTTACTGGTGTATTTAGGGTTGAGTTTTGTTTTGTTGTTTTTCCACTGAGGAAAATTTGTCAGTTTGTTTTGTTTGAAACAGGGTCTTGGTGTGTAGTTGTCATGATTGGGTTTTTCAAGGGGAACAACAGTACAATGCAGGACACATTTTATAAGATTATTTTATAATGAATTACCCAAAGAATCATATACATGGAATGTAAGAAATCTGTCTAACACCCTAAAGATCAAAGAGTCAAGCAAAGAGCCTGGATACTAATAATCCTGCATGAGTCCAGCTGAAAACCTAGAGCTCCTCAAAATGCCTCCCACAAGACCATCTGGAGGCCTAGAGTCCATGATAATGTCTCATGCAGGCCCACTTCATGGATATACACTGGGAAGGCCCAAAGGTCAGTGGTGGAAACTAGAAAGTCTGTGCCAGTGGTATGAAGGATCTGGGCTAGCAGGCTGAAGGATGTAAACTGGACCCAAGAAGCAATGCTCAAGGTAAGCACTAGAGCTCCCAGTCATCTTCAGCAACAATGAGGTCCCAAGCTCCTCCAGTGATGGGAAAGCTGAGTTCCCATCAGGAAAGCCAATGCAACAAGCTTCTCCAGTAGACTGAGCTGTATACCATCTTTGCCTCCAGAACCAGGAAGTAACGTTCAAGATGAGGACTAGACCTCCTCCAAAGTAAACTGTAGCCCTTCTCAGCAATGAGATCTCCAGCTCCTCCTCCTCCAAGAGCAGCCAAATTCATCTTGAAAGCCAACATGGCAGTGTGGTCCAGCAGAATAGCCCAAGAAAACCAACAGCTTTTCCAAACAGCTTTCCTATCAGCCTCTCTCTCTCTCTCTCTCTCTCCAGTTTTGCCTCTTAGGCTGCTGGTAACAATCCTCAGGTGGCCTGCCACACCCAGCACCACACTAGTTAGTTCAGCTGGGTATAACAAGTTGATCACCAGTGGGGAATCCACCACAATAGTCCAGGCTGGTCTCAAATTCACATTGTGTAGCCCAAGCTGGCTTTAAACTCATGATTATCCTACCTCAGCTCCTCACTGCACTTGGCTAAAACTCACTTTTCCAGAAATCTAAGGGTTTTATGTGAGACTCTTCGAGTTCTAAGTCCCTTCTTGGCAGGAACCCAAGATCTGATTTCTCCCCATATGGGTATTAATGAGTGTGTAGTTATAAAGACTGGTTTACACATTTCAACTTGTATTATCATAAACTCACTGAGGTTAGAGCAGCATTTACAGATTCTGTAGGTTACAAGGTAGAAAATTTATTTCTGAAATGAAGATAGGACTGCATATTTTGAGATATTATAAACCATCATCCAACCAAGGTCTCTCACGCTCCTTTTTTTGTGGTACCAGGGATTGAACTCAGGACCACTGCACTAGCCAGGCAAGCGCTTATTCTACTGAGCTATCTCTTTGGCCCCTACTCACTCTCTTTTTGGTTAGACTTAAGTTTAGAGAGGATATGCTTTAATGGAAAAAAACATGCTTTTATTCTCAGCAGTATGAATATGAAAGTACTTTTAAAGAAAACAGTATAAAACCAGAGAAATGAATACCAAACGAGTAGATTAACAAGAAAAAAAAACCTCATTTTTTAAATGATTGTCTGAAGGTCAACATCAGTAATAAGAATTGTGAAATGTATTTCTACCTTTCTTCGTTCATTTTACATAAAGGAAATATGTGAAATACCCCTGAAAGATTTAGTTGCGGGTGCCAAAAGATCCCTTGTCATTTCAGTGTCCTGTAACCTAACCCCTACACTACTGTGCACCTTTGTAATTTAATATATTCCTATTGAGACATCTATGCTGGAACATTGTTAGCAAGACTTTCTACACATTCCTGGTTACATGTCAGCTACCAAACTGAGCAGAAAAACCCTTAAAGCATCAACTCTCAGGTACCTTTTACAGAGGGCTCATTCTTGGTGATTTGAATGATGTTTTTTTTTTTTTTCCTACCTAGCTTATAGACTTATTTCTATCAAAGCTGCCTAGAAAATATACCTTTTCCATGTTTGTCTCTGTAGTGAAATCCTGGAAAACACTGGTCTCGTGTCAGATTTTGTACTTGCTGTGCTATAGGTTGAGTGCAGACACCTATAGAGTGGGCTTCTGACAGGCTTCTGTGCCATCCTTCCCAGCAAACCCCTTGTGAAGTTCTTTTTTGCCTAATACGAGATTCATTGCCCCTTGTTGTATATGTCTTTGCAACAGAAATCTCAAAGTTTCCTTTACTGGGGGACTAACTAACTTACATACATCATGAATAGGCATACATTTCTTTTTGTTCAGAATTTAATCTATTTTTTCCTAAATTTAGTACTTTCCCTCCATTTTACCTTGAATAACCATTATACTTACTAGACAGGGCTCGCAAGCCAGTTTAGGGCTATGCTCTCAGACAAAAGAAAATCCTTGTCAGAAGACCTTGTCTTAGTTCTCTTCTTACAGAATCTCAGACTTTAGAGAAACCTGCCTAGCAAAATACTTGCTAAATTGGGTTTGTACTCACTTCCCCATTTTAAAACTCTAGCAAGCACAAGAGTACTAGAAAAGGATGTATGTGGTCTAAGTCCCACTATAAATTTATTTTATTTTATTTATTTATTTATTTTTGACGTTATTTTTATTTTAAAGAAAAAAAATAAAAACAATGGTACAAAATCTCAAAACAAGATTTTAGGAGAGTAACAATGGTTAGTACATTGTGTATTGTTTATAAATTTATTTTTGCCTTTCCTTTTTATCATCTTGATGTATTTTGCCCATCCTCCTTGCATACATACTTTGTCTCTGTAGAATGCTAAAGGTACTAACTATATCTCTTTCATCTTTATGTCCCTAGTTGCACACTTAACTGTATCATGTCTTTAGCAGGTTCTCTCTTGCAATTTTGTATGCATTTGCTACCACTTCATGGTCTTCTTATTCTCTATAAATATGCTCAAGTAGGTTTCATGATAGCACTACTCCCTCAGACCCATGTACCGCATAGCTACTGTTTAAGCTTCTCAAAAACCACCATTTTTATATTCTATTCATCAGTCAGCTAACAAAACCTAATTTATGATGCCAACTTGCAAGATCTTCCCATAGCTAATTCATCAGTGGCCAGAGTTTTCCTGTTGATCTTTTTCCTTTTTTTTTTTTTTTTTTTTTTTAACACTAGATTAAGGACAATTTATTGTTTTATTTACAGAAAACTCAAGAGTACACTTAGCCCAGTTTAGTGGTAAGCTCTTTGGCCTTTGCATTCTCCAGCTTGACAATATGAGCCAAAGATTTTGGACCCAGAACATTGCCTCCCCAGTGACGGCAGATCTTATTATATGTCACTGTGGTTGGTCCTGATGGCCTCCACCAGCTTCGCTAGCCCACCTTTGTCTTCCAAGTTGACTTGCGTGAAGGTGACATTGGTACAGGTCTTTCTGTCGACCAGATGCCCCAGCCTGGCCTTCACCTTGATGATGCAGTAAAGGACCCCCATGTTGCGACACAGGGCAGGCAGGAACATGACCAGCTCGATGGGGTCTACGTCATATGCAATCACCACAGCTGAATTTTCTTGTTCTCTACCAGAGTGGTGAGCAGTAGCTTTCTTTTTTGCCCAGGCCAACAGCCTCTGCTACTCTTGCTCAGTCTCTGGTATGTACTTGTGGGAGAGCTTAAGAAGCTGGGTAGCTGTTTGGCAGTCTAAAGCCTGGGTGAGCTGGTTAGTCGCTGGGGGCACTTCAGCCACTTTTACGGGATGGCCCTCTGTCGCTACAGTGGGATATAGCGGGGCCATTTGACAAAGCAAGTGAGGCCTCTCTTGAGCTGGATGTCCTATCCAATGCCAGAATTCTTTGGCCTCTTCTCAAATGGGATTTACCACCTTCTTGGCTTCCTGCTGCTTCTTGACAGCAGGAGCCAGGGCCACCTTCTTGCCC
Source organism: Octodon degus (assembly GCF_000260255.1). Lineage (NCBI taxonomy): Eukaryota > Metazoa > Chordata > Mammalia > Rodentia > Octodontidae > Octodon > Octodon degus. The sequence continues at coordinate 4,807,385 of NW_004524668.1, forward strand.
TTGGCCTTCTTCCCTTTTGGCATCTAGGCCTGCTGACTGAAAGAGACTGCAAAAGGAATTGTGGGTAATATCTGATCATCTTTTTGACACTATTATTCACTCTTTTTTTCCTTCTCTTGTAGTCATGTTCATGAACAAAACTTATGCAGTAAAATATGTTAGCATTCATTTTTCTTGAGTTTTGACAAACTCATAAAACTTGTATAATCATAGTTTTAACTCATTATTTTCATATTTGGACCTTGTTTTCTTAGAATTTTAAGTAGATTTCATCTACTGAAAGGATAGATAGCTCCCCAGTATAGGCTGATAACTTCCAAATTTTTGTGTCCATCCTGAGTCTAAACTTCAGTCTGTTTCCAGTGATTACCAAGTAGAAATCTCACCCATAGCAATTTGAGCATAGCCAGAGTTAAACTAATCACCATCTTCCCACTACACACATCTGTTTGTGACTCTGCCTTTAATTAAAATTCTGAAATCATGGTTGATGGACTTTTTCCTGATTTCCTTTTCTGCTCCCCCATGAGTTATCCTTTGCTTCTTTACCAGGGCTCCTAGATATAATTGTTTTTTCCATAACTTGAGAAACAAATAAGAATGAGACAGTTTCAAATCAAATTGGTAGGACAGTTCCAATAATTAACACATTGCATACGCTGTTCCTAGTGGTTAATTGCTGTACAAGATGCAGACTTGATATCCTATTTATAAACACTACCAGAGCAAATCCTTCTATTCATTAAGAGAATGTAACTATATATCTATCCTAACCATTTTGAATACACAGATACAAAATGAACATTCATCTGTATCCCCTTTTTTATTTGGTTCCATCATTTGAATATTATAGGTGTGTTAACTCAGCAAAATATTCTAAAAGAGTTCAGTAGTCCATTATAGTATTGGGTCTTCCGCTTGACTGGCAATGTCAGAAATTGTTGACCTGAGTCCCCTATAGCTCAACATAACAGCATGGCTTTACTTCTTATACTTCATTTTTATACTTTTCTGCTGGATGGTTAAGACCAAGATAAAGCAAGACCTAGGCAATAAGAGTTGTAGCTTTTGGATCTGATAAGGTCAGTTAAATCCCCTCAGGATTTATCCTGAGATCCCTGGTACAGTTTATTTGCTGAGTTTGTTCCCTCTACTCCATTTCCTTCCACTACTGCCTAGACCTACATTTCTGCTTGGGGTGCCTGTCAGCTTTCCTGCTCAGATTTGCCCTCCTTCAGGTCATTCTCTACCAAGTAGCTGGAAAACTGTCTTAAAATACATACCTTCTGGGCATGGTGGTACATACCTGTTAATTACAACACTGAGGTGGTTAAGGCCAGGAGGATGAAGTTCAAGGCCAGTCTGCCCTACATAGTGAGACCCTGTCTCAAAAAAACAGAAAAAGAAAATACAGATCTAGGCAGAGTGTGGCTCAGTAGTAAAGAGCTTGCTGACTTGTACAAGTCATTTTTAAGTCTGATCCCTAAATCTGTTAAATAAAAATACAGATCTGTAGATCCAGCCTTGTATCATTGCTTAAACTTATCAGGGTGTGTTGGATGAGAGTAGAAAGCATTCTTCTCAAAGATCAACTCTTAAGGTCTTCTTATTAAGACCATGTATTTATTTTCATATCCCTCTCCAGCATCTTCTGTGGAAATGAATCAGTATTTTAGAAGTTGAGAGAATGTTGAAAAAATCCACTTTTAAGTTGTAGCTGCCATCCTTTGAGTATATAGATGTGAGACCAAATACAACTTTTTGTTTTATTATGCCAAACACAGACTTGAGGTGTAGTGGCCACATGAAAGCAACAGAGTAAGACACTCTGGGTTTTTACCTTCTCGTTTTCTGTGAATTTGATGAGTTTCCTAACATTTCAATTGTTTTTTCATTTATGAAATGGTATTTTTCTGTGAAGTTGTAGTGAAGACAAAAGATATTTGTAAAGCATTTTGCATAGGGGTGGGTGAGATAGCTCAGCGGTCTAAAGTGTCTGCTTAGGCAGGCGCAGGGGACCACAGTTCAATCCCCAGCACCACATGCAGCGCCAGCCCCATCCTCAGGGCAGGCAGAGCCAGTCCCCTAAAAAAAGCATTTAGCACAATGACTGCTGTGACTATTGTATCCTATATAACTGTTGAATAATATTAATGTTTTCAACTAGTATAAAAGTAAAAATGTTACTTTTGAACTGTACTGAATAGATGAGTATTGTAATGTCTCCTATGAGGAATTTTACATAGGACGTACAGAATCTCAAGAGATACTGTCTGAAAAGTTTTATTATTATTTTCAAATACTAGTTATTGAACTCAGTACTTTGGACAAGAGTTCTACCCCTGAGCCACACCGTGCCACCCTTTTAAGTTTTATTTTGAGGCAGAATCTTTGAGGCAAGATTGGCCTTAAACTTGGAATCTCATGCATCAAACTTTGCTGGAATTACAGACAACTACAACCATGTCCAGCTGAAAAGTTCTTATAAAATGCTCATTGTGGGCCCAGGGAGATAGCTCAGTAGAATAAGCGCTTTCCTAGGAAGTACGGGGTCCTGAGTGTAATCCCCGGTACCTAAAAAAATAAAAAGAAATGCTCGTTGTGAGATAGTGGGAAATCCCTTAGTATAGTCTCTATGGATGTGTAACTTTGTTTAAAAATGTTGTGTCGGGGCCGGGGAGATGGCTCAGTGGAATAAGCGCTTCCCTGGCAAGTGCAAGGGCCTGAGTTCAATCCCTGGTTCTGAAAGAAAAAAATTGTATATATTACATCATTTAATCTTTACAACACACGTCTTAAAATAATTCGTGCTACAGTTGGGGCATAAGAATAATGTCTGCTTAAGTTCTGCCATGAAAAGAAATGAGAGATTGTACATGCTGCACCCACACATGAGCTTTCAAACCCCAACACAAATTGAGGAGAGTCACGGAGACCACATGTTCATGGTTCAAATTACATGCAGTGTGTATTCATAAAATAGAAAGATTAGTGGTTGCTAGAGATGGAGAGAGAAGAGGGTTATGAGGAAATGCTAGTGGGCCAGGAGTTTCTTTTGTGGTTGATAGCATTATTTTAAAACAAATTGGTGAAGGTTACACAGTTCTTATGAGTTTGCTATAAATTGCTAAATATTATTCTTTTAAAAGGTGAATTTTATAACGGGGATTTATGTCAGTTAACTGAACTCATACAGTTCAGGCTGTCCTTGAACTCTCAGCCATCCTGCTGTCTCAGCCTTCCCAGTGCTAGGATTACAGGCATGTGCTATCACTCCCATCCATCTCTCATACTTTTAAAATGTATGAGGCTTTGCTTTTCTTTTTTCTTTTGCCTTTTTGAGGTATGGTTTCACGATACAATTTAGGCTAGCCTTGAGCTCACTTTGTAGCCCAAGCTGGCCTCAGACTTGAAAAGATCCTCCTGCCTCAGCTTTCCAAGTGCTGGGATTGCAGGCATGTGCCACTATACCTGTTGATTATTTGTAATATAAATCACACAGAATTTGAGTGACATTTATTTTTATCAGTAAATCTGTCACACAGGGAAGAGCTATAGATTGTCATGTGTTAAAATATACTTACCAGTGTTTTGAATGATTCCTAATAGTTTGCAGGACCAATACCTTATTGTTACATCAGTTATTATTACTTGGTAATAAGAATAGGAAGAATGAAAGAATTCCTCAGAAATATTTTATCTAAATTATTTTAAACAATTATCAGTAATCACCACATTCATCGTGGGGAGTTAGTACATAACACACTTTAATCTTTTTATATCCCTTTCACCTTACTTACCTCTCCTCCCATCTCCTGGTCCCCTTCCTGTTTGGAAAAGATGTAGCTCCCTGTTTCCTATTATCTTGCACTTTAACTTATACTTTAGGGTTTCGCATATAAGAGAAGCCATATGATATTTAAAAGTTTATATGTCTTGTTTATTTCTCTTCATGTTATGATCTCAATATATCTATCCATTTTTCTAATAATGACTCAAATTTATCCTGTTTAAGGCAGAGTAGTACTATGTTGCATATAAATACATTTTCTTTATCTTTGTGTCTGTTAGTGGGCATACAGTAACAGCTATCCCACCACTGACAGTAGCAAATCAGAAACAATGATAGTGTGAAAGACAAACTAGATGTTGATACATCTTATGAATCAGCAATGAGAAAGAGATCTGCAGGGGGCCTGCTGGTTAGCTCAATTGTTGAAAGTGCCTGCTTGGGCAAATGCAGTCAGTCGCAGGGGACCATGGTTCGATCCCTGTGCTGTATCAGATCCATCCTTAAGGCAGCCTGAGCCAGCAAAAAAAAAAGATCTGCAATAATCTAGACCAAAGGCAAACCAAGTATTGGCACACAATAAGTACCTGCTAAATCCAACAACTATGCCACAATTAACAGTAGGAAATGGTTCGACAGTAATAGAATGGAGTCATTTAATATGGGAAAAATAATAAGGCCTAATTGTACTATTAACAATGGGGAAGGTGGAGTTGAAAAGGGAAAAATGAAAAGTAAAATTTGAAATTTTTACTTAAATTTTTAACTTTAAAAATAAAAGGACACCAAAGTGAGATGATAAATCTAAAGAATAGAAGAGAATATTAGATAAAAGTAACAGACAAGAAGGAAAAAGGGCAAAAGGAGAAGGCTGTGGCAGCCATCTAGGCCTAGGCATTTCCCTGATAGTATTGGCAGATACCTTGGCAGACCAGCGAGCTCTGTGTCGGATGCAGGCAGCAGAGTATGCAGGGCGGGCTCTTGAGCAAGCAGTCAAAAACACTGGACTCATGCCGGCACATTCAGACCCTAAAAGCCCCTCGGAGAGCTGCACACTGTGGGCCTGGCTTCTACCCGTGTCCCATACAACATGAGCGTGGCCCTTCTTCCTCGCCTAATGTCATCCTGTATTCCGGGTTGTTGTTTTTTTTTTCCGTTTAATTTGTATCCTCCCCAGAATTGTCTCAGTGACCGTCTTTCACACAGTCACTGTGATATGGCGGACCCTGAAGCGATCCCAGGCTAGCTCAGTCCTGAACAACTCACCCAGTCCCCAAATGGTTTCTGATTAATCTCAAATATGGCAGGTGCAGCATCTTTTCCAACTCTACATTGTCATGGGGAAGAAGTTACTTGGAGTGTAAAGCTCTGTACCAGTTTTGAGCGTTGAGTAAAAATGGACTTTTCTTGAGGCTCACACTATAAGCCCTCTCTGGTTTCTCTGTAGATCTGTCAACCCTCTCCGGGTTGCATATACTCAGGTCCTATTCCGCAGGAGTCAGGTTTAACATTCCTACCTGCTTCCTATTGCTGGCCACTTCTTCAGTTTCTGTATGATTGCTATACTTTCCATTGGCTTTGTTAATTCTCAGCATTTTTCTTCGCTAAATTGTCTTTTGTGAGTCCAGATCCTGGAGAAAGTGATCTGCTACAGAATGCTACACTATCTTTTTTTTTTTTTTTTTTTTTTTGAGGAACCGGGGATTGAACTCAGATCCTTGCGCTTGCCAGGGAAGCGCTTATTCCACTGAGCCATCTCCCCATCCCTAAACTACTATCTTTTTATCTGTCCTTTGTATGTGAATTTTTTGATACCATTTATTTCAGGTCAATTTTTATAAGAGTAAAGTTTAGGAAAATTCTACTTTGTTTGACTTACAATTTGAAATTATTCAACAAGCATTCACACAACTAAACTATAAGTAAATGTTACTATTTTTAATCACATTTTTGATAACATTCTTGCATTTCTTGAAACTGTATTTATGTAGGTTCTAGGGAGTCCTGCAAGTGTATGCGTACACTCTACTACTAAAGTTATACCCCCAAAATCTGTATTCATTTTTAAATTAATTGCAGTACTTAAAATATTCTTTGCCCCAATAGTGGGGAATGGTCCCAGAGCATTGCACCTTCCACTGGCTAGTACATACTCTACAAATGATCCCCATTCTCTTTACATTTTTGAGATAGGATCTCACTAAGTTGTTAAGGCAGGCCTTGAATTTCTGATCCTCGTGCCTCAGTAGTTAGAATTACAGTTGCATACCATCACATCCTGCATAGAACACATTTTTATTGCCTATTTGCTTCTGTATTTTGGAGTGTATTAAAGAAGGCTGTTCAAATTGGAAACTATCACTGAAAGTCAAGAAGTGTAGATGTCCTCATGAATTTTGCAAGGTAGCTAGAAAATGTGACTGATTTCATTTGTTCACATAAAATTGACTGATATACCAACTATGTGATACACCTTTTTCTGACCTCTGACCCACCAGGATTACTGAAAAAAAGGGGTCTCTTGCCACCAGGATCTTGATGGTTTTATAGACAGACAGATGTATAATTATTGGGATGGGGAGGTGAAGAAATGGTGCCTTTTACTTGTAGTGATTCCCTTCTGTTAAGGTTATGGTGTGTAAACCGTAAGAAATGTAGACTTACAAATCATGTTGGAAGTTTTACATACTCAAGATAATATGCTGCAGTTTAGCCTTTTATTCAGGTGAAAAGCATTGAGTATATGAAACTACTGTAATTAGGTTGTAGTCTCTTAAAAGTTATACATTCATTACAATGATGGCATGTCCACATCTGTTCTAGATTTGCCTTCAAGTTGCACTACATTTTGACAATGGTAAAAGTGACAAAAGAATTAAAATGCAAAAATGGCTGAGAACCTGCAGAAAGAGCAGTAAAATCAAATTTAGAGGCCAGGAAGATAAGCTAATAATCATCTTTGTTCTCACTGATGACAGAATTGCATAGTGGACTGACCTTTGTTTAGCTGTTTAGAACAGTTCCTCTACTTAAAGTCATTTCACTAATTTATTTTTCCAATCACTTTGACATATATTATGCTTTAGGGGTAACAGACAAGCATATGCTTCTCACTGGCCTCCTACGCTGAAGAACCACTTCTGTTACAAAACCAAGATAATTGTATAAAAATAAAAATGAAGCTAGAATTAGAGGAGAAAGTGTAAAAAGGAAGTAAATTAGAAAGGGAGGGTATTGTGTGGGAAAGAATAATTTTTGAAGTTACATCTGTTGTAATTTTCACTCCATCCTTTATTCTCTGGAGTCAATGTCTCTTTCTGTAGTCAATTTTTCTAATCTCTGAAAAGAAATATATAGTATCTACCTAACTGAAGGACTTAGCCTGTGTTGCTCACAGACTTTACCTTTGAGGTTACTTTTGATCTTATGGCCTTTGCTTATGAACAAAACTTGAATGAGCATCTTCTTGGGACCAGGTATTTTGTTAAATGCTGTGAAATAATGGCACGATTCTTAGTTCCAAAGGGCTCAAATTAACATTTTTCTGAACTGGTACATAAAATTGAAGTTATTGCTTTTCTGCTGGTGGACACCGCGGAGGAAGCATCATCAGGCTCTCTTCCGACTGCCGTCATGTCTAAGTCAGAGTCTCCCAAGGAGCCCGAACAACTACGGAAGCTCTTCATCGGAGGGCTGAGCTTTGAAACAACTGATGAGAGTCTGAGGA
>NW_004524668.1:4816001-4826846 GCF_000260255.1 Octodon degus
CATTCCAACAAAGGGTTTTAATGTAGACCTTTTTTTGCACCCATGCTGTTGATTGCTAAATGTAATAGTCTGATCATGACGCTGAATAAATGTGTCTTTTTAAAAAAAAAAAAAAAAAAATTGAAGTTATTGCTGCTATGCTTCCAAAACACATAAGGGACTCAAAGATAGATTATGAGACTGATGCAACAGTGATTTCATTGTGATTTAAGTGAATTGATTTCAAAGTCTTTAGTTACTGAGACATTATCAAAACCAGATTTTAGGTGAAATTGTTGCTTGAAACAAGATAGAAGTCTTGAAATTTTAAGAAAGTTATCAAAGAGGAATTGTAGGATTTAGTGACTAAAAGGAGTGTGGGCGGGGAGAGGCCAAGACTGAGGTTGCATCAGATAGTAGCTGCAACAAACGAGCAAAATGGCAAATCAATCTGTGATAAAGTTGTCATCCAAAAAAATCGCAGGCAAATGGGAATTATAGCCACTAGATTTGTTAAAGATTAAATAGGAAAACAAAAAAATGACTTTCCTTCATTCTGGAGCAGAGCCCAAACATCTAGCTAAGCTTGGGTTTTTAGGCTACGTATATAAGGAAGCATTGTATACTCACCCAGCAGTATCTAAAACTGATAAATGACAAAGCAGCTCCAGCAGTATTCTTCCAGCTAAGCATATCTAACTATAGAATCAATAGCTTGATCCTTAGTCTAAATTGAAGGCTGGTATATCCAGGCTGTTTGCCAATGACAATCCCCTGGTGTCATCCTTGTGTTAATCAGCTTTTCCACATTGTGGCAAAATACCTGGTACCTGTGACTTAAGGAGAGTAGGTTATTTGGCTAACACAGTTTCTGAGGTTTCAGTCCCTGGTCAGTGGGCTTGAAGGGAGAAACCACTCGATGGAAAAGCATGGTATAGAAAACCTGTTTAACCTATGGCAGCCAGGAAGCAGAGGGTGGGACAAATGAGAGGAAGGGGCAGTGGACAAGAATATACTCTCAGGTCACAGCCCCAGTGACCCACCTTCTCTAACGAGGTTCCACTTCCTAACAGCAAGTTCAGTCCACTGATGAGTATAGTGCTTCCGTGACCAGTCACGTTCAAGAGCTCCTCTGCTAAACACGTAAGCCTTTCGTGGGATGTTTTTGACCCAAAACTTAATAATCTATGACCTGAGGATGCTGGTTTGGAGCCCAATAGCTGTTGCTTTATGGTGGTCTGCAACTGCTGTACACTTAAAATGAAGGGTACATCAACTGCTGTTGAGCTGATATACCCCTTTATCACTCTATCCAGAAGGACTTTAAGGTTATTCTGTGTAAAATAAAACTAGTCTTGGCCAAAATAGAAGATGAAATACAGGGTGATCATATGAAGAATGAATTGCCAAGTATGGTAATGCATGCCTGTAATCCCAGCATTCGGAGGCTGAGGCGGGAGGATTGCTGTGTCTGGGTGGGCTGCCTAAGTGATTTCGAGACCAGCTTACACTGCACAGTGAGACCCTATCTCCAAAAAATTAATTTAAAAATAAAGAAAATGAAGAATAAGAATCAGGTAATTTCTAATCAATGAGAGTCTACTATATAAATGTTTTGGTAACATCTAAAACATTCATCTGGGAGACTTTGAGGCTTGTTTATCTTAGAATTATAACTTATTAGTCCTTATTTCAAAGTAGATTTTAGAAAGATAATAGTTCAAACTTCTAATTTTGAGAGTAAGAACATTTTTCCCTAAAAGCAGAAAAGAGGCTTCAAATCTCTTGCTGTTCTGTGTACCAGGCACACTGTGTTGATAATTTTCATTTTAAGTATTGTTTCCCTTGCATAGTTTCATGCTATAATAGTGGTATTTTTGGAGGAAAAGTGGTGACTTCTTAAGCTGTTTTCTATCAACAACAAAAATTTGAAAGAACATTAAAGCCACAATAGGGAATAGCATTCTTGTCCCTTTTTTTTTTGGGGGGGGTGTTGTGTGTAGCAGCATTCTGATTTTACTGTCTGTGTAATAGCCCAGGTCATCACAATAGGAAATAACTTTCTTAATATTTGATAGTGGAGAAGTTTTCAAATATTTTGAGATCTTAAATTTTGTAACTAGAATAAAATAACGTTGACCTGATTGGTAGAAATGCTCCATATATTTTAAGGTGCCGTTTAATTTTATGCCATATAGAAGGCAAAAAGAAAATGACTTGTCATTGCTATAATTTCAACTTGATTAAAATGTACATTTCTTAGGGCCGGGGAGATGGCTCAGTAGAATAAGCACTTGTCTGGCAAGCACAAGGGCCTGAGTTCAATCCCCGGTTCTGCACCCCCCCACACAAAAAGCAGATTTCTTTCATTTATTTTCTGTTGATAGAATTTTTCAAAGATAGCACATATTCATTAGAGAAAATTCATTATAAAATCATGATAAAATTTAGAATCTTGTCTTGACTAAAGAAATCAAAAGCCAGTGAGTACATCGGTAACTTTCCCGTAGAGAATACCTTCAGGTTGGGAAAAAAAGCATAGTCCATAAAGTTTAAAAATGAGAAGTTTACAGAGGTGAAGTAAAATAGCTCTTAAAGGTCGAAAAAGATGTTCACCCTCAGTCATGAATGGAGAAGCCCCATTTTGTAGCAATAAGCTTAGCAAATACAATGTCAAGCACCTGTGAGTATGGAAGGGTTCCAGCACTCATGTATTGGTAATAGGATACAAAATATTTCAGCCTTCTTGAAACTAAATCTTGCAATGTCTGTTACATACATAAGTGAAAAGAAGGAGAGTGATAACACTTCTTTAGATCCATTTTGGTAGTAAAATATTAGGTAAGGATTTGTATAGGGGCCAGGGAGATGGCTCAGTGGAATTAAGTGCTTCCCTGGCAAGCACAAGGGCCTGAGTTCAATCCCCAGTTCTGCCTCCCCCCCAAAAGGATTTGTATATTGGTGTTGGATGGCAAAAAGAATAAAAACTAAAATTATACTGAAAAAAAGCCCTTGAAATCCACTATTCTGATGATTGCATAAAATTTAAAATGTTATGTTATTTTAAAGTCTTTCTGTTAGGTTTTGTGTCTAGTTGTCCCCCCAAAGCCTCATGCAGTCATGGGGCAGGGACTTCTAGAGATTGTGACTGATTTATGATCTATTGAGATTATGGGTGATCCAAGGCTGGGATTATGGATCTTAGTACTGCTAGGATTATGAATGTATGTATTCCCCCAGCCTGGGGCAGAGATCCTGAATGCAATATAAGACAGACAGACAAATCCCTCTCTCTGTCTGTCTGTCTGTCTGTCTGTCTGTCTGTCTGTCTCTGTTGCCATTGTTGCTGCTACTCCTTCCTTGGCATGAACTGATACACTCTGCCCTGTGCCACTCTGCCTTGGAGCCAGCTGAGTATGGACTGAAACCTCCAGTAACTGAGCTAAATAACCTTTTCCTTCCTTCATTTTGGGTGTTGGGTATTTGTCCCAGCAACGAGAGAAGAGTGAGTGAGACACTTTGAAAAATACTTAAATATGTCACAGAAATACGTCAATGTCAGTAAGCATTATGTTATCATCTCTGGTAGATGCATAGTAGAAATAGGGATATGCTTATATTGTTAACAGTCCAGGCCACTTTACCAACTTCATTAATACGTGGTTGACATAAGGTTAATATATGTAAACCTAAAGCATTTGACCTCTGTATACTCTACTTAAACATCACTACTATCAAGAAAACAAAACTTCCTCATGCCTATTTATAAATTCCTCCCTCCTTCCCTACCTTCACCCTTTTCCCCAGAAAAGTACCAATCTGGTATCCTATAGACTCACATTTTTATAGAATATCACACAAATGAAATGATAAACTGGGTGGGAGGTACTGTGCGGCTTCTTTAGCTTGCTCATCCTTATTCCGTAACTCTTTTGAAGAGATTGCTGGCAGTTGCAGCAGCACATTCCTGTAATTCCAGCACTGGGGAGGCTGAGGCAAGAGCCAATGGTTGGGCTATGTAGTGAGTTGAAGCCGACCCTTATGTACTATATGGCAAGAGCCTGTCTCAAAAAAACCTTTTTGAATATCCATTTACCTTTATTTGTTTAATAGATGAATGTTTTGGATATTTCCAAGTTGCTGTACACATCTCTGTATTTTTACAGATATAGGCTATTATTTCCTTAAATAACCTGAGTAAAATGGATGTAAATGAGCTATATATAGTACATTTCTAAGAAAGTACAGCTGTATTCCAGGGTACTTGTGCCATTTTATATTCCCACCAGCTTTGATTGAAAATCTTAGGCTATCCTTCTGCTATGTAATTTTCTTCATACTTTTGCCAAAAATGTATTGTGCACATATCTATAGATCTGTTCTGGGGTCTGTCTGTCTTTCCGCCTTTCCCCCACCATTGATTTAATTGTCTGGCTTGATGATAATACCCTATTGTCATAAATACTGAGGTTTTGTAGTAGTCTTTGATTTAATTGTCTGGCTTGATGATAATACCCTATTGTCATAAATACTGAGGTTTTGTAGTAGTCTTTAATTCAGATAGTATTAAGGGCTATATCTGAATTTTATCACTTCTTTTTGAATCTGACAAGTATATTGTTTTTTGTTTATTAATTACATATTTGATCTTTGAATATTAAACCAACTTCACTTTCTTGGGATAAAATTGGGAATGGTGATACACACCTATAATCCTGGCCACTAGGGTGACTAATGCAGGAGCTTTGCAGCTAACCTGGGCAATTTTTTTTCCTTTTCCACTCAGATTTTGTTACTATATTTTAGGTTATTTATAATTGTCACATTCATCATAAGGAATTTGCACTTGTACATGATATGTCTCTTTATTTTCCTTCCCTTTTTTTTTTTTTTTTTTTTTTTTTTAATGTATTTGGTACAGGATCTACAGGGTTTTCAGGGGCTCACTACGTAGATTGGACTCCTAGTGATCCTCTTGTTTTCAGCCTTCCAAGTGCTGGGATTACAGGAGTGCACCATCACGCCCAGTCTCAGTGCGCCCCATGGGCGGGACCAGCCCAGCACACTGGGGATCAAACCCTGGCTGCTGCGCTCTGCCTAAGCAGGGGCGCTTTAGTCTGCTGAGCTAGCTGTCCAGCCCTCACCTTCTCTCCTTTAATCTCTCCTCCCCCCATTTACGAGTTTTGTTTTCCTTTTTCCCGTCTTTTCTCATTTAAAAAAATTTTTTTCCTTTGCTTTTTCCCCATCTATCTTCCCTTGTTCCCCCTCCCCCTTAGAATGAACATTTTCTTCCTATTTTGCAATATGTGTTATACATTTTATCCTTATTTACACTTTTGGTTTCTCACACCAGAGAAACAGTGTGGTGTTTACATGTGTGTCTGATTTATTCATTTGTATATGGTCTCAAGGTACATCCATTTGCCTAGAAACACCTTGAGCTTATCTTCTTTATGGCAGGTTAGTATTCTACTGTATAGAAGAACCACCTTTATTGGTTCATCAGTTAATGAGCATTTGGGCTGTTTCCAATATTTATTACAGACTGTGCCACTAATAAACATGGGTGTGTATATATCACTATGGTATGATGCTTTTCATCCTTTTGGGAAGATACCAACCAGGGGAATAGCTGGTCAAGGGGAGCTTCTAGTCCTAGTTTTGTTGTGGAAGCTTCACACTGATATCCCCAGTGGTTACATTCCCACCACGAGTGGCGAAGGGTGGGAATGCAAAAGCATTTGTTTTTGGTTGATTTCTTGATGATAGCCTTTTTCCCTCCCTTGGATGAGATGAAGTCTTAGCATTGTTTTAATTTGCATATCTTTTTTTTAAAATAGGGTCTTGCAATGTAGTACATACAAGTCAGCTTGAGTATGACCAGTGATGCTGAACATTTTTGTATGTATTTATTATCTATTGTTTGTACTTCTTCATCTGGAAAGTATGTGTTCATCTCATTCCTTTTTTCTTTCTTTCTTTTTTTTTTTTTATTAAGTCTTTAAATTTGTGAGGTCTTTTTTTTTTTTTTAAGTTCTTTATATATTCTAGGTAGTAATCTTTTGTCTGAGGAACAACTACCAAATTTCTTTCCCACCCTGTAGGTCATCACATTCTGTTGCTGGTTTCTCTTGCTGTGTACAACTTTTTTAAAAAATGAGATCCCAGTTCTTTGTGATAATTCTTATGCAATCAGGGTTTATGCATAAAGTCTTTACCTACACCAATGTCTTCCAGAGGCCTACCTATTGTATCTTCTAAAAGATTTAATGCTTCTGTTTTAATATTTAGATCTTTGATCTATCAATTTTTCTTCAGTGCATGGTGAACCATAGTAACCTGGACAATTTAGGAAGATTTTGTCTCAAATATTTTAATTTTTTAAATTTTATGTTTCTGATATAGTGTCTTACTACACAGTTGGGACTCAGTGATTCTCCTGTTTCAGCCTCCCCAGTGCTGGGATTACAGGCATGCACTACCATGGCCACCGAGGCGGGACCTCTGGCATGCAGTACCAGGGATCAAACCTGGTTCCTTGTGCTCACCTAGGCAGGTGCTTAGACCACTGAGCTCTTTCTGTGGCTCTGCCTCAAATATTTCAGAAGACTGGGGTGTAGCTCAGTGGTAGAGTCCTTGCATAGCCCTGGGTTAAATCCCAGTACCAGTTAAAAAAGAGAGGAAAAAACTTTGGTTCATGGTGTATTTTTCCCATTTTACTTGCTGAAATCCTGTTGAATTTTTTCCCCTTCCGTTTAAACCCTGTGGAACATTGGACTATAATATTTGGGAATTATATTTCTGTATCAGAGTAATGCTGACTTTAAGTTAGTAATATTGTTTCTGGCCCGCCGTCAGGATGGCCGAGCGGTCTAAGGCACTGCGTTCAGAAATATTTCTTCATGTACAGTAGTATTAGGTAGAATTCAATCATCAGTCTTTTTTAAAAAAAGTTAACTCATTATAGAGAGAAAATAAGTCATAACCAACATGGTAGAATTAGCAGACAAAAATCAATTATTTGGTCATTAAGTACTATTACTACCAAGACAAGGACTTGACATAGGTGGTAAACAGAGCTGACAGAGCCTGTAGACAGAAAACTAGTGAGGACAGGGAAGTCTTACAGTGTAATCACACTCCACCACCTTTTTGACACTTAACTCTCAAACAGCAAGGTACACCTTCTTTTCAAGTCACATCACAATTTTACCAAAACCAAGGCTTAATAAATTTCAAACAGTCCAAGATAAGAACAGATGTGTTCTCTCTCCACAGTGCAATTAAACTGAAAGTAAGAAAAATAACTCTGGAAAATCCTCCAGATGTTTTAAGAAAGTCAAAGAATAGCAGCAATTATACTGTACTTTGAACTGAATACAGATGAAAACACAACAGAATTTGTGGAGTGTATCTTGCATTCATTTTTCTTACAGTTTTGAAGTTCAGAGTCGAGGAGTTTTAGTGAGCTAAAATGGAGCTATAATCAAGTCTGTATTTCCTATGAAGTTTTCCTCTGTTCCTTTCCCTTTTTCTTTTTCCCCTTTCCCCTTCCTTTATCAAGTCTGTGTTTCCTCTGCAGTTTTCCTTTCATTCTGGGAATCAAACTCATGACCTCAAGCTTGCCTGGTAAGTGCTGTGCTGCTGAGCTATCCCTGACCCTCCTTTATTCCCACTGTGGAAGAATCTTGTCCTTTACAGGCAGTTTGTACTCCTTAACTGGAGTGAAGCCCCTGGAGGAAGGCTGTCTTCTAAGCCAGTGACACAGCATCTTCAGATTGCTGTGATTTTCCTGATTCTTTCAGCCAAAAAGACCTTTTTTATTCCATTGGTTCACTGGGTTAATGTATAGGGCAGTGGTGCTGAATCTGTGGCATATGTGCCACAGCAGGCTGTTTTTATCATTGAAGGCTCTAAAAGCTTTACCATCACTGATCTAGAATAACATTCTCCCCATCTCACAGTCTTTTATCACCTGCCTGGTAAGCACAAGGTCCTGAGTTTGATTCCCAGTACAAAACAATCTCAATCCCCTACCCCCCAAAAAATCTTTCATTATAGCACATCAGCAAAGTCCCTTTAGCTATGCAGTATTACATATTCACAGGGACCATAGTTTAAGCCACAGACATTTTCGGTGGTTTCTTAATTCTACCTGCCACACAACTAAAGCAGTAATTTTTTTTAATCTTTTAATTAATTTATTTAGTACAGGGTCTCACTGCACAGCTCAAACTCGTAGTGATCCTCCTGTCTCAGCCTCTCCAGCGCTGGGATTATAGGCATACACCGGCAAGCCTGGTTTCAGTGGCCAGCTCATTGTGAAGGCTGGCGCAGCATGTAGTACCAGGGGTTATACCCAGGTCTTTGCGCTTGCCAGGCAGGTGCTTAGACCACTGAACTGTTGCCCCAGCCCCCTAAACCAGTATTTAGATGGAAATTAGTTCAGCTGCCTATATTAGAAAAGGAAAGCGCAAGGACCTGAGTTCAATCCCTGGTTCCACAAAAAAAAAAAAAAAGAAAAGGAAAAAGTTCTTAAGTTGTTGACTTTTCGCTTGCACATAAAGTATTAAGGAGAGCCAATTAAACCCCTCGGAAAGTTGAAAAAAAAATGAAAATAATAAACATAGGATAGGAAATAAATGAAATAGAAAGTATTAGAAAAATCACTTTAATCAAATGCAGCTAAGAATATCAGTAAAAGTAAACTGAGCTCTATTTTTACCTTGATGATCTTTTAATGTTAAAGCTCAAAGTGAAAACATTTTAAATTGTATTACAGATGTCTATTTTTGGTAGAATATAAATCTTAAACTTCCCTTATATTTTATTTACATTTTTAAAATTTCCATTTGTAGGTTGTAGGGAGACTAGCTCATATTAGTCAAATTTTTGATCATAAAGCAGAAAGTCTATTTTTAACATAAAAGGTACTCACAATTACCAAGTCAATACACATTTCAAGTAGCAACCCCTGAAAAGATACAGGACAAACAGACTTACCCTCTGGTATTTCTTTTGGTTGAAATCTCTCAGTAGCCCATAATTCTTACACATCACCATTATGTATGTGTGTATTACCATTATGATCCTTTGCCACTTCATTAACATCTTGACTCAAACTTTTCTCTCACTTTGGTTTCTTCTTTGTGTTGAGCCAGTTTTCTAGGTAAAGAATGACATTTTTTCTAAATTCCCAAGAGGATTTCTAAAGGGAGAAAAACGGGTGGGTTCAGAATAGGATCCATAGCTTATGGAAACTAGAGGATCAAAACTCTTGAATGTAATATAGTCAGAATGATACAGTGTTAAACTACATGATTTGAAAGCTGAGTGAAGGAAAAAAGATAAAAAGTCAGAAATGAGTAAGAAGGGATGAAAACCAGGTATTTGGTAAAGAACTCTCAGAAGGTTCCATTCTAGAACATTCTACTCTGTTTCTTTACAACCCTGTGAACAATATACTAGTGAAGTATCAGTACTTGATAAATCTTCGCAGCCTTAGTTTTTTGTTACTCAATCTATAGACCTTACTCTGGATGCACTGATTTCAAGTCTTATCCTTGGGGAGTTCATGTTGTATTCCAAAAGCATGGAGCTCTAAAAGGGAGAATTTTTAAGAAGACTTACCTGGCTCCTGTTCAGCCAGTCTACTGGGTTCATGAACTGATGTCTTCCCTTCTTGTTACCAAGATACAAGATAAGGGAAAAGTCAAAATAATTGGACAACCCAGAAAGTCATCTTCATAAATATAAAACAGCAAAACAATGGCTTTATTATTGAATAATGAGAAACAAAGTGGCAGTAAACATTAATCTGAGATTGCAGAATGAAAGAAATTTCACTCATATAGCCAGGCAGATAATAATCCATTATATATGTTATCTGTTTTGTTCATGTGTACAATGTCGGATTGAACCCAGGGCCTTCTACCCAGCTACTACGTCCCTAGCTCTTTTTAAATTTTCTTGTTTTTAGGAATTTTTTTAGAACTTTAAAAAAATTATTTGTTTGTTTGGTACAGGGTCTTACTACACAGCTCAGCTCATAGAGATCTTCCTGTCCCAGCCTCCTCAGTGCTGGATTTACAAGTGTGCACTATACCTGGTTTTAGTGGGCAGCTCAGCTTAGGACCATCACAGTATGCAGTACTGAGGATTGAACCTCAGTCCTTGCACTTGGCAGGCAGGCACTTAGACCATCAAGCTGTCTCCCTAGACCCACTTTTTAGTTTTCTGAAACAAGGTCTTGCTCTATAGACCGTGAACTCACTTTATATAGCCCAAGCTGGCCTCGAACTCACGGCAAGCCCCAGCTTCCCGAGTGCCGAAATTATAGGTGTTGCCACCAGGCCTAGCTCTCTTCTGTTTTTAATTTTGAGACAAAGTCTAGCTAAGTTGTATAAGCTGAGCTCGAACTTGTGTTCTTCCTATGTTAGCCTCTCACACATGTTCTATAAATAACTTGTCCCACTATAAAAGAAGTTTAATTTGTCCTAAATTTTCCTGGCAATTTTGGTGATCGTTTTGTGTGTGTGTGTGTGTTTGTTTTTTGGTGGAACCAGGCCCTTGCAAGCAAGCGCTTATTCTACTGAGCCATCTCCCCAGCCCCATGATCGTCTTGTGAGTCGCTTTTATCTTAATGAAAAATAAAGCGTTTTATGTCTTTATAAGAAGCAAGGAGGGTGGGGAGATGGCTCAGTGGAATAAGCGCTTGCTTGGCAAGTGCACGGGCCTGAGTTCAATCCCCGGTTCTGGGGGGAAAAAAAAGTGTGTAAGAAGCAAGTAATTACTGGAGCCAGAAGCCTAGGTGAAACTCAGTAACAGGGAGAGCAGACTGTTTTCCATGATGTTGGAATTTCTTTT
>NW_004524668.1:4826946-4840594 GCF_000260255.1 Octodon degus
AATTTTATTCATTTATTTATGTGTGTGTGGCCAGCTCAGTCCACCAGGGGGCGCGGCTGGCTGGCATGTGGTGCTGGGGGATTGAACCGTGGTCCCTGTGCTCTGCCAAGCTTGTTCTAAGTAGGTGCTTTAGACCACTGAGCCATTTCACCAGCCCCGATGTTGGAATTTCAAAGAGTAAAAATATGAAGATATAATATGTGTGTGTACCAGCTTACCACAGTGAATATATTTATGATTTATAGCAAAAGCATACTAAGAAAAAGAGCTTACAAGCTTTTAAACATTCCTAAGTTATAAGGTTGATAAAAGCTTTTCTTCGTTTTTGAAAGATTTATATAGATGTCAAAGGGATATTTAACTTAACATGAGGTTTAAGGGAAGGGGTTTTTCAGGACTCAATACCATTAAAAATTGAAAATCCCGGGGCTAGGGGGTGTCGCTCAGTAGTAATGTGCTTGCCTGGCATACATAAAGCCTTTTGCTCAATTCCCAGCATGCCCTACTCTACAGGAACCATTGTAAATCAAGTACACATCTAACATATTGAACCTACTAAGTGTCATACCTTATGAACACGATGCACTCTAGAGTGTCTTTACTGTTTATTGCCTTTGCTATCAGGTGGCTCAGATTTTTGGTGTGTGTCAGTTTCTCAGAAGTGTATTGTACTGGATGTCACTAGCCCAGGAAAAGATCAAAGTTTAAAGTACAGTTTCTAATTAAAACGGGCATTCATACTACCGTAAATTTTAAAAACTGTTAAAGGAGTTTAACAAAATTAGAGGCCATCTTTATAATTTTCTCTAACCAAATATCTAATAAAAAGAATGAGAAAAGGTCTGTTTCCTTTTTCACACCAGAAAAAAATTGAAAAAAGAATTTTAAGCCTTTACAATTTACTTGATTAGTGAATGATCTAATAAGTAGAAGCAAAATTAAATTTACTGGTATGGTTCCTTCTTAAAAGTTTCTTTTAGGTTTATATTGCAATAGAATACCTTGGGACTAAAAGGTTATTTGTCATGTGTAATGACCTCTTACATTCTTATAGAGAGTACCTGTGTTAAATCTAGGACCTTGCACGTTTCATGTGCATTCTATCACTGAACTAAATCCCTAACCCATATCTGTCTATCTATATATATATTTTTTGGTCTCTTAATTTTTTTTTAGTTGTCTCTTAATGTTTTCCAAAATGACTTCAGACATAATTCTCCTGCTCAGCCTACCTAATGCTGAAATTACAGATGTATGTCACCAGACATGAAAACCTGGCTTGTTTTGTTTTTCTATTACAAAACCAACATAGTTACCTCTTAACCAAAATGCTTGAGACCAGCAGTGTTTCCAGTTTCATGGTTTTAGATTTTGAATATTTGCATAGACTGGTTGAGCAGTCCTCCTGAAATGTGAAATGTTCCAAAATCCAAAATGTCTTGATGCTCTTAACTGAATAAAGTTTTCAGATTGTTTAATAAAGAATGCTCAACCTATACTATCTCAAGAGCTCTACTGACTTCTCCAGGTATTGAGAAGATCAAAATCCTAGGCAAAAATACAATGTTCTTAGTAAAATTAAGTTTTAAAAGTTAATATGCTTATTAGGAAAAGGTATCACTTATTAAGAAAAGAGCACTCTATTGCTAAAATTATCTCCTCAGCCCTCTAATCAATATTTTTTGAAATCGTAATTTAATCTCATTAGCTTTATGTAAACTCATTGCCACAAAGAATAGCTCATAAAAACCTGTGCTATGATTTGATCCTTATCAGTAAATTTAATAATTTAACAAGTTTACTTTTCCGAGACTAGTAAGATTGTTTTTTTTCATCTGGTCCTACTTACTCTTAAGACTTATTGTGGAGGGTGTCAGGATTGCACCAGGTATGTAGTTTAGGTTGGCCTTGAACTGCCCCAGTCCTGCTTGAGCCTCCCAGGTGATGCGATTACACGCCATGTGCCACCATGAGTTTTTCACACTTTTTATTGTTTTCCATTGCCTTTTATATATTCTCTATACTTTAATTAGCTCCCTTGTGACTTGTTTTTAAATTATCCTTTTTCAAAATAATAATCATGAACTTTTAGCAGCTTAATCAAATTTAGCAGCCTGAATAATAGGGATTTTGGCAGAGTTGATTTGTTAGGATAATTCCTACTGAAACATCATAGCCATAAAGGTTTAAATTTTTTTCCCCAGGCAATTGTAACTGTATTTTGGTCTATTCAAAAGAGCCCTGGGGCTCCAGACTCAAGTACTCCTCTGGGCTGGGTCCGCTGCCCCAAGTCTTAGCGACAGGGAACCTCATATCCTCCTTAGGTTGCTCATTCAGCAACAGTGAGCCCCAGGACAGAAGATAAAATAAAACAGGACTTCTTCCTCCACTGCAAGCGTTGATTTCTGCTGTGGCAGGATGGGAAACAGTGCAACTCTTCCTTGAAACTGGGCGGTGCTGAGGTGTCTGCCCTGTAGGTTCCTTTATACTTCCTTCCAGTCTCTGGAACTAGTTCAACTGGCGGATGAGCTGGTTGATGGGCTCACTCTGATAACCAGGTGAGCCTATCTCCTTGAGAAAGCCCACTCTGTTCTTGGTAGCTTGCCGGACCAAGACAGGTGGAAAGGGCGCAAGAAACAGGCAATCTCCTGGAAATGCGCCCCTGGGAAGATGATTTCATGAATGAGGTCTTCCAGGCAAATGACACCAAACTTGCCCTGGTGCACCTCGATCACAAGTGTTAGCCGTCAGCGGGAAGGTCTTGTTTTTGACCTTGCCCTGTCCACGTTTCAAAATGAGTTCCCAGACAGACTTCAGATTTGGAAATCCCAGGTCACATAAGGCTCCACTATCCACTGCATTTTCAGAGTTTGGGCTATTACTTTAACAAAGTCACCACTGAACAACTTCTATAGGTGAAGTGAACTCACCCCGTTAATACTTTGGAGGTGGACAACAAAGGCCAAGGAATGTTCATCAGGTGCTTTTCAGAGCACGAGGTTTGACTTCTTGTTTCACGCGCACCCTGTCACACAGCTGCCGCCAGGAATCATGAAGGAAAGATTCCAGTCACTTAAATCTGATCTCTTTTACTTTCCTCTCTTTCTTTGCTAAAAGTGTCTGCTTTGCTTGGGTAGCTTTGAGGCTTGATAAGCCTTCCTCTTGTTCAGATTTTCTGGAACCAAAAGGATCTTTTTTTCTTTGCTCATCTTCCACCATCCTTCCAGCATGAGGGCTCTAAATTCTTGTTTGAAGTTCAGTTTTTAAAAAAGATTATAAAACTAAATGTGCAATATGCATACTTTCTGCATGCTGAAAAGAAAACAGACCAAAATGTTTCATCTCAGATATGAGACATTTTTCTTACATGGAAAGGTGAGAGAAGAAGCAAATGGGAAATAAAAAGGATCAAGATGTAATATGTGTATGTATCAATTCCCATGATAAGGAGATTTTAATTCTTTTTTTTGCAGAACCGGGGATTGTACTCAGGCCCTTGCACTTGCCAGGCAGGCACTTATTCTACTGAGCTACCTTCCAAGCCCCAGTTTTAATTCTTTTTTTTTATTTTTTAGTTTTGTATTTTAGGGAAAGCTCTACAGGGTGTTCAGGTTCTCACTACTAGATCAGACTTGTAGTGATCCACCTGTTTTTTATTTGGCAGAACCAGGGATTGAACTCAGGCCCTTGAGCTTGCCAGGGAAGCGCTTATTCTACTGAGCCATCTCCCCAGCCCCTGGTTTTAATTCTTAAAAATAATTTTTGTAATTTTTGACATTCCTTTTAAGTTGGGATTTTAGATTAAAAACAGTGAGTTCATATCTGGAGTTTCTCTAGGAGATGATGTTTCTGCAAAAAGAGAAAGCGAGTACTTGTTGATGATCATAAAACTAAATGTGCAATATGCATACTCTCTGCATGCTGAAAAGAAAACAGACCAAAATGATGATCATAAAAACATGATCTATGTTCTTACATAGAATGATGTTTTAGAAAGCAGTATATCCTCAGGATGTATTACATAGCTATCTCTTGACTTAGCTCTTCTCTGTGAAAGCTAGCATTTCAGTTTGTGGAGGTTTCTTTTTTCTTTTTTGCAGAACTGGGGATTGAACTCGGGTCCTTGCACTTGCCAGGGAAACGCTTATTCTACTGATCTAGCTCCCTGGCCCAAAAAACTTTTTAAATGTCATATGGGTTTAACAGAAACTTGTATATGTATAGACCTTCTGCATTAGTGCCAGGCATTTTCTCCTAGACCATGGTTTATCTTCTAGGTTTTGCAGTAATAGAGATGTTTATCAGATCCTATGTTACAAGAGTAGAAACTATACTCTGGGGCCAGCCAAATAGCTCAACTGATTAAAGAGCCTGCAAGCAGGTGCATGGGTCAGGGGTTCAATTCCCTGGCCTGCTGTGCCAGGCCCACCCCCAGGGCACGCTGAGACAGCAGTTGAGACCCAGTGTGGTGTCGCACGTCTGTAATCCCCGCTCTTGGGAGGCTGTAAACAGGCAGATCATTCCGAGTCTGATCTAGTTGTGAGACCCTGAACACCCTGTAGATCCTTCCCTAAGAAATACAAAAAAAGAAAAGAAACTTTACTCTGGTAGAACATATGTGAAAAGCCCCTGAAAAACCATAGCATCTATAATACTAGATAATAGCATCTGTGCTAAAATAATACCTGCCGTCTGTGGGGATGGTTTGTGAAGCTCTTTAAAAATACCAGGAAAATGTGACTTTACTGTGGTTTGATATTAAAACGAAGTCATTGCCAGATTCGATGGCTCAGTTGAGAGGCTCATTGTGCCATATCTAGGGCCAGAGTTCAAAATGGAAATATTTTTAGTTTGATGCAGTTTTTGGCATAAATTGAAAACCTCTGTGGTGGGAAGATAAGGAATCTTACTAAAACCTGTATCGTATATCCCCAGTGGCTTTCCAAATGTGTGTGTTGGTTGATTAAGAAAAAAAAAAAAAAAAAAAGACTTATGAGGAATGGTTGTTTATTTTTCAAAGTAGTAGAGCTTAAATATAGCAATGAATTAAGTATGTATGGAAGCTTCTTTAAGCATCTTTAAACAAATTTTAGTTCAGGTAACTTCTGAATTCACTGCAGAGATTGTCACTTGTTCTGGGATGCTTTAGTGAAATAGAATATAAAACAAAGTAAATTTAAGTCCAGGTAGTTTCTGAATTCTATGCAGAGATTGTCACTTGTTCTGGGATGCTTTAGTGAAATACAATATAAAACAAATGATATATTCTCCTTGATAATGTCCTCTTTCAGAACTCAGCAGTAGAGTGCTTACCTAGCTGGTGTGAAACTTGATGTCTATTTCTTGGCTTTGCAAAAAATACTGATGTCTCTTTAATATAGCTAATATTACTTTTTCAGTAAACAAATTTTAGTGCCCAAATTGCACAGTGGATTAGAAAGCAAAAAACAAATCTGTGACCACATCCTAAATTTATTCCCATGTTTTAACTACTTGGATATTGTCTTATTAATCAGTGTTTTTCCCCTCCCCTCCCCTCTTCCTCTTCTCTTTCTTTTATTCCTGTTCTTCCCCTTTCACCCAACACACCTAAACTTACTGAGTTTCCTGCCAGTAATGATAGGGAAGGTGCTGTATAGCATGGTTTCTCTAGGTATCAGCGCCTGATTTTATTTTATTTTGGGTACCAGAGACTAAGCTCATGACCTTGCGCTTGCCAGGCAGCTGCTTATTCTACTAAGCTCTATCTCCCTGGCTCCACTGTCTGATTTTAAAAGGACCATATAGCTCTTAAAGGCCCGTGTATTCTTTCATCCCAGAACAAGTGACATTCTCACCTTTTTCTTGAATTTCTACTTTGAAGTCTTTTAAGACAAGACATTAGGCACTTCAGCAAGATAAATAAACAAATCTTGACTAATCAGTTTGCAAAAATCTTTAGTGTGTGGTATTAATCATTGAAGAAATGCTTTGTTTATTAATATTTTAGGTTGAATGTAGTTGATATAATCATGGAAAGAAAATCTTATATACATCTTACTTTGTTTTTTATTGTGTAGGGAAAACTACTTCTGAGTTTATACTTGATTTTAGGGAATCTGCCAAAAAAACGATCCTCTCCTTTTCCTGTTGCCTGGAATTTGAAGCAGAATTCATATGTGAATTAATAAAAAATTCTAAGCCAAACCAAACTGAACAGAATCTCAGAAATACAAAATTTGAAATAAAATGAACAGTTAAGCTCCATAACTTTTAAGAGGATAGAAGCAGAATTAAAAATCAAAAGCATGTTTGGAGTATGCTTTTAAAATACACTAGATAGACAGGGTGGTGCATGCCTGTAATCTCAGCACTCAGGCTGAGCCAGGAGTATTTCTTTGAATTCAAGGCCACTCTGGGCTACAAAGTGAGTTCAAGGCCAGTCTAAACTGCATAGTGAAACCCTGTCTCAAAATGACAAAAAATTTAAAATAAATAAAATAGATTGGTTGTATCAAATCAGATTTTTAAAAGATAGACAACTACAAAATCTACATAGTTGGTAGAAGACTATGGTACAATAGTAAGTTGAAACCCACCCATAGTTTGCATAGTTTGAGAAAGTGGTTACCTTGAGCAGGCCACAAAGGAAGAATAACAACCTAATGATCGTTGCTTGTTTATTATACTCCCCAAGGGGAAGAATTGGTTTGAGGTGTGTTGTGAAAAGTTTAGAGTATTTTTATTATAGTGCCATAATTTTAAAAAGTATTAAATGTGTTTTATCCCAAAACAGTTTGTACATTCACACTCCATTCATCTCAAAAAAAAAAAAAAAAAAAAAAGATTTAAGGCTGTCTGTGCCAGAGTCTGAATGAGCTGGGCATGGTGGCTCATGCCTGTAATCCCAGCACTTGGGAGGCTGAGGCAGGAGGATCTCCAAGAGTTTGAAGCCATTCTAGGCTCCATAGAGTTAGATTTAAGCCCAGGTTGAACTCCAGAGCGAGACCCTGTCGCAAAAATGAAACCAAACCAAGGAGGACCTCAGTGAATGATGTTACATTTTTGTAGGGAATCATTAAATGTTATGTTTTGTCTATTCCTTTTGGTAATATTTCTAGTAACTTCTCTTAAACTCTTTTTAGCTATTGGCTTACAGCAACTTGATATTTTGTCTGTTGTCCAAAAAGGTGTCCTCTATAAGATCTTTTTAATATTTTCTGTTATTATCTGATGGTTAATTTAGATTTTATGTCTAAATGTTAAATGATTCTGTGGAATTTGTATGCCACGTGAATGTTTAAAAGTCATTTAAGGGATAGGGTTTTAACTTCTTGCTTGATTCCTTGAGTTCAGTCCGCAGCACTATAATAAAAAGCAGGGGATTGGAGCTTGATCTTCCATTTAGAATTTCTTACAGTAGAGTAATCCAGTAAAAATTAACTGGTTTCTTAATTTTCCATTCCGGCTGAATGAAAGGTTAGGCTAGTGGTATTGATCTGAGATGGAAAGTGAATTTGTGAAACCTAAAAATACCTTTGGTTGTCTAGAAAGCTTTTTAAAAATGAAGGCTAAGGGGCTGGTGAGATGGCTCAGTGGTCTAAAGCACCTACTTGGAACAAGCTTGGCAGACACAGGGACCACGGTTCAATCCCCTAGCACCACATGCCAGCCAGCCCCGCCCCTTGGTGGGCTGAGCTGGACACACACACACATACACACACACACACACACACATAAATAAATTAAAAAAAAAATGAAGGCTAAGCATAATGTCTTTATAGCTTAGAAGACCCTCACTGACCAATTCTCCTTCTTTTGCTCTACAGTTAAATTATGCAGGAACCTGAGAAGTGTGACTTAAGCTTAACACTGCAAAATTCATTCAGTTGAAACAGACCTAGGACTAGAATTCATTCAAGGCATTTTTGTTACATAGATACTTAATGCATTCTGCTTGAGTACCTCTTATCTGAAATACTTTGAACATGAGTATTTTAGATTCCCAAGTTTTTACAATTTGGGAATATTTATATAGATTTACTGATAGCATTCCTAAACTGAAAATCTGAAATGCTCTAAATTTGGGATTTTCATTTTAGGGATGCTCAGGTTATACCAAATTACATGCCTTAAGTGTGTCTTGCCACGAAAATAGGAAGAGACCCGAGGCCACTGCTTGGCAAACTGTGAGTCTGTGCCTGAGACACTTGTCATTACAGTCAGAGCTACAACTGTCTCCTTGGTACAGGAGAAGTCTTGTCTTACGCTGAATTTGGATATAGAAATTTAGACATGCTTACTCTTAGGATGACTTTCCAGTGATGAATAATGTCCCTAATCTTGTGTTTCAGCTCCAACAGTTACAACTCTACCAAAGACATGGAAGAAACCAAAAGATCGAACCCGGACCACTGAAGAGGTGTTAGAGGCAGAATTGGAGGTAAGGGACAGCAGAACTCTTTAGCTCATCTTTAACTCAGTGATGCCCTTTCCTAAGACTAGTGAAAGGTTGTTCTTTTTTTTTTTTTTTTTTTTTTGACATACCATTTTCGAAGCAAAACTTGATATATCAAATGGAGAGATTTTTAAAGTTCATATAGAGTAAGGTTTACATAGAAACTTTAATAACATGATTAATTTTACTGGATTCTCATCTTTCCTTGAAAATATAAGCCGGGTGTCATGATGCAAACCTGTAATTGCAGCACTCAGGAGGCTAAGACAGGAGAATCTCGGTGAATTCGAAGGGGCTTTTCTGCTGACCTACTGTTTTAGTTACTTTTTACTCATTGCTGGGACAAATACCCGACACTCAAAATGAAGGAAGGAAAGGTTTATTTAGCTCACAGTTACTGGAGGGTTCAGTCCATATTCCCGCTGGCTCCAAGGCAAACAGCAGCAGTTCATGCGGCAGAAAACAATGAAGAGCAGAGGAGGAGCAGCAGCTGCGGCGGCGTCCATCAGGCCTCTCTCTTCCTTCTGCACTGACTGCGGCGCGGCTGCCAAGATCAAGCTCCTCTGAAGATGGACTTCTCCACGGAAGCAGGGCGGGGCAGCAGGAAACCAAGCAGGGGCAGGAAACCTTTCTCAATTCCGGGCCCTGCCCACCTGCAGGGCGAGGCCCCCACGCTGCCCGAGCTGAGTCAGCCAAGTTGACACATTGTACCAACTAACACATCTATTTACCCAATCCTTGGAGGAAAGAAAGGTTTTTTAGGCAGGTTCTCACTAAGTTGCTAATTGCCCAGAAAGGCCTTGAACTGCAGTCCTCCTGCCACAGCCTCACATTTTCCTGAGCGCTGGGGTTTTCCCCCAGCTAATTAAACTTTTCATCCCCTTCACATAGCTAACAGCACCCGTTTCTTTCTTTCCTGCCCTGTCATAGCTCTTAGACGATGTTCTGTTAGTGTCACAGTCCCATAGCAATCGCTAAAATGCTGAACAGGTATGAATTCATTGCAGTTATCAAGGTAAGAACAAGGACTAACAGAGATATAAAATAGTTGCTGCACTTTTCTTGGAGCTGAACAAGAAAATGACGCTCCTACCGAGAATAAAATACCTTCTAGAGGCAGGAGATTCACATTCATTCCTGGTATGGCTATAAGCTTCATAAACTGATTTCCCTTTAGATTCCAGTGGTTTTAAATTCCTTGTTATACTTCACGTTCCTTTGTAATAAGGCTAAATTCCAAGTTATTAAATATTAAATGGATGGGCTGCCATTCCCATGCCTTCAGATACTGATCTTGTTCTTTAGCTTGAAGGTCAGCAAAATTTTTCCATGCGTGTCTGGATAGTAAATATTTTACAACTGTAGACTGCATGGTTCCTGACACAATAACAGTATAAATAAAGAAGTATAAGTATGTTCCAGTAAAACTTTTTTATCAGCGCCCACTGACATTTGAACTCGTGTGGCATGAAATATATTTCCCAGTTTTTTTCAGTCATTACAAATACAGAAACCATTCTTACCTTGCATCCTTTGCACACCCAAGTGGTGAGTCAGAGATGGTCCCTGGGCATGGAACCTGCTTTAGCTACAAACAAACCTGTGTTGACTGATTTGAAACAGGCGCTGATTTGCTAACCTTGTGCTTTAAAAATAAAATTTAAAGGTTATTTGCTAACAGACTTTTCAGAAATCCTAGCCCTTGCCTTTCCTAATCTAACATACTTGATCAAGCACTTTAGTTAGTATCAGATAGTTTTGTTCTTATTTCAATTCATCAAGCCTTGCCATTCTTAATCACTCTTTAAAAATAATTGTTTTAGACACATCCTATAAACTGTAGTCTAGAAAAGCAGCAAAAGGATGTTTTGTTTTTAAAATGGTAGTGGTCTCCTAGCACTGCAAATAAACTTAATAAATAAAATTGTTGGCTGAGGCATCTTAAAATTTGTTTTAAAATATGTAGGCAGGCTACCTTCTTTTTTAACAGGTTCTTATCAAAGGTTCACCTTGCATCATACAGACAATGAGGTGCTTTTCCTTCACTCTAGTTTTTTAGGAACTGTTAAGACACTTTCAGACTGGTTTGATATTTCACCCTGCTAAAAGAAAAATAATCACCATTTACATTTAATTTTTCTACTTACTTTCAAATATTCATTACACTATGCCCCAAACTCTTCAGTGGTTCTGTATTCTCTGAATTATGGTTTGCTATTCATGTGACAAAATTCCTTACGCTTCTTTTTGCAGTGAGAAATTGAGGTTCCAAGTAATACAGTCTCTATGTGTTGTTACCGGTTTTCGATACAGAGAACTCAGTAACTTTTCCTAATTTTTTTTCACGTTTTTATAAAATCTGGAGCACTCTGCATCATTATATAGTATAGCTTTTCTGTTCTTTAGTACCATTTATATATTTATGCCTTGAATTATTAAAGATCTTCCTGTGTCAGGCTAGAGTAGTGTAGTGTAGTAGTGTAGGTGGACCTTTACTTTAGACGGAGGCTGGAGGATTGCTTCAGTCCTGCAGTTGTAAGCCAGCCTGAGCAACAGAATGAGGCCGCGACTCAGTGACAAGGTGGGGAGCATCTTGAGGACCTGTGCTTAATCACGTTGTTGGGAAGTCATTGTGAGTTCATGAGTTCATTTAGACTGTAACAGTATGCAGTTTTTAAGAATGAGGCTGCTGAATCATGATCCAGTCTCAGATCTGTTTCACTAAAGGATAGAATATGCCTACTTCCTGCTGTTTTTACAAAAGGATTTATTGGGGCTGGGGAGATGGCTCAGTAGAATAAATGCTTCCCTGGTAAGCACAAGGGCCTGAGTTCAATCCTTGGTTCTGCAAAAAAAAAAAAAAAAAAAAAAAAAAAAAAAAAGAAAGAAACAAAAAGGATTTATTTCCTAATGTTGATTCTTGGCATTTTATACCTTTTCTCTTTTCCCTATTCTTTCTTCCCTTGGGCATTTGTGTATCTTTGTGTGTATTTCCTTACTTCCATTGTAGAATCAGGACCTTAAAAATCATCTATTTCGGGGGCCTGCCCCTTAGCTCAGTTCTTTAAGTGGCTGCTTCAACAAAGCAGTCAGGCTCAGGTTGCAGTGGTTCATCCCCACAACTCAAGCCAGCCAAACCTGCCCTGAGGGCATTCGGAGCAAAAAAAAAAGCTATTTCTACTAATAACATTTCAAAGTTTAGTGTATTTTCTCTGTGATCTGATGTATGATAGAAAATTTACCATATTTATTTACACATGTTAAAATCTTTTAAGTAATAAAGTAAGATTTGTCACTACAGTTTAAAAAACTTTTCTTCCATAGAGCAATTAGTGTGAACTATCTCCCAGGACACTTAACTGTGCTATAGTGGGAACAAATTTTTGGCTCTTCTAGCATGAAGGTATCAAGTGGAAATTCCTCTTTCCTCTAAATACTTGTTCCAGAACTGTATTCGTAATGCTGCTCTTCATGAGCAAGAACCTTAAATTTCAGAGAGTTTTGCTTTAGGCACTTCTGATGCCCCATTTGGTTTGATATCTAACATGAAGATAGTAAAAAATAATCCTAAGAATAACTTCAATATTTATTTATTTATTTATTTATTTATGTGAGTGAGTGAGTGTGTTTGCCTTTTTAAAAAAGAATTGATACTTTTGAACCCAGATTTTTCCTTAGGGAGATGTGTTCTGAGCATTTTCCTTATATGATTTTTTTTTCTGCCGTGTGTGTGTGTGTATGTACGTATTTACTATATCACCTCAAATAATCTTAAAAACTAACGTGCAAAATACATTGTAAACTAACAGGTGGCCTCCTTATCAAATGAGATATGTTCATCTTCATAGAACATATACACTTGAAAACTATTTTCCAAACTCTGTTTCACAGCCAGAAGACAACACAGAAATACACTCCATAGTGTTTCTTTTTATATTTGTAGAGCTTTAGTGGCAGGAGGTAGAGTGCTTGTTTTAGATTTCTGACTAGGATTCTTTCATGTCCATCAAGTTCCAAGGATTAACAGTTCTTTCCATTCTAACTGTTGGTACATTTGTATTTCATTAGTCATACATAAAAGTGTTTCAGTAGCCAGTTGAATTGTTTGCCTTATTGTAGGTGGTGAAATGAGTAAAGTATTTTTAAAACCTACTTTTTTTAAGAGCTTGGCTTGTTGACTCATGCCTATAATCCCAGCCCTCAGAAGGCTGAGGCAGGAGGATCCGTGCAAGTTTGAGACCATCCTGGGTTACAAAGTGAGCTTGAGGGCATCCTAAACTGCGTAGCAACACCCTGGCTCAAACAAAACCCCTACCATTTTAGTACCATATCCTGAACACAAATGTTTTTATCTTGAATGACATGTTTTCTCTTGATGTTAAGGGGATACTTATAGAATTTTATGTATATTTACATGTGTGAGAAAGAAAATGTAATTTCTTTGTTCACTTATGCTTTAGCCTAAGCTTGAAGAGGAGTGTTCAATTGACAGAATACTTGAATCTGAACCTGATAAAATGAGCCAAGGATTTCATCCTGAGGGAGAACCCTCTGACCTAAAAAAGGTGAAAGCTGTGGAAGAAAATGGAGAAGAAGCTGAGCCTGTGCATAATGGTGCTGAGAGTATTTCAGAGGGTGACGGAGCGGATGCTAATTCAGGTTCCACCGATAGTTCTGGTGACGGGATCACATTCCCATTTAAACCAGGTACGTTTATCCCTGCTGTCCTGTGTCCTCTTTTCCTTCTCCTTTTTACTCTGCTGCAACCTTAGAGAAAGCTTGCCTCCTCATAGAGAGATGCTGGATCATCACAGTATAATTTTTACAGAGTAGATCAGCAGCACAAATCAGTGACTAGCAAATCCAGAGAGTTATGTGTTGGCAGAAATGATTGCTGTTTCTGATATTCCAGGACTTACTGCCATTGAAAGACCAGCCGACAGAGGGAATCTGTGTCAGGCTGTTGAAACTCAGTGAAAGAAATTTAATTTTATTCATTACAGGGCTATTCTGGTTTTGACTGTACATAGCAGTCATTTCACAAGTTAGAACTCAGTTTATTAATCCAAACTACTCAGTAGAATTGAACTCTCATATACATCAGCTGAATAATTGAATGCCTGCAGTATGAGAGGTACTCTGTGAAACGTGTGATAAACTGTGGAAGATCTTTCATCTTAAGACATCATCACAAAAAAAAAAAAAAAAAAA
>NW_004524668.1:4840727-4898863 GCF_000260255.1 Octodon degus
AAAAAAAAAAAAAAAAAAAAGACATCATCAAATGTATTAAACCTCTGGCCTGTGCTAGGATATTACTGGCAGAACACTTGCCTGGCGTGCATGAATTTAATCCCCAACACTGTAAAAAGAAAACAAAAATGTCTATCCCAGTACACGATTAGCCATGGTTTGTGGTTAGATTTGGTATGGGCACATGTATTTCTTTGATTAAAGGTTGGTATAAGTAAAGAGTTTTTCTTCTGCCAAATCTAAAGTAATTGTTGCAAGAGGTAGGGTTTGAATGCCAGCTTTTCAAACTAGTAGTTTTAATACATTTTAACAGTCAAAAACCAATTTTTTTTATTAAATGAGGCTATAATAAAAGATTTTGGTCCATATCCTATGGTAACAGTAGGTATTGCTTTAAGAAACTTATTTCAGTTTTATATGTGTTTATGTTTGTCCTGAGTTATGACGCCATTACATATTTAATTATGCATTTACAATCTGAAATGTTTGAAAACCATTGACTTACATGTATGTTAGTACCACCTTGATAAACAGTGTATTTTGGCTTTTCCTATATGATAACTAATACCAGTTGCTGGAAAAAGGCATTTAAAAGTTGAGGCCCCTCGTCTGTGGAGCTAGATTGGCAGTCTAAACGCCTGTCTGGCAAGCACAGGGTCCTGAGTTCAATCCACAGTACCTCATGCCATCCCAGCCCCGAAACCAGGCATGGTGGCACATGACTGTAATCCCAGTGCTCTGCAAGCTGAGACAGGAGGCTCATTATGAGTCTGAGCTGCATAGGGAGACTATACCAATAAAAAAAGAAAGAAAAAAAAAGTTGAGGCCCCTGAAAAGCTGTTATTTTTCAATAAATGCAACATAGTAGTAAGCATTTGGTTAGAAATATTTTCAAATTCTCACAGGCCATTAGTGGGTCTATAACCCCACACTATATTTGGAACTACTAATGTGAGGAGGATCCATTCTGCTATCATGAAATGATCTACAGTGTCAAATTGTAAGTTTCTGTCAATTAAAAGAAAGAAAATCATGGCTTTTTATTATCCAACAAATTTTATATATAAGTTCTCCAATTTTAGCAGTAGCTGGTACAGTAGTGTTAGTAGCAAGGTAACTGCTGTAGCAAAAAATAAAACTAAAAATTACAGTCAGGATATTAAAAAAAATTCTAAACAGTACTCCCTATTTAGCTGACTCAGCAAACCAAATTTCCACCAAAGTTGAAAACCTTCATCTAGCTGCTTAAGGGGAAAAAGCTTATTTCAGTATCTTCAATAAGTTTTCCATTTTTGTGGCTTTTTCTTTCCGTCTAAAATAACATTTCCAGCCTGACATGGTCACACACGCCTGTAATACCAGAATTTGGGAGGCTGAAGCAGGAGGATCACTGTCAATTTCAGCCCAGCCTGAGCTACATAGGGAGACCTTGTCTCAAAAAACCAAAATAATTAAATTAATAAAAAGGTAACATTTCCATTTCAGCAAAGCATCCTTGTTTTCCCTGAAGCCAAGGGTTTTGTCAAGTTACTATTCCTGAGATATTTGAAGGTTTGATGATTTAATGAGGACTGTTAGAAGTTAACTGGCCAAAGATTGATTAATACCCAGTTTTTGTATGAAATAATTTCTGTTTGCTTGAGATTTCTTTCCAGAGGTAGTCAGAAAGGTGGAAGAAAGAACAATATTTTCTGACTGTAGCTCAGTGTACCTTTTGTTGTGGTTGTTCATAGGAAAATAAAGTACATATTGGAATTTAGTTTATGTAGTGACCTGCCCATATCTTTCTTTAGAATCCTGGAAGCCTGCTCACACTGAAGGCAAGAAACAGTATGACAGGGATTTTCTGCTAGACTTCCAGTTTATGCCAGCCTGTATCCAGAAGCCCGAGGGATTGCCTCCCATCAGTGATGTAGTTCTTGACAAGGTAAGCCGCACCCTCTGAGAAAGCTATGTCTTTTGGGTGGGAGCTGATTTTAACTATCAGTGAAATAGGTAAAGTATGTGCAGTTTTTAGAATCACATGGCATTTGAATAAAAATATTCAATGCTTAGCGATCAGATTTCCTAAATACTAAGAGGTTTTTGGTTTATTACAAGTTAGTGTTGGGATCCGTATTAGTGGTGATTGTTACAAATTTAATTTGTCAGGTTATTGCTGTCTACTAGTGATACACTAACAAATGTTTGTTGGAGGAAATACAGTTTAATTGATGTTGGGTTCTTTCCCTATTGTTGGAAAATTTCCATGTGGGATTATAGTAACATCAAAGAAAGATCCGAGCTAGGTAGGTATTTGATAAGTCAAACTTAAGTGGGAATCAACATAATTTAAATAATATATAGCTCAAATTTTTCCTCAGAGTTAACTTCCAGTGGTTGAAACTCCCAGATCCGTGCATATAATACTAGATAAGGGGGCCTCCTGGGCGTGGCCACCCATGGGGTGCGGGGGGACTCTGTGGAGCCTGAGCACTGTCTGGCAGCCCACTGCTTCAGAGCCCACTGCTGCTGCTGCAGTGATGGCCAGAGCCACTTCTGACCCACCTTCCAGTGCTCCTCTCCTTGCCCAGAGTCCAGAGAGTTGGTCACAGAACGGAAAGAAAATCAGCTGAACATCTCTGGCTGAGACTTTCAAAGTTCCTTCACTGCTGTACTTGGGGTCACGGTAGACTACAAAGACAATCAAGGTTATTTCGTTATTATCTTAGATGTGAGCTGGCAAATAGGCAAGGAACCATCAACAGCTAAGTAAACAAAGGTACAGATATCATGACTCTAGTGGGTGTCTGGTGGTTAGTGGCATTTGCTTTTGTGAAGTGCTGCAGCCACTTCACAGGTTCAGGAAAGGATGAGGGCATCTTCCTCATGTCAGCATTTTGTAGAGCTTCCTTGTCTCTTGCTGATTATTAGACTTTTCCTTGCAAAGACATCTTTTGTCTTGGACAAAGCATGTAGCTACTTTAATCAAGAAATTTGGTAGTGGTGGTGCATAACTGTAATCTCAGCACTCTGGAGGCTCAGGCAGGAGGATCCATCAAAGTTTGGAACCAGCCTGGGCTACATAGTGAGACCCTGTCTCCAAAGGAAAGTTTGCAGGAGTCCTTAGTCTTTCACTGTTAACACCTCCCTCATATATGCTTAAAGAAGCCAAGACACTGTTGAACTTTGAAATGTGAAGTGATTATTCATATGTGTTTTGTGCTCATCTATCCGTCATTCCCCCATATTTCTAACAGTAGTGTCCTCGTCTAGGCTAGGCAAGTAAAGCTGTATGATGGATCCCTGTAACATGGATCTTTACATCTGTGTTTTTACAGTATTAAGTTATTGTTTGTGTATTCTGCTATATTGTCTGAGGAAGTTCCTATGAATAACTTTGAGGCCACCTGCTGGGTCTTGTCTCTAACCAAATGAAAGGATTGATGTAGACTTAATTTTCCACTGACTAGCATCAGGAAGGAACTATCTGCCATCATCTGATGTAACCATCCTGAACTGATGGGAGGAACTGGTGACACCCATGGCAGAAAGCTCATTAAACTTCGGACAAGAATTTTGGGCCAGTTATGGTTAAGGAACCCTTCCCAGATCAAGGGGGCTGGAAGAGGAGTTCCTCAAGCAGCTTGTTTTTGGGCAGCTGTACCCACTAGTTGATTACCTCGAGAAACTTTTGTCAACTTGCTTTTTGTGTCTACAGTGAATTATCACCACTTTGAAAAGCATATAGACAGATTTTTTTTAATTATTTATTTATTTATTTAGTGTGTGTGGCCAGCTCAGCCCACCAGGGGGCGGGGCTGGCTGGCATGTGGTGCTGGGGGATTGAACCACGGTCCCTGTGCTTTGCTTAGCTTAGCTTGTTCTAAGTGGGTGCTTTAGACCACTGAGCCATCTCACCAGCCCTATAGACAGATTTTTAAAAAATCATTTATCTCATATTTTATGGGAGCTCCATTGACTGTCAGATAATTTCTTTCCATATGACTGTATGGGTATGCACTCTTAGTGAATTTTTTTATTATATTATACCTTAAATCAGTATAAATTGTGACTTTTTAATCCTTTACTCACTTGTAAGGTCTTAGAACCATGAGTTTTGCTAGCTGAGCTCTGGTCCAAGGTGCAAGTGAGAAACTTTCTAGAGCCTGATGTGAAGACTCCACTGCACTTTGCCTATCTTGTCCTGTCATTCATGAGTTAGCTGCCACCTCAGAAGAGGATCACATCAGGGTCAGTACAGGCTGTGTCTCACAGATCTGTTCTGGCTACATATGTATGGAGTATGACCTGTTCACAGGCATGTCTATCACCGTCAGTTTCTTCCATTTACTTTTCAGATAAAGATCTGGTGTTTATCTGGGGGCAAAGGAAAACTAGATAAACATCTTTCCCTGACATGTGGTCTTAGTGAAGTGCACAGAAAAATTAGTACAGTGTTTGTTTACTAAATTGAAAGGAGTAAATTATTTCAGTAAGTTCATGTAAATCAAAGATGAGCCAATGCTAGTGACTAGGCTTAAAGTTTGTTCTGTTTTGTTTTGGTGCTAAAATTCAGACCCAGAGCCTCAAGCATGCTAGGCAACTGCTGAGCCCCTAAAGTATTTTTTAAAATAAGCTATTTTCATTCACTGAAATGTTAAAGTTAGCCAGGCAAGGTGGTGACTACCTGTAATCTCATTACTCAGGAGGCTGAAGCAGGGTTGCCGTGAGTTTGAGGCCAGCCTGGGCTATGTGGGGAGTTTACAACCAGCTTGAACTACCCAGCAGGGCAAAAAAAACCCAAACAAACAGATGAATGCATGCATCAATATATATATTTAAGTTGCTTTAAACAATGACTCTACCTCTTATGAAGATATCCTGCAGGTGCTTATGCTAATCTTATTTGTTGTGCTCGCTTCGGCAACACATAATAATCTTATTTGTGTTACATTACTTTCCCATTACAACAGGCCTTCATATTTCTCTTGTTATATCTAAGTCTTATTTGAGGTGCTTATTAGGTATTTATTTATTTGTTTGTTTGTTTGTTAAATGATTGACTGGTGGTATTGCTTTGAGCCTATCTTAGTACTTCAGAGTGCAAGTGTTACAACCACTGAATAGATAGTCTGCTTAGGAAATATTCCTAATTCTCTAGTTACTTTTTGATTTCTGACTCTGGCCATTCATTAGTTGATTTTTCATTCAGCATCTTAGCTTTGCTGTTACTTTCTAAACTTCATTTAAGTCAGATATCTCAGATTAACAAAGCAAAGTTAAATTTCATGAAACAGTGTCTCCTTTGAACTTATTGTTTGCTCAATATGTGCTTTCTTACCATAAGTTGACAGCATTAAAACAAAAATGATCACAGGATTTCTGTTGGCAGATTTTCCAACGTCTTTATGAATATCCTCTTTTAAAATACCACAATTTGGGCCAGCAAGATAATTCAGCAGACTAAGCACCTGCTTAGGCAAGTGCAGGGATTGGTGGAGGGGGCAGACCCTGGGCGTGCTGAGCTGGCCACCAATACTGAGTGTGGTGATGCACGCCTGTAATCTCAGCTCTGGGAGGCTGAAAACAGGAGGTTCACTACTAGTCTGAGCTGCTTAGTAAGACCGTATACCAAGTACATAAAAAAATAAAATAAAATACCATAATTTGATCCTAGTTCCAAAGATCTCGAAATTGTTTGCTGTCTTGTGCCATTCTACTTGTCTTAAGTAGCTAGTGGGCCAATCTGCTGATTGCATGTCGCTTTCCAGGGCACCAAAACACCATTGTTCTATAAGTTCTGAGGCTGGTCTAGGAGAAACTTTCATGTAATCAGGTTGGACTTGTATTGGTCCCGAGCCCAGTACTCACCATTGCCACTGACTTTTCAGTCTTTGGTAATATCCTGGTGCTGAATGCTCAGGAACATGTGTGTTTTAAGTTTTCTTTTGCTTTTTCATGCAGATCAACCAGCCCAAATTGCCAGTGCGAACACTGGATCCTAGGATTTTGCCTCGAGGACCAGACTTTACTCCAGCCTTTGCAGATTTTGGAAGGCAAACACCTGGTGGAAGAGGTGTACCTGTAAGTGCACGTTCCCTACAGTTGCATTAGTTACAGAAGTATCATAGTAGCCAGAGCATCTTGTCAGATAATCTTTATTCAGTGATCACTGTAATTGAGAAGTAGGAGACAAAAGCTATCCCTTCCATATTAAAGTAAATAAAGAATACATATAAATCCTCTTTATTTGAAACGAGCTGGTCTAGATTAGTTTGTTCCTGATTTGCTTTCATATTTCTTCATTTAGAATAATCTGCATATAGATTTAAAAGTAGAGCCAACCTTTGTAAAATTCCTGTTTTGTTTTGAGGTGGCCTGCTCTACTAGAGAGCTCTCATGACATTCAGCTAACAGTCAACAATTTTGTCTTTGTTTCTACAGATTTGCAGAATGCAGAGCAGGCATGGATTGCCAACTCTGCAACAAAGCAAAGCCCCAAGTTGCACTCCACTGGCAATGTCGCGTCCACCCCTAAAGAGCCTGCCTGTAGGGATGCACTGAATCCTTTCTTTCAAACAGTAGTCTGTGATGTTGTTTTGCTCTTTTACCATAGGTCGTAAGTTAAAATGTAAACACGTGACATCCATAAAAGAGTAGGGTTGATAAACTGCAAATTGCCCTTACGTACCCAGTGGCAGGCTCTTCGGTGGTGGAAGTGGCGTCAGCAATGGAGTTGTGCTGGGAAGCTGCACTGTGCGGGATTCGGCAGGCTCTGCTCCCTGGATTTTAGACTTGCAGAAAGGAAAGTTGCCAGTGATGTGCATGCAGCTTTTCTCCTGAATTAGAATGGCACAGGGAGCATTTTCTCTCAAATCTGCAGGAACATGGGGTTTGTGTTTATTTGCAGGTCGCCCTGTTAAGAGTATTTTGTATTTGTGAAAATATTTTCAGATATAAGGTGACTCCACTTCCCAATCACTTTTTTGTTTCTAAAATGGCAAATTTTGAAACCTGCTTTAAAATAAGACTATACCATCTGAAAACAAATGTCCTTTTGTAAGTATTTAAATTATTTGCCTGTGAACACTGATAAAAGGCATTTGAATCCCTTCAACATGTCAGAGGTTTTGTAAAACCAAAAAGAAATCTTAATTGGAAACATGCTGTTTTTTGAACGTCATTTTTAAACCTCCATGTGTATATGATATAATTGCTCACACATTGTTTTAAATTTAACCTTTATTTTTTCTAAATGTGAAAATTTTTCTAAAGAGTCAGTTGTCTTACCCAGAAGTCTTAGAACTCGGCTTTCTAGAAGTCATTTGTACTTTTTTCTATCATTATTTTCCTTTCTAATGGGTTAAATATATATTTGTATTACCTTTTATTTTGGTTTGGTTAGTAATTTTGTTTTGCCAGCATTTGAAGTAATGTTGATGCCATTTTGATTGTTTTCTGAATAATAACATTTGTGATTATTATTATTACATTTTTAAATTTTATTAATCTGTCAGTCACAGAAGACATGAATTGCCATATCTACTGTTCTAGTGTATATTGTCACTTTTTGTACCAGCTTACTCTAGTCATTGTTTTTCTGTTAGTCATAGCAAAATGCATTGTTTTAAGTTGAGAATCAGCTCTTTTAAAATACTGAAAATAGAACATGAATTTTGAAAGTAAAATTAAACATGTTTGAACATTCATGTAAAGGCCTATATACCTCAGGTAAATTGTGATATACTCAAAATCATATGACTGGAAATAAGATATTATGTATGTAGTGTCTACAAAATATTAGCTGTAATTATTTGTTTGTGAAGCTTTATCATGTCAAAAACTAGTAGTTAAGTAAATTGTAAACTATCAGGGTAATGTTGGTAGTGTAGTCCTTAAGCAAGTAGTTATGCTACCAGCTTTCCCAGTAGCTAACAGACATTTTCCACTTAATTGGCCCAATTTGTACCTTAGTGTATTGATGTAAATTCAGATGGATATATATATATATATATGTATATATATATATATATATAGTAAAAAGGAATGAAATAGATACCATTTAGAAAAAGCCTTACTCCAGCTATCTCACTTTTTCATTGCTGGGACAGTTCATTTCAGCTCACAGTTTTGTAGAAGTTTCAGTCCATAGTCATCAGGGTCCAAAGTTATGGCACTGCAGGCAGAAAGCAGCAGTCTTTTTTCCACTGTCTGTTTTTATTCTGTGCAGGCTACAACCTTATTGATTGGTGCCATCCACACCTAGGATAGGTCTTCTGTCTTCAGTAAATCCATTATCCACACCCAGACCTCTGCTAAACCAAACAGAGTAATCCAGTATCACACACCCAAGGCACAGTCACCTCCCAAAAGCCCCACCTATGAGCACAGGAGGCTTTCAGGAGAATGTCTAGATACAAGCCATAATACTAACTCTTCGTAGTTTGTAGTTCTATACCTCTTTTTTTTTTTTTTTTTTTTTTGTATTTCAGGGAAGGGTCTACAGAATGTTCAGTGTCTCACTCACTACTAGATCAAACTCATAGTGATCTGCCTGTTTACAGCCTCCCAAGAGCTGGGATTACAGGCATGTGCCACCACACCCAGTCTCAATTGCTGTTTCATCATGCCCCAGGGTTGGGGCCAGCACAGCAGGCCCATGGATTGAACCCCTGGTCCCTGTGCCTGCTTGTAGGCACCTTAATCTGCTGAGCTCTTTGGCCAGCCCCCTCTAATTATTTTTGCTAGCTGTGCAGCTTGTCTTAAAATTAATTACTACCCACTTATATGAAAATCTACTAGATTCCATAATAAGGTTTACGTAGCCATGACTCGTAGTGAAAAATTTTATGCCATTGACTTTTCAAAA
Source organism: Octodon degus (assembly GCF_000260255.1). Taxonomy (NCBI): domain Eukaryota; kingdom Metazoa; phylum Chordata; class Mammalia; order Rodentia; family Octodontidae; genus Octodon; species Octodon degus. Next base: position 4,849,579 of record NW_004524668.1, read on the forward strand.
TATATTTAATATATGCCAATTTTTTAAAGGTATGTGCAGGTAAGGATAATAAAGTGTATCTGTTGGAAGCTCTGTCATCTCTAGATTTCTAATAACTTTAATTGACAGTTATAATGATATTTTAGTCTGTTTGCAAATACCTCAGAAAGTGCTGCAAAAAATGTTTAAGAAGAGCTATGGATCTAGAAATAGAAATTTACCATTCTCTGTATATGTTGGGGAGTGGCATTAGGGATTAAACTCAGGGGCACTCTACCACTGAGCTATAGTCCCAGTCCTTTTTATTTTTCTTTTAAGACAAGGTCTCACTAGGTATCCAGGCTGGCCTTAAACTTGGGTTCTTCCTGCCTCCTCAGTCTGCTGTGTAGTGGAGATTCCAGGTGTGTGCTTTGGGTACCCAGTTTATATCCATATTCAGTGTAACAAACTTTGAAATTAGCTGATCTGTTACAAAAATCCTAAGAGCAGAGAAGTTCCTGAGTTCATAGTCTCTGTCTTTCTCTCTTTAACTATTATCTGTCTCCTTTGCAAGTTGCAAGGGTGGCTGAGAATGGTAGCACATGCCTGTAATCCCAGCTGGCTTCACAAGAAGAGCTCCATTGTGAAGCCACCCTGGGCAACCTAGTGAGACCCTGTTTAAAAGTAAAAAGTGCTGAGGATGTCGCTCAGTGTAGAGTCTTTGCCAAGCATGCATGGGGCCCTGGCTTTAATCTCCAACATTTGTTGTTTTCTCACCCAGGTAAACAGACAAATTTGCAAGTTCAGTTTGTGAATGAGATGGAAATGATGCATATTAGATTCCAAGACAGAAATGGGTATAATTTTTTACTTAATATATTTAGAAAATTGAAAGAAGTAAGAAAAGAATTTAAATTTAGCCTTGCCTGAAAAAAACCTGTGGTTAATTAGTCAATCCAAAGATTCACACTTTACATTAATTCTGCTATATATAGTCTCTAAGTATAATATACTTACACTTTCTCCTCTCACCGACAATCCAGATTACTTGTCCTTCAGCAAGGAGACTAGGCTTCATTTATTTTTATGTCCCATATCACATTGTCCTACAGTTTTTGTTGTTTTTTTTTGTTTAGTAATAAGTCACAGTGCTACTTTTGGAAAATGCTATAAATTTCATGGTTTATATTAAAGTTTTCACACTAAAAAAGACATGAAATGTTAAAATCAACATATTACATATAATTTTTTTTTTAATTTTTTATTTTAGGAAAAGGTCTACGGGGTGTTCAGGGTCTCGCTACTAGATTGGACTTGTAGTGTAGTCAGCCTCCCAAGAGCTGGGATTACAGGCATGTACACACCACGCCCAGTCTCAATTGCAATCTCAGCGCACCCCGAGAGCGGGGCCGGCACCGCAGGCCTGGGTATCAAACCCCGGCCCCTGAGCCTGCTTGCAGGCACTTTAATCCGCTGAGCTATTTGGCTAGCCCTCATGTTTAATTTTAAATGTTCCTTTCACTGTTTTGCAATTGGTGGTGATACCTTGCATTTTTGTTGGATTTTTGGTTTTGAGTTCACGTTTGTATGTGGTGTGTGTTTAATTTTAAATATTATTGCAAGACTTGGTGAAACATGCTTTAATCCCAGCACTGAGGCAGGAAGGTTGCAAGTTTCAGTACCACCTGATTAATTTAGTGAGTCCCTGTTTTGGATTTTTTTTTTTTTTTCTCCCTTAAGGGCTGGGTATGTAGCTTAGTGGTAGAGTCCTCCTGGGTTTGAGCTCCATTACTCAGAGAAAAGTTATCTATCCATGCGAGAAAGAGGTATTGCAGACCTGTGAATGACAGTGTGCTGGCTGTAACTCTCGTAAGCATCGCAGAGGTTAGCTTGGTTGATCATTCCTTTTTTTGTCTGGGTGTTTTGTTTTGTTCTCATCTTTCTTAAGAGAAATACTGCCACAGACTTTCCTCCAAATCCCAGTTTTGACTTTGTCTACATTATTGTCAGAATTCTCAAAAGCATTATTACTCTTCTGTACGAACAATCATGAAGTCTTCTCTCTTCACAAAAGAGCAGTGTCTTTCTAAACTGCCATAGCAGCTTCCACAGACGCCTTCAGCATCATGTTGTTTCCTACCTGCTCATCTGTTCTCTGATGATACTGAAATGCTCTTCTGTTCCCAAGTGTCCACTTCTCACATCTGCTAATTTGCCTCTTTTCTCCTCGTACCACAGTCCTTCCGGGTGTTGATATTCCAGACGGTGACTTCATTCCTGCAGTATAAATATGATGATACAGAAATTAACTTCTTAAGCATTTTAACCATTTAAAAGCTTAGCAAATCTACTAAGAGCTCAAAATACTTAGATAAATATTAGAGAATAGGATTTAACTTATATGTACCCAGTAATACAAGTAAAATTTTAAAATTTCTCCCAGGAATTTCTATGTGGGTTATAATTTCAGCTGTTTTTATCTTAGACTAACAGTCTGTCTATAAGTTAGCTTTTCAAACATTTTTTTTGTAGAACTTAGCTATTAAGCATTTGTTATGTTTTCTCAGTTCTCTGTGGTGCTCATTTGATAGTACACATACTTGAGTGGGATCTGGTGAGAAGATACCTGCAAGACATACTTGTTGTTTGCAGATTTTAGAAGTAGACATTTTATGACTGTATTTCCAGATATGAGTATTATAATAGCTACATGGCTTGGACATAATTTATTTTCATTACATTTAGATTTTTTTGGGGGGGGTGGGAGGACAGGGTCTCACTATGTAAATTGGACTCATAGTGATCTGCCTGTGTTCAGCCTCCCAAGAGCTGGGATTACAAGTGCACGCCACCACACCCAGTCTCAGTTTCCCTCTCAGTGCACCCCATGGGCAGGGCTGGCACTGCACCCTGGGGATCGAATCCCAGCTGGTCACTGCATCTGCCTAAACAGGTGCATTAATCCACTAAACTATTTGGCCGGCCCTTAGATGCATTAATTTTTTTTTTTAGATGCATTCATTTTCGATAGATTTTATTTGCAAGTATGTGGATTAAACGTCTTATAATTGATGACCTGCTGTATACAAGCATTGAAAAATAAATTCACTCCTTCAAGAGAGCAGTCAACTAACCTAGATTATAAATCTAGATGTTACTTGGATTGCTGCATTTTCTCAACAGAATTATTTGGTCTGAGCTGCCATATCAAAGATCCAGTTATAAATATTTTTATAGTAATCCTGCCTGGGTTAGCTACTCTTCCTTGTTAGCAGTTTTCCAGTCTTTAGTGTCTTTCAGTCATACTGTGTCTGATTTTTCTGTGTATATATAACCTGGTTCGGGTTTTTTTTTCCAGTTTCATTTTACCAAAAAGTCTGGGATCACATCACCAGTATTACATCCTTGACTGGATACATTTGACAGGACTAATATGAATTTCCCAGAAATTCAAACTGTTAGACCTGATGCATTCTTGACATTACCATTTCTAATTGCAGATGGTTTTATGTAAATGACTAATTTTGAGAATGATTGATGGGTGAAGACTTTAAATGTATCAGCTTAGGTACTTCAAGCCTGTTTTCTTAGTAGCATCTTCTATGAAAGCATGACATTTAAGTCTATATTTTTCCTTCTGAAGCTTTGTATGAATTCTAAAAGGTAGTATTGGGCTATTAGGTGAGATGTGATTCTGGTCTGTCTTGTAAAGAGTTTTGTTTCCTCTTGATATAATGGCAGTATTTGTATGGCATTTAAAGAACAATGTGACAAAAAAAAGAGAACAATGTGACAGAAAAAATAAAGTTGTCAACATGCAACAGATCTGGAAAGTTGTAGGGATCGCTATCAACCCAATGCTCAATATTGAAAAATGATTTTTAGGTAGTTAAAATAGCAACTACTGTAGTTTGTCACGCAAAATGTATTTTTACTTTGTTATCTCACAGTAACAGTAGTTAATTTGATCATTGAGACATGCTAACATAGATTAGTATTAACAGCAGTGTAGTGGAAGTCTAGCAAGATTAGACAGGGAGTTTAGAAAGAAAGATAAATCTCAGGGAGTCATTTATTTTGTTATTTATAATGTAAGAAACATTAGTATTTATGGCCCTAAAATTAAGAAGTATCAAGTATGAGCTGAAAGTAGGGTATGTCTCTGTGCTATGGAAAATTTTAGTGACAGAGTCGTGTTTGTGTTTTGCCCTTTAGAGAACAGCTTTTAGAGATTTGTTACTGACGACCACTACCTGTAAGTTTTTCTGATTTTAAAAATGGACAGTGCAAAATTACGCATGTCGTAGAATATAGAGGTTTAGTTAGGAATAGTCTTTCTTATAAGTACAACAGCTTTATTAAACATGATTTTTCATCATTTTGTCCCATTAGTACCTTACGATCAAAAGCTGTCGAGATAGAGAACATTGTATTGATGATGTTTTGAAGTTATTTTTCTTCCCTCCAAAAGAAAAAACAAAACAAAACACATCTGACTTGCGTGTCTACTGCTCAGTCTTTGCATTTTGGTGTGAACATCAGGCTTGACTTTACCACCACAGGGCACACAGTTCAACATGTTCAGTACTCTTGACTAGATCTAATGTTCTTTTCCTAGCTGTTGAATGTTGGACCACGGAGGTCTCAGCCTGGCCAGAGAAGGGAACCCAGAAAGATCATCACAGTTTCTGTAAAAGAAGATGTGCACTTAAAAAAGGCAGAGAATGCCTGGAAGCCCAGCCAAAAACGAGATAGCCAAACTGAGGATCCCGAAAATATTAAAACCCAGGTAAGAATAGGAGCATATCCAAACATTGTTGTGGAATTATAATGGTACCATTTTAATTTGTTTTAGCTTGTCTTGCCTTATTAACATATGGAGAAATACCAACCATTTTAGTGAGACTGTGTATTTTTTTATATTAAAAGCACTATTCTAAAAGTCATTGTGGATGCTAAAAAACCCCATCCTTTCTCTTGAAATTGTTGTGTGCTTTTCGTAAGCAGTTACCATGTCTAGTGGGCTCATACATGATGGACTTCTGTCATTAAGACTAAAATGAGTATTTGCTATTTTAAAAAATTATTTTTATATTCTCAAATATAAAGCTTCCTTCCTGTGCTGATTTATAGAACATTGCTTTCATATTCCTTCCTTTAAAAAAAAAAAAATTATTAGTGTGTGTGTGTGCAGTATATAATGTTTACATTTCTTATGTGAAATTGATACATGTACCAAACACATGTTAATTCCTTCTTGCCTCCTGTCCTTGCCTCCATCCTTCTCTCAATCCCCTTCACAGCTGAGAAAGATCTGTCTTCCAACATCCTATTATCTATCTTTTACTTGGCTCGATATTTGTAATTTGACTTCTCACAGGAAACTAGGCAATATTTAAGGTCATATGTCTGATTTATAAACTTAATATTATGGTCTTACGGTATATCCATCTTCCTATAAATGACTCAGGTTTATCTTTGTGATAGAGTAATACTCCACTGTGTGTAAAAATCTCATTTTCTTTATCTATTTATCGGTTGATGGACTTATAGGCTGCAGGCCTTCATTTCTGTAAACTGTCATTTAGAGACCCATATTGTTTGGGAGTCTTTTGGAATGAAACTGAATTTTTTGCATTTTTTTGTATGTGTCCGATTCTCAGAACTCTGTGGAATAAATTGAATGAATTATTTTTAAATCCATATTTTGTATATCAGATTATGTGAATCACTTACTCAGTTTTCTGTACTATATACATATTCTACAGCAAACCCAGTTTTAATACCTGGGTCATCTGTACTGTCTCCTTCAGATGTTTTATTTCTAGATGGCCAAAGTGGAATATACACAACTGTACTAGACTCCAGGCATCATAGATGATATCCTAGCTTTGGTTTCTGATTGCTTATTTAATTTTCTCATTCTGAGCAGTTTAGTTTAATAGCTAAAAAATTCAGCCCAGAAGAAAAGGGCCTTGCTATGTTAAGCAGGTTCTTAACCTAAACTACAAAATGATGATACAAATAGTAACCATCTCATAGGACCAGTGTGACAATTAAATGACTACAAAGCATTTGGCATATTTCCTAGATCCCGGTTATATGGCTGTTCCTTAGACATCTCTTTGATTCAGCAGCAACACAAAACTTCATACATAGTAGATATTCAGCAAATATTAATCAAATTACTAAATTCACCAACAACATTGTTCTTAAAAAGTGAAAATGAAAATAATCTAATCCATCACAAAGCCATGCTGTCAGACTTTAATTGGCCATTTGCTGTTGTTCATTTTTCCAATGATTGCTCAGACACTATAAGTTTAGGTTACTAAAGATACCTTCCTACACTGACTGAAATCAACTCCCTAATCTCTGTCCATCTCATCTCAACACATCTCAACCTTTAATTGCGTTTCATATCTTTTTCTCCAGTCTCCCTGAAAAATGTTTAACAACTGGGGCCCTAAATGTCTTACATAGTGTAAAATTTCTAGAAGATCTTCAGTATTGAAATGTTTTGTTTTAGTATGTAAAGCCACTTGTATTATTTTACTGAGACAAGGTCTCTTAAATTGCCTGGGTTCGTTCACACTCTACATCCTCTTGTTTCAGCTTCCCAGAGAACTGCAGTTGCAAGCATACACCACCATGCCCCACTATAATACCTTATTTTATTAGATAATTTATACCCATAAATAAAAAATTTGTGTTTCCCTTTTTCCATATTAAAAAAGTATCAAGAAATAAGTTACCTGTTACTTAATAGTCCATTTCTTGTGCCATGGTTACTGAGTAGTCCAGTTTTGTGAACTTGTAATTTGCATCTCTTTATTCTTCTGTTATAGAGTTCTCATTGATTCTTATCACAAGAATATAGAGATTATATAGAATATTAGATTCACGCAAGACATCATTAATTAAGTTTTATTTCATAGATAGATACAGCAAATCCAAAAGAGACTTTAACCTTTTAAGGAGCTAATACAAACACTTTTCCTTGACCATTATTCTTCTAAATAGAGAACGTCTTACTCCATTTCTCTTTTCTTTTTTGGTGTTTTTATTCTTCTCCGCATACATATACCTCATGTTTTCTATTGTCCGTTATTCTCTTTCTGCTTTGGCAAAACAGTAGATATATTTTTGCCTGTACTACCAGAAAACTTTCATACTCTGATTTTATTGCAACCATTATATTAAAACAACACTATGAACGTCTTTCCATGTTCTTGCTCTTTCTATACCATAAAATGCCATCTCTTGGAAGCATTCCTTGAAACTTATCACCTCAGGATATGTCTAAACTCCACCACTGCCCTGGTTGGTAGTCCCTCTCCTGGGTTCCCTGTTTTATCTCCCTTCTTTCTTTTGCTGCAAGATTCCCATCTTGGCTGCATGCCTCACCTACCTGAAGCACTAACTTTACTTTTTCATTTCTAACTTTTAAACATAGCATTTAAGTCATTTTGTTCCTCAGCTAGTAAATACTGTTCTTCTAATGGTTCTTATTCCCCAAATAAGAATTTTTTAATAACAGTCTCAACTAAAATGTTTTCTGTTTCCTGAAATATCTTTTTTTTTTTTATAGGTTAAACAAGAAGGTGTTATTTATTAAGATGTTAAGCTTCATCCCTGGACTTAAATAAGATGGGGGAAAGAATGAGGAAAGAGGTTGGAAGAAACCAAAAATAGCTCTACTCTCCCGACCTCACCTGGGCAGAGATAGGAATTCCTTCCTGCATGTGTCTAGCAGAGCAGGAACAGCTACTTTTGTTCACATCTTAAAAATACTCTCTTCTGCCTTAATGCTATTTCATCGGTCCTGAACCGGCCAGCCCGTAGTGCCCAAGTACTGGTCCTTTCCACAAATCCACCTATCCACTCTGTAGCAGTCTAGCTCCTCCAGCCACACCATACTCACTTGTCCCCTCCTCTTCACACTGACTACCCAACAGGAACTGTACTGGGAAACCTATGGCAGCAACTGACAGCCTGAGAGGGCATGGTGGGCAGATCTTGTCACCCCTACAACCAAGACTGCAGGGCTTTTCCTCTCCTGGAGGGAGCTAAACAGTAGAACAAGAGAGGAGATGGGGGTAGGTTAACCAGTCCAGATGTCTACAGCTCTCCAAAAAAGCCCTAAAAATAAGTCTTAGAATGCCAGTCAACAAGGGCCCAAAACATTTCTGGCCCCACTCATTTCTTTCTCCGGACAATGGTCCAGCCATCTTCTACTATATCCTCTTCCTTAATAGTCTGAGAGTTTGAACCAGAAGTTTCAGGCTGTATAGCGGCTGCTTCATTCGTAGTCGTGACCTCCATCTCTTCCACACTGTCTGCACCGTCTTCATCCTCATCAGTTTCTCTGGCTGTCTTAAGTGCAGTGGCTGTGACTTTATACTTTCTTTGGGTGATGTAGGAGGCCATCTCCTTCAAAGCAGCCCCATCACCCCTCTGGAAGTGGTGGAACATGGTCTGTAGCTGCTGGCTCACATGGGGCAGACTCCCATCCTCCACAACGGTATCAAATTCATTGGTCATCAACTCCCCAAGGAAGTCTTCTACCTCATCTAGCTCCAAGTCAGCATTGTGGATGAAGTAATCCTCTACGGCACTCCCCAGCCACTCGGCCTTCTCCTGGCTGTGCATGCCCCCGAAACCATTATCCACAGCGATCTGCAATGCGGGCCAGGCCTCCAGCGCCACCCGAACCCCAGCTCTAAAGAGCGCTCAAGAGTCTTCCCCAGCGCCCCCCATCATCCCCTGAAATATCTTTTTTTTCTTTTCAATTAACCAGAATTTTCTAACTCAATTTCCTGATTGGCTTAGTGCCTGTGACCTCTAGTAGCATATGTAAACTGCTCTCTTGGTCCCTGCTCAAAGCTAGTACTTTTTTGGTTTTCTAAATATCTTGAAAATATATTTTCTGCCAGATTTTAATCATATGGGGGGCATTAATTCTACCGTATGTTTCATTTGTACCTAATAGATTATTTAATGAGTAGGGTTAGTTGAAGATTTTCATATAAAGGAGAATTTAACATTTTTAACCTGAACTATAGAACCTCAGCTAACATAAGCTGTTAAAAGAGGTACAACATCTTTTCCCTCCAATCCCTAGTGCACTTTCTATTTCTTTCTTAAAGTAGTACTGGCTCGGGCTGGAGAGATGGCTCAGTGGTCTAAAGCACCTACTTAGAACAAGCTTGGCAAAGCATCAGGGACGGCAGTTCAATCCCCCAGCACCACATGCCAGCCAGCCCCACCCCCTGGTGGGCTGAGCTGGCCACACACACACACACACCTCTCTCTCTCTCTCTCTCTCTCTCTCTCTTTCTCTCTCTCCCTCTCTCTCTCTCTCTCAAATAAATAAAAAAAATTAAAAAAAAAAGTAGTACTGGCTCATTGCTAAAAAAGAAAAATAAAATTTCAACAATATAATTTTGTAATTGATTTATTATCTCAATAGAAAAAAATTGTTAACACTTATGCGTATTCTAAATATCCTTGTATTTAGGTAATTTTTTGAAGCAAAGCATCTTACAAGCTTGTTTAGATTTTTTTAAAAAAATATATATTTAGTACAGGGTCTACAGGGCCTCACTACACAGATCAGACTTGTAGTGATCCTCCTGATCAGCCTCCCAAGCGCTGGGATTACTGGTGCGTGCCACCACACCCAGTCTCAGTCAGTCTCACAGCATCCTGGGGCCGGCCGGCTCGGCAGGCCTGGGATTGAAACTAGGCCTCTGCATGTGTCTAAGCAGGTACTTTAATCCACTGAGCTGTCTGGCCGGCCCTTGGGCTTGTTTAGTTAGATATTGTCATGCTTTCTTCACAGATTTATTTTTAAAACTGAGACATATAGTAAAAGTTCCTTTTTTGCACATTTCTATAATTGTTAATAACCACATATAGTCATATAACTATCGCTACAGTCAATATATATATAACATTTCCAAAAAAAGAAACATTCTAACATTTCTACTAAACCCCAAAACATCATCACTTTATATTACTTGGAATGTACTCTTTTCCCTCATGCTCCCCTCTAGTGATTACTTACCTGTTATGTCTCTGTACAGTTTTTTCCAAAAAATTATGTAAATTGAATCCTTTTAATCATAAGCATTTTAGATTTACTCATTGTTGTAGCTGTGATAAGCTCAGTTTTTATTTGTGTTTTGCTAAGTAATATTAGCTTTTCCTCTATTCATAGAATAAACATTTGCAGTGATTTGGTAGCTATAAATTGCTGTAAACTTTGACATACAGGATTTGTATCAACATAAATTTTCTTCCTTAGCCACAGTATTGATGGGTCTTTTTGTATATGTTGGACCATACTGGAAAGTACAAATAAAGTTAAATGTTTTCCATAGTGGAAAATATTGTGCCATTTTGCATTTCCACTAGTAGTACATGGGAGTTTCAGTTATTCCTCATTTTCCTCACCATTTGTGGGTTTGTTTTTTGTTGTTGTTGTTGTTGTTTTGTTTTTTGGTTGTTTTTTTTTCCATAATTTTATTGAGAAACAAATAACAATGAGACAGTTTCAAATCAAATTGGTAGGACAGTTCCAATAATTAACACATTGCATACCCTCTTCCTAGTGATTATTTGCTGTACAAGATGCAGACAATGATATCCTATTTACAAACACTATTACAGCAAATCCCTCTGTTCATTAAGAGAATGTAACTATATACTAACCATTTTGAATACACAGATACAAAATGGACATTCATCTGCATCCCCTTTTTTGTTTAGTTCCGTCATTTGAATATTATAGGTGTGGGTTTTTTTTTCTTCTAAATTTTAGTTATTAATATGTGGTGGTGTCTCATTGTAGCTTTAATTTGTATTTCCTAAGTAAAATGATGTTGAACATCTTTTCATGTACTTCTTTGTAATTCCTAGATCTTTTTTGTTAATATTTCTGTCATTTTCACTTTGTATTGAGTGATAACATTTTCTTCTTGTTGAGTTTTTAGAAGTCTTTATGTATCCTCAATATGAGTCCTTTGTGAAATGTGTATTTGGCAAAAGTTACCTTCCATTTATGCTTTGTCTTTTCATTCTTTTAACAGTATCTTTTATAGAATACAAGCTTTTCACTTTGATTATATTCAGTTTATCAATGCTTTTACTAATGGATTGTGCTTTTGCTCTGATATCTAAGAAATCTTTGCCTAATAACAGAATGCCTGATTTTTTCTAAAACTTGACATTTTGAAACAAATTTATGTTTAGTTCTGTGAGCCACTTTAAATTGAGGGGTGTGTGTGTGTGTGTGTGTGTGTGTGTGTGTGTGTGTTGTGGTGCTAAAGCTGAAACACGGGGTCTTGCACATGCTAGTGAAGCACTTTACTACTCAGCTCCCCAACTCTGGAGTTTTATAAAAGGTGCAAGATATGGATTAAAGTTCCCTTTTAAAAAAATGAATTCTAGTTCTTCAAGCACACTTTGTTTAAAAGACTGGCCTTTATCCATTGAATATTGCAGTGTTTGTTGAAAACCAAGTCATCATTTCTCTGTGAATCTGTTTCTAGATTCTTCTTTCTGTTCCAGTTGCGCTTTGTATCTGTTGTTGGCCATTATTACTGTTTATGTAGTAACTGATGTACCCTTCAGTTTAAATAAAGTGGTGTGAGTCTTGTCTTCTTCCTCCTGCCTCCAATTGCCCAGGCTCTTCTAAATTTTTTATTCTAAATTATAAAATACACTTGATCTTTTTAAAGCCCCACTGGTAATTTTATTTCAGTTATGTGAAATGTGTAGATCAGTGTGCAGAAAACTGACTTAACAGTAATTGTACCTCTGTGAATATATAGTTTTATTTTCTTTTTCTTTGCCTTATTGCTGGTTGACACCTGTTATATTAAATAGGAACGGTAAGAACAGATGTTTTTCCTTTGTTTCTAATCTTAGGGAAAAGTATCTATTTAATATTTTAAAGTTAAGTAGAGTTATAGATGGCCTTATTTTATAACTGACACAAGTCCAACTTTATAGTTCAGGCTGATCTCAGATTTGCAGCAATACTCCTGTCTCAGCCTCCTGAGTGCTGGGATTACAAGTGTGCACCACCATGTCCAGCATGGTTTGGTTTTGAGACAGGATCTCACTATGTAGTTCAGGCTAGCCTTAAACACAGCCCACCTCTGACTGAAGTTATTTCCTGTGAAACATTACAATACAGGTTATTTTACTGAAAATCATTTTATCTATCCTTAAATATGAATGTTTCTAAAACTATAATTACTGACTCAGAGGACATGACCATTTTCATAGCTTCTGAGACACATTGTCACATTGGCCTTCAAAAAAATCTCATTGTAAGAGCACCATGCTCACGTACCAAAAGCCTTAGGTTCAATCCTTGGCACCAAAAAAAGAAATGTATTCAATGACATACTTAGGTGGGTGTGCTGGCACACACCTGTAATCCTAGCACTTGGGAGACAGAGGGAGGAGGATTGCCATTTAAGATCAGCCTGGGTTACGTAGTGAGTTCAAAACCAGCCTGAACTGAATAGTGAAACCTGGTCTGGGCAGTGTAGTTTGGGAGGTGGTATGGGGGGTGCATTCCTGCCAGTGGACTATGAATGTACTTAGTTCTTAGAATCCTTTATCAATAGTCAAAAAGGGTAGAATGTTTGATTAATAGTTAAAGTCAATGGATTTAGTTTTCTAAATAGTTCACAATCCTGATTAATTTGACATGTTAAACTTCGTATAAATTATATTTTAAAAATCTTTCCAGAAATTACTATATTGTCATACTTTAATAACTTTTTTTTGTGATCTTGCTAGGAACTTTTTAGAAAAGTTCGAAGTATCTTAAATAAATTGACACCACAGATGTTCAACCAACTGATGAAGCAAGTGGCAGGACTTACCGTTGACACAGAGGAGCGGCTGAAAGGAGTCATTGACCTGGTCTTTGAGAAGGCTATTGATGAACCCAGTTTCTCTGTGGCTTACGCAAACATGTGTCGATGTTTAGTAACGGTAAGAAGAAAGGAAGGCGTAAAACCAGAAATCTCCAAGAGGTATATTCTCCCCTCACTACACATTCTTCCCAGAAGTGTTATTGGGGCAATGTAAAGGGGAGAATATATTTTTAGCATTTATTAATAAAATATCTTCATTGAATTAAAAAATTGTGCTTTTTAGAAATGTATTCTCTAATATACTAGTCAGGAAAGGCACATGAGATGGTTCCATCCAGTGTGAGTAAGGTTAAGATTTAAGTTAATTTTGTGGCCCTGAAGATGCAGCTCAGTGGTAGAGCACTAGCCTGGCATGCACACGGCCCTGGGTTTAGTCCCCAGCAATGCAGTGAAACTAAAATTAATAAGTAATATGAAATTATTGTCACAAGTAACCAAATTTTCCTGGAGTATCATCAAAATAAACTAAATGCTTCCTTTTGCATTTAACTAAATTTGATTTTAAACAACCTGTTGGTGCTAGTCCTAGCCTATATGAAAAGATTTTTGTCTTTTTGTCAAGGTTCAAAACTGATAATTTTGGGCTGGGGAGATAGCAAGCGCAGGATCCTGAGTTCAATCCCTGGTACCGCCAAAAACAAAACAACAACAACAAAACCTGATAATTTCATCTCTTAGGAACAATTAGATTTCTCTGTCTTTACATTGTCCACACTGTTAATCTCCACAGCCTGTCAAATCTAGGACAAAGCAGATTAGGAAACTAAACAACTTCTGATTATTGTTCATTGAACTCTATTCTGCAGTTGTAAAACTACCATGTACCACCTGTGTTTTCTGTTCCTATTTCTGTTTCCAAGGTATTTGTGTCTGAAATCAACTTTTGAGGTTTTTCTTAATTATCACAATCCACTGTCGTGCTGCCTTTGCATCTTAGAAATAAGGAAGTGTAAACTTTTGTCATCCTAGCCAGGGGTAGAGGTACACACCTGTAATGCCAGTACTTGGGAGGCTAAGGCAAGAGGATTGCCATGAGTGCAAGAGCAGCGTGGACTATGTAGCAAGACCCTGTCTCAAAAAACAAAAGCAAAATTGTCAGTTTGCCTGTATTTTTGAATACCTTTATCAAAGGTAGATATATCTGTTGGGACTTGGAAAAGCTACATGGAGCTCAAAATCCATTCTGACAAAAAATAACATTTGTAAGGGGGACAAAAATCACAGATGATATTTTCTACTGTAGCAGTATACTTATGCACAAAGAAATAAATTGGAGAAATAAAATCACTTTTGGTGCGAATGACTTTTATGGAACAAAGAGAATTTGAATTGATCCTAAGGAATAAGGAACCAAGCTCAGAGAAAGAAGAGTACTTCAGCATGACATATGCTTGCAGAGACTGGTGTTGGACTCTGACAGTGCACAGCTACTGTAAAATTTAAGTTGCAAATTTCTTCCATTACACTTACTGATATTATAACCTGAGAAGTTATTAATCTGGCTTTGAAACCCCAGCACCAAAATAAATTAAACAAATTAATGAGAATAGTTACTAATATCTTCAAACCTCAGATTTTAATCAATAAAATAAGTTTGATTCATATAATTTATGGTGTTTAGAAGGTAAAATTAAATGAATTTTACCACATTAAATATTTAGCTCATTATTTGGTGTATAGCAAACCATAAATAAATAAAAAGTATGTAGGCAATGGGAAACCACCCAGGTCTAGATTATAAAGATGGTGAAATGGGTGGCTGAACAATAAGCATGATTATGGGGCCTGGCAATGTACCTTGGTGGCACAGAGTGTGCCTGGCAAGCCCAAGACCCTGACTTAGATTCCTGGTACCCAAAAAATAAAATGAAACCAAAAAATGAGTATGATTATGATAATAAAATCGATTTTTCTAGCACCTGTAAGGTTGCAATATGATTAAGCATTTTACATGTAATAGTATTAATGGTTTTTAGAACCCTGGGAGGTTGGTTTTCATTGCTTCCATTTCATTGACTCAGAAACTGAGACAGGATAATCTGTTTAGTACACATAACTAAGTGGCAGTGCCAGAATCCAAATCTGGGATTAATGTAGTCACTTATCATACTGCTTCATCAGATACCATGGTTTTGTAAAAGCAAAATGATTCTCTGTCTCATGACCCTTATTTTTCATAGTGGCAACCATCACTTTTTCTACTCACTAATTAAAATGAGGACTACAACCTATATCCTCTAATTAACACTTTAGTTCCTGTTTCGGTTTGTGTCTAGGTATCCCCTCCAAGCCTCATGCAGTCATTGTGGCGGCTTCTAGAGTTTGTGATTAATTCATGATACAGTGCAGGGATTATGGCTGAGTGCTACACTTGCCCTGGAGCAGGTACTCTGCATACAAATGTAAGGAGGGGAAAGAGTCTTGCTCACTGTGCAGCCACAGCTGCTGCTCCTTCCTTAGCTCCTCCCTTTGCTGTTTTCCATCACCATGAGTGGCTGCCCTCTGCCCTGTGCCACCATGTCTCAGAGCCAGCCAAGTATGGACTGAAACCTCCACTAACTGGGAGCTGCATAAACCTTTCCTTCCTTAGTTGAGGATGTTGGGTATTTTGTCCAGGCAACAAGAGAAAGGTAACAGAGACACTGCTTCTTCCTTACTTTTTACTTTATCCTGTAGGAGTAAATAGCTTTTCATGTATTTTAACAAAGGAGTGCTGCTGATGAAAATGACCTTTAAAAAGGTCTAGGAAAAGAAAAACTAGATTGGAATAGGAAAAGATTATAGATAACACTTATGAGATTTTAAAAATGTGTTTGATTATTTTAGATTATAAAATAACCTACTTGAATAAATCAGTGTAGAGATATAAAGATGGCATAGCAGATGTTAGGATTCTTCAGTTACAGCACTAGCTGATTGCACTTTCCCTATACGACTATCTGTATGAATGGCTTTACCGTCTATAATATTCTCTGTATGCATAAAATTACTTGAAAACATAAATATACACATACAAAGAGATATTTTTAGTTTTGCTTGAATTGCATTATAGCGCATAAATATTTTTTCAGTTTACTTTTTCTAACAGTGTACTGGGCATTCCCTTTAGGCTATTACAGATACATTTGACTCATACTTTTTTCACTTGTCAGATATTTCATAATATGCATGAACCATGTTTATTCAAACCCCCCACTGTCTTTTGTAGATTTAGTTTTGTTTTGCAGCCAAAATTATTGCAGTAAATGTCTATTTATCCTTACATTTGGTAGCTTTTATTTCTTGAACATAAGTTCCTGAAGGTTACACATTAAAGAGAACATATTTTACTTTTTTAAAAGTATGACATACCTGCTATCTGGAAAAAGAAAAAGTCGTCATTTTTTGCACTTGCCAAATTTTTAAGGACTCTGCTCAGGGCTGATTTTAAGTTATTGAATTTGATAGTTTAATAGCTCAGCACACCACTGTGGCTTGTGCACACGAACATGTAAGTGTACAGGTCCTGACATGAACGTCCCTTCCGCCTCGGTCAGTAGGTACAGCTGCACTCTACTCTTCTTTAGTGGTGATCACCGTCTTGAGATCTAACCTCGTAACTGATTTCCTTTCATTTACTAGAAGCCTAAAGTAAAATGGTAGCAGTGGGATAAAGTCAGAGCTTTCTAGTAGAAGCCAAATACAAACATGAATAATCATGGTTATAATCTAAATGTGAAAAACTAAACTTTTGAAAAGAAAACTCTTTGAGAGGGGGCCTGGCCTTAGCTCAGTTCTTTATGTGGCTGCTTCCACAAAGCTGTCAGCCTCAGGTTGCTGTAGTTCGATCCCCACAACACCCCGGCCAGCCGAACCACCCCTGAGAGCATTCGGAGCAAAAAAAAAGAAAGAAAAGAAAACTCTGGATACTCTCTTTTTTTTTTTTTTTTGGCAGAACTAGGGATTGAACTCAGGCCCTTGCACTTGCCAGGGAAGCGCTTATTCCACTGAGCCATCTCCCCAGACCTTCTGGATACTCTTACAAGCCTTTGAGTAGACAAAGATTTCTTCAGCAAGGTACAAAATTAACAGTCTGCCAAAGAAAAAAGTATTAATTTCAAATGTTAAAATGTGCCATTGGGGGGAAAAATGTACCATTGGTTTACAGTATCTTTTGATATAAAAAGATAAAGCCACAGCCTTAAAGAATGTTACGAATGCCTATAAAATGACATAATCTTAGGATCCACTAGTAAACAGGATGAAAAAGCAAATCAGTAATGGAGGAAGAAAAGTAAAGGTTAGTAAAGAAATGAACAATCCATAAGAATGAAAGTCCATTTACCTATAAACTTTAACAAAAGATATTTATCCTTATGTGTTAAGGAAAGTAAAATAAGCCACAATTCTGCACAGTTCACTTCTACTAGACTGGAAGAAATGAAGTCATTTTAATTTTAAGTTGGCACAGATAGGTACAGCCACCTTGTGCAGCAGCATTGAGGAGGCTCTTACCCTGCCCCCTGCGGCTGCCCTGCTTCATATAGACCTCAGAGAAGTTCCTACCTGTTCTCTAGAAATCACAGAATGAGAACATTTACTTGTATTTTGGTCCTAATTGTCAGTAATCAGGAATAATTGAAATATAGGAGGTCTGAGGATATAGTTCAGTAGTAAAACACTTGCCCTGGATTAGGTCTGTAGAACCAAAAATAAAACAAAAAATAAAAAGGAATATGCCCTAAAGAGGATAGTAAGTATACTATAATTGTTTTGATTAGTGAATCTGAATAATAATATATAAATAATAATATATTTAGTTATATTTATATAATTAACTTATAATATATAGTTAATACAAGTACCATTTTAAATTAATGAAAAATCAGGCACTGTGACACATACTTGTAATCCCAGAACTGAGGGAGGCTAAGGCTTGAGGATCCCAAGTTTAAATCCTGCCTCGGCAATTTATCTAGACCCTGTCCCAAAATACAAAGTACTGAGAATGTTAGCTTAGCTCAGAGTTTGAGCCCTGGGGTTGACCCCTAATACCTCACCCAAAAGAAAAGAAATGACAACTTAATAAAGTAATGCTAAATGTATCTGCATGAGTCAGCCTCAGGATTCCAGAAAAACTGGATACAGTGGCACTTGCCTGTAATCTCAGCACCCTAGGAGATTGAGGCAGGAGAACTATCAATTGGAGCCTAGTCTGGGCAGTGTAGTTAAAAGCCTGTCTCGCAATACAGAACCAGGGATGCAGATCAGTGTGAACACCTTGGATTCAATTCCCAGTACTGCAAGGGGAAAAAAAGCGAAAATCCTAAAAATAGGATTTAAAAAACTAAATTCTTAGAGGTAAACATAAGGATAAATCTGCCTGACCTGGGATTTGGCAGTGAACTATTAGATGGAACATCTAATGGGACAGCAGCAGGGGCCTACCCATTAGTGCAGTTGTTTAAGTGCCTGCTTGAGCAAAGCAGTCAGGCTCAGGATGCTGAGGTTCAATCCCCAGATCCTCATGCCTTACCAGACCTGCACTTAAGGCATCCTGAGCGGGCCAAAAAAACCAAAAGGCCTTCTCATGGGACAGCAGCAATATAATAAACTGCATTTCACCTGTATATTTTTGTGTTTTAAGAGGCAGAATCAAAAAAGTGCAAAGATCTGTGTGTGGTAGTGCACGCCTGTAATCCCAGCACTCCTTTTTATTTTTTATTTATTTATTTATTTAATTTATTTATTGGGGCTGGAGAGATGGCTCAGTGGTCTAAAGCACCTACTTAAAAAAAAATAAGCTTAGCAAAGCAAAGGGACCGCGGTTCAATTCCCCAGCACCACATGCCAGCCCGCCCCACCCCCTGGTGGGCTGAGCTGGCCACACACACACACATATACACACACATAAATAAATAAAATTTAAAAAAAAATTTAAAAAGAAAATAAATAAATTTATTTATTTATTTATTTATTTTGTGTGTGTGTGGCCAGTTCAGCCCACCAGGGGGCGGGGCTGGCTGGCATGTGGTGCTGGGGATTGAACCACGGTCTCTGTGCTTTTGCTTAGCTTAGCTTGTTCTAAGTAGGTGCTTTAGACCACTGAGTCATCTCACCAGCCCCCCAGCACTCCTTTTTAAGAGGTACAGACAGGAGGATCAAAAATCCCTGGGTTTGATTCACAGTACTGCAAAATAAAAATAATATACAAATAAGACTAACTTGATATATATATATATATATATATATCTGTCTGTATATGTAATAAAATTATACAAATTGCAAATATTAAACATCAAATTTTGAGATAATGCAAGAAAGAAATGAGATTAAAGAAACTACGCAGGGGAACTAATTTTGGCTTTTGGTAATGTCAAGTTAGGTAATTCAGATCACCCTCCTATAAGGGACAATTGAAAAAGCTAGTTGCAATATTTTTTTAAATCTGGCATGTGTCAGAAAGAATACTAAGGCTAAAATCATAGAAAAGATAGAGATCCAAGAAAAGAATGAAACATTTGATGAAACTTCCCTGGGAAGAAGCAGCTAAGTTGTGAAACACTTGAGTTTTGTAAATTTTCTGGAGGGGGCCCACAAGTTGAGATTAGTTCTCACTAAACATTATAGTAGAAAAGCTCTAATAAATCCTTTTTTTTTTTAAGTGGGATCCAAAGAACAGAACATTTAGGAAATGGGTGAGCCAGTTATGACCTATTTTCTTAAGGACTAGAGTTGAAGATCAGATCATCTCAATCCTTGAGTTTGGGTCATGAGATTTGACATAGTTCCCCATAGGTACATGCAAGAAACCAGCAGAAATCTTTTTAGAGACATAGTAATACTAATCTTGATATTTCTTTAATGATTTTTTAAATTTTATATAAGTACTGTGTACTAACTGATTGAGCCACTGGAGCTTCTGAGTTTTTATTTCAAATATATTGCATACAGCTAGAAATGATCATGCATACAAGAGAAAAAAAAAATAGCTGCAATGAAAATGAGCTAGAAATATGTCGCAGATACTGACTGTGTCAGACAAAGATTTTAAATGTATATCTATATATATGCTTGTGTGCAAGGTTATAAAGACAAGATTATAAAATTCAACCAACAACTAGAAAGTTTAAGAAAGAAGTAGAAATGCTACAACTGACTTTTATGATAAACTTAAAAATTAAATGGATGGGCTTTAATAGTATGCCTGACATAACTACATAGACCTGTGAACTAGAAGAGCGGTCCCTGGGTTTGATTTTGTTAAACATGAATGAAGTACAGACACCAAGTCAAAGGGAGAGTAGAAGACAGGGATCCCAGTAGGGACGACAGTAAGTCAATCTAAGTTTGCTTTAGATTGGGGGTCTCAGTATCAGAGGTGATTGAATTAAAAAAAAAAAATCATAACTAAAAAGAATGGCTGAGAAATGTTTTATAACTACTGGTACATTAAAGTCACAGGTTTTTTGTTGTTGTTGTTCTTGTTGTTGTTTTCTTTTTGAGACAGGGTTTCTGAACTCTGTAGAGTCCAGGCTGGCCTCACACTTGCAATGATCCTCCTGCCTCAGCCTTTTGAGTGCTGGAATTACAGCCATGTGCTATCATGCCCCACTCAAGCCACAGAATTTTTCAAAACTGTACAATCCTGAAGAGTGAATATTTTGTTTTTAGGTATTTAAAAGGATACTTTTAGGCTAGTGATAGTAAAGCTACTGGTAGTGGGAAAAATATTAAAAACAGTAATAAATTGTCTAAGATTTCTTAACTAGGACACAAAATATTACAAACAAAAGTTGGTAAATTGGAGCCAGGTACAGTGGTGTATACCTGTAATCCCAGGTAGTAAGAGGGCAGAGGCAGAAGGGTTGCAAATTCAAGGTAAACCTGGGCAATTTAACAAGACTCTGTCTCAAAATAAAGTGAAGGGGTGAAGGTGTAATTCAGTGGTAGAGTGCTTACCTTGCACGTAGGAGGTCCTGGGTTCAATCCTCAAAACCAAAATTAATTAACTTTGTGAATTGTGTTCCATTAAAATTAGGAGCTCAGGAGCTGCTTGCATGGTAAAGCAGGTGCTCAGCGCACACAAGCCCTGGGTCTAGTCCTTAGCACCGAAACAAAGAAATATTGTTCAGCAGCAGATATTTTTTTAAAAAGTAAAAAATGTAAACTACAGTATCAGATAATTACAACACAAAAATCCAATAACAGATGTATAGCAAATGATTTTAAGAAAACAACTAAAGATCAATTTTTAAAACTCAGGGGCTTTTTCAATGTACGAGATACAAACACTTCACAAAAGGATTTAGCCAGCTAATTTGACAAATGTGTGAAAATTAACCGACAAGATGCAAAATAACGCCATACATAACACATTGCTAAATTTGCCAGGAGTTGACATGAATGTGAAGTACCAAGAATGCTCAGTCCTACCAGTGAGAATCCACATTGCAGCAACCACTTTGGAAAAGAATTTAGCACTATATACTTCAACTAGAGTTACTTTTCTGCTATAACTAGCATTTGCAATTAGAACAGTCCCAATCAGTTTACATGCATTTCTCTTTCCTTCCCTTTTTTTTTTTTTTTTTTTTTTTTTTTGCGGAACTGGGGATTGAACTCAGGCTCTTGTGCTTCCCAGGGAAGCATTTATTCTACTGAGCCATCTCCCTGACCCCAACATGTACTTCTTTTTTTGGAACCAGGGATTGAACTCAGACCCTTACGCTTGCCAGGGAAGCGCTTATTCCACTGAGCCATCTCCCCGGCCGTACTTCTTGATATAGTTCTTTTTTCTTTTTTTTAAAAGATTGATTGATTGATTGATTGATTGATTGATTGATTTAGTACAGGTCTCGCTACGCAGTTCAGACTCGTAGTGATCCTCCCACTGCTGTGATTACAGGAGTGCACCATGACACCTGGTTTCAGCAGCCAGCATGGAGTGGGGTCAGCATGGCATGCAGTACCAGGGATCGAACCCAGGTCCTTGCGCTTGCCAGGCAGGAACTTAGACCACTGAGCTATCTCCCTGGCCCTCTTGATATAATTATCAGGAACTATATTAAAATGTTTGAACCATTTTTTATGATTAAAAAAATCTAAAAGTAGTGTCCCTCAGTAGTAGAATGTATCAATAAATTGTCCTTATGCAAGGAACAATGAGCCTGAACTATAACTCTGTGCATATGGGTAAATCTTAGCAGAATAATAAACTTGAGGGAAAAAAAACAGGCCCAAAAGATGCTATGTAATTTATTTAAAGTTCAAAAATGAAGGGCCAGCCAAATAGCTCGGCTGATTAAAGCACCTGCCAGCAGGCACAGAGGCTGGGGAATCCCATCTTCTCCTCCCCACCCCCTGCCCCGCCTGCGGTGCCAGCCCGGGGCATGGAGACAGCAGTTGAGACTGGGTGTGGTGGTGGCAGCACACCTGTAATCCCAGCTCTTGGGAGGCTGTAAACAGGTGGATCACTCTGAGTCTGATCTAGTAGTGAGAACCTGAACACCCTGTAGACCCTTCCCTAAAATACAAAAATAAAGTTCAAAAATGAAAAGAAAGAAAAAAAAAAAAAAAAACCCATGGTATGTGTATGTACATGTCTGTGGTGTTAGATAAGTATTTTTTTTTTTTTTTGTAAGACAGAGAAAAACAAGGACATGATATGATGAATGTCGAGGAGATTTTATAACTTTAGGAGGCAGGAAGGTGTTGCTATGGAAAAAAACTTCAGGTGGTTTGGGAGGTTTGTCCGTGTTTCGTTTTTGCTCTGGTGCTATTAAATGACAGTATTCATAGGATTTCCTGGTTGTAATTCATTGAACTGAACTTTTAAAAAATTATGAAAAGCAAACATGGCTTTTGAGCTTTACTATAATGTTTAATTGTTTAAGGGAAATATCACTTAGTGGGAGAGCATTTGCCCAACGTCTTCAGTCCCTAAAGCATATATGGAAAATGTTAAGATTTTGACAGTGAATACGTTTGAGTTTCTCTATGTTATTTTGTACTATATGCAAATGGAAACTAGCCTTTTCTTTTTCCTCTCCATACCAGATATTGAACTCAAGAACTCATGCATTCTCAACAAGCACTCTAGGCCCTAGCTCTTCTTATTTTGAGACATGGCATTGCTAAATTGCCCAGACTTCCCTCGAACTTGAGATCCTTTTTGTTTCAGCCTTGCTGGAATTACAGGCATGCACCTGTAAGCATACTTACTAAAAGAGACTTACAGAAGAAATTGTTGTAGTAGATTAGGCTTACCTAAACTACACTGTATATACTGTAGCTATGTACATATGTACCTTTCCATAGCACTGTGCTTCCACCAAGATAACCATAAAGCTTAAAGAGACCCTAGGAGATAGTAAACCATGCCTCTAGGACACACCATTGTTCCTACTAGTTCAATTAGGAATGACCTTTACAAACAGCAAAGCATTTATCATAACTGAAGAAGCTCCTTCTTAAAAGTCCTGTAAGATACAGGCTCCCAAAGGCAGTAACTTTTGTGTTCATTACACAGTTCTCCATGTCTAGAATAGTCCCTGGCGTGTGACAGGCCCACAGATTATGTTGTTAGTGAGTGAGAAGCTTGAATGGAAGAATTGCCAACTTCAGAGAGTTTCTTTCATGCCTAGTGATGACTTTGTTACCTGTCCTCTCTGTTGTACCAGGCCTGAATTCCTCAGCTAGGAAGAATAGCACTGAAGTAATTAACCTTAAGCAATCTATGTCCTGTTATTGTAGATCCAAAAAGTTAGTGTGTTGCAACTTTTAGCGCTTAAAATAAAAATGTGAAAATAATGACAAAATTGAGTGTAGGAAGAGACAAATAGTGAGTATCTCAGAAATGAAACGGGCTGGGACTTTACCTCAGCAGCTCACGCACCTGTCTGCAAGCACGAAGTCCTGAGTTCGATCTCAGTACCAAACAAAAAAAAGAGGGGGAGACATAAAACTGAGATGACAGTATAGCTAGGTCGAGTCCCCAGCACCTCAAAGATACACCCAAAACAGACATCAAGTCAACCTTGGGCATCAGCAAGTGGCTAAGGTCAATAGAACAAATAGGAATGTGCAGCTTGTCTAATAAAAGATCAAAAATGTATTGAGGAAAATATTGGTTGCCAATAACCTTCATAACTTATACCCCCCTTTGATAGCCCCGTTTGAATCTGTAAGTACCCCTCACCACTGAGTACCTCTTTGGGTGTATCTAGTAGAGATGCATTTTGGCAGTTGTGCATTGTATGCAGAGTGTTTGTCATGTACAGTTTTAGCAGGTGATTTTCTAAGGTCAGGGCAAAGTTACTCATAGAGGATACTGTATCACGCACACTCCAAAGTTATGTTTGAACAATTGTTTTACATTGTTTACATTTAAGAACTATCCTATAGGGCTAGGTATGGTGGTACACCCTTGTAATCCCAGCAGTTGGGGGCTGAAGCAGGGGGATTATTGTAAGTTTGAAGCCAAGTCTGAACTACCCAGTTAGACCCTGTCTCAAAAAAACAAAATGAAAGAACTGTCCTATAAAAATGTGCTTTAAAGTTAGCACAGAAGTACCATTTGCTTCCATTATACTAGTTGTCCTAAATAGTTAACTCAGACTGACGCATGATTTTGAAGCAAAATGGCTACTGGGTCATTTGTTACTAGTAGCATCTTTATGTTTGGAGACAGCATTGAAAATCATGATGGTGCTCACCAAGGCCAAGGCTTGTTCTTCATTTTTTTCCTTTTCCTATTTGACTGTCATGATACCAAACAGATGACAGCCTTTGATAATTCTGGAAATTCAATTATTTGAGAGATAAAAATTGTCCTTACCCTAGCAAAAATATTAGCAGTACAAGTCCAGTGGCTTGACAGAAATTACTGTCTGCTACTGATGACATTCATATCCAAAATTACTGAGCAATCTGCACGTGGACAGGCCTCATTGCACTAATGCTGCGCCATTACTTTACTACAGTGTAAAATTAAAAGCTAGATACTTTTTAGTAAATACAGTTTACCAAGCAGACTTACTAAGTATTCATGCTGATGCCCATGTTCTCTGAGAAAGGAATTTACCTCTCAAACAACCCATATAATAAAACACACACACGAATCCAGCCATATTGGCACACACCAGAAACATGCTGTTCAGGAAGCTGAGGTATATGGATCTCAAGTTCAGAGCCAGACTGTCTCAAAAAAGGATTAGGGATATAGTTTAGTCTCTTCTTTGGGTTTATTCCCCAGAATTAATCAATTACTAATCATAAACCTACTATGAAATTATAGTTGTCTAAATACTTTTTTGTTGTTGTTTTTGAGACAGGATCTCACTATAGATAGTTCAGGCTACCTTTGAATGCACTGTGTAGTCCAGTCAGGTCTCATACCGTGGCAGCCTCCGAGTCCTGGGATTGTAAGTGTATGGTATCAAGACTGTTTTAAATACATTCTTTTCTTATTGGCACACATCATTTTCACTCTCACTATTATCTATATCACATTTGCAAGTGTCTACCTTGTCTGTTGTGGACTAAATGTTTGTGTCCTCTCCAGAGTTACGAAGTGAAGCTCTAACCCACAATGTGATGGTATTAGGAATTGGGGCTTTGGGAGGTGATTGGATTTAGATGAGGTCATTGGTATTCTACATCTAACCCTCTGTAAGAGGAGGTAGAGGTACCCAGTGCTTCTCCCTTCTGTGTAAGGACACTGTAAAAAGCTGGCTATCTTCAAGTCAGGAAGAATGTCCTCACCAAAAACCAAAGCTGACAGCACTGTGGTTTTAGAGTTCTCAATCTGTGATATTTTGTTATAGCAGCTCAGGCAGGCTAGACATTCATTCTTCATGTTCTATTCCAACTAACCAGTGTTAGCGGCTCTCCTGAGAAGCCATTGTCCACCAGACAATACATGTTTACTTAATAATGTAAGGATCCTGTTGAATTTATTATCCTTTAAGGACAAAAATGTACCATAAATCACTGTTCTTAAAGAATATGTTCTCACTAGCGCCTTCATGTTTTCCAAAGCCCTGTCAACAATCCCCAGACAGCATTACCATTATGCTCCAAAACAAGTCTTAAGGAAGCTGCACAGCTGTGCAGTCACTTAGGAATAGCTTATTCAACCCTGTGGCTGTTATGCTGATTATTTGGTTTTAATATTTCCATGTGAAGATACCTAAAAAGCATATGCACAATCACCTGTTCTTTATGCCCTGTATATGCAAAGCTTCCTTTACTATCATTTGGGGATAGATGTTCATTTCTCTTGCTTTTTATAATTCTTTCCCTCATTGCATAGGGAGCAATTTTGTTTATATTCTTCCTTTGGTAGCTGTGTTATTGTAAAATAGGTTACTCTAGCTTTTAATCACAGTTATTACTATATGTCAGCCACTATTATTTGCTTCACTTAGGCTATCTCATTTAATCTTCCAGCAGTCCCAAGAGGTAGACATTATCATCCCATTATGAATAAAACAAGTCTGGTGATGCTAAGTAATGTGGTAAGAATCTTTCAGCATCATTAGGGTTATGACTAGACTATCTCCAGAGCACTCATTTCAGGGGCGAGGGAGATGGCTCAGTGGAATAAGCACTTCCCTGGCAAGCGCAAGGGCCTGAGTTCGATCCCCAGTTCCGCAAAATAAAAAAGCACTCATTTCAGCAGCCAACTTCTATAACGTTAACTCAGTCTATAGTCATTAGAATGTCTTATACACGAAGACCCCCCAAGGGGCAGTGTACTCACATAGTTGATTAGTTGTAGTATTCCAATCCTGATTTTGTGACTCAAATTCAAGTATTCTTTCAATTTCAGTGATCTTTATACCCCAATTACAATTTTCTTAATTATGATTTATTTAAAAGTGTTTCCACAAAACATTTCATTGGAGTCTCAAAAGCTGCTCTCCTTCTTGGACACAGGTACTGTGGTTCTCTTGTTTTAGATGTTAAAACTGAAACTTGAGTTAGAAGAATTCCCTTTGTGTATATACAAGGTAGCAAGCCTTTTGATCCTTTTCCTAGTTCTTTCCATATACTCTTCCCTACTAAAAAGGAATGAAAGGCCTGGCTGAGAGATCCTCCTTCTCTGTGAATTTATAACATAGCTTTTACACTTTTGTATTGAGAAATCCTGTCTCATTTTACCATTTCAGTCTGATCATGTCTCTCCAACCATCGAAAATTATATTTATTGTATCTGTATAATATTTTGAGTGGGGAGTTAGGGAGCCTATTTTAACTATGGTCCTTCATAGTCAGTGGTTTGGATTTTCATATGATTATTCACATTTCTCCCATTTTCTATACAATAAACCCATTGTTCAAGAAACAACTAATTGTGAATGATAGACTGTGGCCCAGGCCATTTTTTATCTTATTATCAGTTATATGTATTTACTGTAATTGCTGCTGAAGAATATGCCAAGAAGCTGAGTAGGACTCTGAGTGTTTTGACTTGTTTCTGGACAGCAACAGGTTAGATGTTAAGTACAAATTTTTAAAACTTAGATTGTTCTAGAAACTAAGGTCATGTTAGTGCTCCTGTATACCAGCCTATTCATATATACACTTCTTAGTTCTCTTTTGTATTTCTTAGTGCACTGTCATGTATTTAAGGTCCTGCATATTGAAGATAAGAATTTGCTTTGGAAAACCTTTGCTTTCTTGTAGGATTCCTATCTTGGCTGATTGTAGAGTAGACCTGATTATGAAATGACTTGCAGTTGTTCGTGTTTTTGTGGCTTAATATTGGAGTAGGGCTATATTAGCTTTTCTGTAGTTTTCTAAGAATTTACTTGATAATATTCCCCTCCTCCTAAGTTAATGTTTCCCGATGAAGAGAAATGTTTAATATAACACTTGATACCTTGGATGATTAGAGCTGGACTTATTAAATAATTTTCATACATCATAGGACATGCCATCATTTCTAGTACAGGTTTACTATAGCATCATTGTTCTCAATTCTCAAGAATTTCCTGAGGCTATTCAGCCTCAAGCAGGTCCAGTCTGCTGTGATAACGTGAACTATTTTGTGAGTATAAATGTAGTACATTCTGTTTTCAGTATTTTCTCCCTTAAAGTCTAGCGCAAAGATCATGTGTTTATTCCAGAATTTTGGGATCCACTTTGGAATTCCTGAAAAGTCATTTTACCAGTCTTTCAAAATAATGCTCAAAGAGATTTCATCTGTAACATAAATTAGCATCATTGCTGTGGCTTACTTTCTTAATATTCTTAACCTACTCACAAGAATGTCTCTGTGTTTAGTTACAAAGTAACACCAAAGATAAAAGCTTACTAGACAACAATTTTTTTGAATATGGATGGACATCTTTTGATCATCTTGTCCCTAAGTGGCGGCTTTGCCCTCCACTTTGGGTTGTTCTGGATGTCAAATGTATGTTTCTAAAGTGACTGTTAGACTAAACATTTGGTACACTAGTGTATTCTTTGGGCACATAATAAATAATTCTAATATACTACTAGATAGTGATAATCAGGGTAAGTACTGACATTATCACATTAGGATGTTCTTCTGAGAAAAAGATCTCAAAAATCCTAAAATGTTCTCCTTTTTTCTAGAATAAGAATCTTACCTTTTACATTAGTTTTTCCCCTGCCTCTGGCCATGGAATTCTCCCATGCAAATTTTCTGTTTTTTCATATAAACTAAAATTCTTAGGATGGCAGTTTTTGGTTTGGTTTGGTTTGGTTTGGTTTGGTTTGGTTTGGTTTGGTTTGGTTTTTAAGATAAGGTCTATGTAGGTAGAGGGTCATAGCTGTAATGATATTACATGGATTTCTGAGTCACCTACAGGCAGAGTCGTAAGAGATGCTGTACATTTGTGTGAGGATAATGTGTATCATTTCTCTGTAACTTTTAAGGCATTTTAGTGTTTAAATCATGGAATGCCTGAAGCTCAGTTTTAGAACTCTTGTAAAGTGCTTACCTGTGGTTCAGTCAGCAGTGTTTTGCATAACAGAAAGCACATATTTGGAATATCTTTAAGTGATCTTGCTCCTTTTGCATTTTCCTATCTGGATGCAGCTGAAAGTGCCCATGGCAGATAAGCCTGGTAATACAGTAAATTTCCGGAAGCTGTTACTAAACCGTTGCCAGAAGGAGTTTGAAAAAGATAAAGCAGATGATGATGTCTTTGAGAAAAAGCAGAAAGAACTTGAAGCTGCCAGTGCTGTAAGTATTTTTGTAGGTAGTGTTTGTGAGCTTTAAGCATTATCAAGTAGAATTTTCATAAAACCAGCTGTAGCACCTCTTTTTCTACTTTAAGAGGGACTGATAGGATTTTTTTCTGTGCAAAATTGACAGCTAAGACATTTCATTCCTGGGCTGGCCAAATAGCTCAGCAGACTGAAGTGCCTGTGTAGGCAGAACCCAGCAACTGGGGCTCGATCCCCAGCTTGCTGTGCCAGCCCTGCCCCCAGGGTGTGCTGAGAGGGTGACTGAGACTGGGCGTGGTGGTGTGTACCTGTAACCCCAGCACTTGGGCAGCTGAAAACAGGAGAATCACTCTGAGTCCCATCTACGGAATGAGACCTTGTAGACTCTGTACTAAATACATTAAATAAATAAATAAATAAATAAATAATTTTTTAAAAAAAAAAGACATTTCATTGCTGTTCACACTGACCGTTAGAAGAATTCAGCCCTCCACACCAAGTACTAAGTCTAAATCTGCATTTCAGAGAAGTTGCCAGGTTCTAGAAATTTAAACTGGGTGCTGAAGAGTCATGTCAGAGTCTTAAAGGGAATCTGACCCTCAGAATAGGCTCCTGGTCTTGGTGTCTGTTGTGAAGTACAGCTCTCCTCATCCAGATGGTATTATTATTTCTTGCACAACAGCCGGAGGAGAAGACAAGACTTCATGATGAACTGGAAGAAGCCAAGGACAAAGCCCGGAGGAGATCTATTGGTAACATTAAGTTTATTGGAGAACTCTTTAAACTCAAAATGCTGACTGAAGCCATCATGCATGACTGTGTGGTAAAGCTGTTAAAGAACCATGACGAAGAATCCCTAGAGTGCCTGTGTCGCCTTCTCACTACCATTGGCAAAGACCTGGACTTTGAGAAAGCAAAGGTAAAAATACAGAAACTGGAAACCTTCAGCAGGGCCACAAAAATCATCTGTCTTGCCCAGCAGTCTATACCATTTAATTTTCCTTTTTTCCTATCTCATTGTTAGGGTTTAGTTGTCAGTACTTTTTTCCATATTTACATGAAATCAGAAGTGAGGAGGGTTCCAGATTATATACAATCTAATTTGTGAATTGTTCAAGCTATTTGTTCCTTGTCCTTTTAATTTTCTTCCAGAGCCATTTCATAGGTCATCTGTTTATATGATAAGGTATGAGAAGAAATGCTACCATGGGTCAGGCCTAAGGGGATTGCAGAAGTAAAGACGATATAGTGGCTTTACTAAGTATATGGTCTAACTAGTGACATGATTATCTAACCATAGTAGAAAAAATCATCAAAAATACTATAATCCAAATAGAATATGCTGTCATTCAAATAAGAGATATGGAAATTTAAAATGGTCCAGAGAAGGTCAAGAAATGTTCTAAAATATCTGAGTCTACTAAGATGATGTTTGTTCATGACATAAAACCCCAAATATCAGTGATTATACAAGACTGTGGTTTATTTTTCACTTACATAAACAAAATTCACAGGTAAATTTTTATAGCTTAACCTTTCCTAAGGCATAACCCTGGTCCCTGTTATTCCCAGCAAAGAAAGTAGAAGAAGGGCAAAGGACAGTCAAATCTCTCTTAAGGAAGGTTCCAGAGCTGTAATACTATACAATGTTCCTATTTATATTCTGGCCTGAAATTAATTACATTACCAAGACCAGCTGCCAGGGAGCCTGAAAAGTGTAGCCAGGTATGTGACTTAGTGGTAGAGCTCTTGTCTGACATGTACAAGGGCCTGGGTTCGATCCCCAGCACTTCTCCCAACCCACTCAAACATTCTACCATTACTGATTACGATTAATATTGTCATGGTAAAGTCACATTTGGCTTTCTCAGACAAAATAGTAGAGATTTTGTCTCTTGCAGCCACGTATGGACCAGTACTTTAATCAGATGGAAAAAATTGTGAAGGAAAGAAAAACCTCATCTAGGATTCGATTCATGCTCCAAGATGTGATAGACCTAAGACTGGTAAGTAGGAGAAAATAAAAAAAACCCACCAGCATAATCTCTGTTAAGTAATTAGGTTGAGTAAGGATGTGCTAGTGTTACATTTGTAAAATTGAATGCTTTTGGTTGAGGGCTCAGAACTTGAATTCTCTTTCATGAGAGGTTATATGAAAGAACAGAAGGCCATTTGGTCTGTTACTTGTTTCTTCTTGTTTTAATTACCAAACTACTCTGTCATTTTGAAATTGGCCACTCTAAATTCATTTTGTCTCCCTAGAAGTCTAGTGATTAGGATTTGATACTCTGTAAATTCTCTGTTCAACTTCCCTGACCCTTACATTTGAAATCTCTAAAATGGTTATGCTAACTGCCTTATAGGGTTGTTGTGGAAGACTTAGTGGGATAACTCTCTAAAGTGCCAATTCATAGATGTTTTCTTTCCTATGGATTTTCCTATTTAGGCCTTCTCCTCCTGCTTTTATTTTACCTTCTCTGAGATGTATACAGTTTTATCACAGCTACCTTTTTTCTTAGTTGAACTGTTACAGGGATTGCAGCTGAAAGTGAAAAGTAGGGAGCCATCATAATAGTTACTTTGCTAAGCCCAGGTGTGATCTTAGGACCTTCATCACCAAAGCCTTTGCTGCTTGATCAGAATTTGCATACTAATTCAAATCTGTCATCTATATGCCTTTAATCATTTTTGCTTGTATCAAATGTTGGTATTATATCTGGGAGCGGTAAAGAGAAATGTTTATATTCTTGAGGAGACCACTTATATTTTTGTAGAGGGGATACCCAAAGGGCAGCATTGTGTAGCACATTAAAGGATACCAGAATCATAATATGAGAGGAAAATAAATCCTACTCATCATCAGTGGAGAAGTACTATGAAACATGATATGACCTGACTAATAATACATTGAATTAAGACAATGCCAAGGAATCTTCTCTCCCCCCACCCCGTAGGGCTGGGAATTGAAGAATTAAATCCAGACAGAGCCTTGCACATGCTGGACACATGCTGTTCCACTGAACTTCAGCCCCAGCCCAGTATTCTCATGCTTCTTGATTTCTCTTATCTCTCTGCTTTTCAAATGTAGAAAATAATGATAATTATATTGAAGCCAGTCTTCCCATCATTTTGTACATAAGCTGCTGAAGTGTGCAGCTGAGCTGGTTAGGGTTGAGTTAGGAGACTTTAATTTTTTATCTCTGATCCATAATCTATATAGCATTATCTATGAAATAGATGAGAAACTGCCGTGATCACAGATTTCGTATATGTTTCGAATCCCAGATTCTTTTATATTTTCCACATTGAGATTTTTTTTTAAATAATATATTTGCAGATACCTGACTGGTGACTTTATTTTCTACTTTTACAGTGTAATTGGGTATCTCGAAGAGCAGATCAAGGGCCTAAAACTATTGAACAGATTCATAAAGAGGCCAAAATAGAAGAACAAGAAGAGCAAAGAAAGGTCCAACAGCTCATGACCAAAGAGAAGAGAAGACCAGGTAAGGTGGAAATCCACTGGGCTTGGGAGGAGCTGGGAACTTGAGGGATAGGTATGTAGAATTCTCTATGCAGGGATGAGATAAGATCACAAAGAAAAACCCAAGAGCCTGGGAGATGGCTCAGTAGAATAAGTGCTTGCCTGGCAAGAACAAGGGCCTGAGTTCAATCCCTGGTTCCACAAAAAAAAAAAAAAAAAGACAGAAAACTTTAAGGGGCCAGGGAGAAGGCTCAGTGGAATAAGCGCTTCCCTGGCAAGCGCAAGGCCCTGAGTTCAATCCCCAGTTCCGCCAAAAAAACCCAAAGAAAAACCCAAAAAATATAGCAGCAAAGTAAAGCAGTTTTACCTGGAGAATAGTCATTGAATAAAAGCAGGAAATAAATGTGATTTCTTTGACTTCTTTAAAACTTCATAATTGGGGCCAGCAAGATAGCTCAGCCATCTAAAACACGTGCTTAGGCAAGCTTAGGCAAGGTGCAGGGACAGTGGTTCGATCCCCTGCACCACGTTTGCCAGCCCCGCCCCCAGGGCTTGCTCAGCCGGCCAGAGTCTGGGCGTGGTGGCACATGCCTATAATCCCAGCACTGGGGAGGCTGAAAACAGGAGGATCACTGTGAATCCAAGCTGTGTAGTGAGACCCTGTAACAATCAAATACATTTAAAAAAAAAAAGAACTTCATAGTCAAGGAGCAACTTCTCTAGATAGAGGATTGGTGAATGATAGAAAACACAGTTCTTCCCTCTAAAAGCTTACAGTCTATCAGAGAAGGTAAAAGTACCCCAGGGAACATTTCTGTCAAACAAATAGAAAATATCACCAGTACAAATGTATTCCCTAAAGGGACACACTAAATTCAGCAGCATGGCTGTTCATAAAGTCCTGTGTCTAGGAAAGTGAGACCTCATAGCAATAAGAACAGAAAAAACATACAAAGGCAAAAAAAAAAAAATGAAAGTCAAAAAAGCAAGTATTTATATCTGAAAAATAGTCCACTGATAAGTTCAGGGACATTAGACAAGGAAACCTTTTCAGAGGAAAATCATAGTTGTTCTGTTTTCGAGGCTGTTTATTTAGGGGGAGGAAGTGTCCTGGGAATTGAACTTGGGATCCTGAACTTGCCAGGCAGGTGCTGCACCACTGAGCTAAATCTCCAGTGAGGCTGTGTATTTTAAGATGAACATAGCACACATTACTATTCAGTTAAGTGATCAGAGTTGTTATTAGGCCATATAGTACAGTGGCTGAAAACAAATTCTAGAGTATTTGACTTTGAATGTCTGCTCTCCTACTTCATGTATTACCTTGCAAGTTATTTTATCTGCAAAATGAGATTAATGATAGTATGTGGGATTTGTGTGAGATTAAAGTATTCTATGAAAAGTATTCAAATAGCATTTGAGTCTTAGTAAATATTCAGTTACCATTGGCTTTATTTATCACAGACACAGTTGAGCTCATAGTGTAGTTGTTAAGAGAGATGAATACACCACTGAGAAAAGTTACTGCAGGTACAACACTTAACCTTCTTCACCCCAGGACTTACAATGCTTTTCAGGTAATTTCTTTATTTTTTATTATTTATTATTATTTCCATTGTAATTATTATCATTTATTTGTTATTGAACTAAATTGAGAGACATATGAAAGCCTAAACCATGGAGGATATCCACAGATGACTAAAGGACAAAAACAAGTTTTGGAATAGTGAAAGATACAGAGCAAGTGGAGAGAAGGAGCAAGGATAAGTATAGAAAGAGAGAAGCGAATATGTTCACGTTGAGCCGTATCAGCACAGAGAAAGTAAAGTATGCAAAGTATACAAGGATAAAGACAGCTTTGGGTTGACAGTTTGGAGAACTTTCATTCATGCATTTATTCAACAAATATTGAGTTCGCAGCACTTAATAAGAAAAAGTTCCTTATACAGTTTACATCTTTGACTGTAGCAGGGATAAATATTGAAGTAAAATGAATTTATTCTATAGAAAAATAAAAGAGAGTATGTGTGGAATGCAAGTTTTCGTGACTAGAGACTACAGTTTTATGTTTTTAAATTTTAAAAAATCGTTCATTTATTTGGCATAGGGTCTCCCTACGCCACTTGCGCTCACAGTGATCCTCCTGTTTCAGCCCCCCACTGCTGGGGTTGCAGGCGTGTACCCCCACGCCCAATTTCAGTGGTTGTGGCACAAGTCGGCAAGGCATGCGGTACTGGGGATTGAACCCAGGTTTTTGCACT
This sequence comes from Octodon degus, assembly GCF_000260255.1. Taxonomy (NCBI): domain Eukaryota; kingdom Metazoa; phylum Chordata; class Mammalia; order Rodentia; family Octodontidae; genus Octodon; species Octodon degus. Next base: position 4,884,423 of record NW_004524668.1, read on the forward strand.
TGGCAGGCAGGCACTTAGACTGCTGAGCTATCTCCCAGGTCCTAAGACTGCAGTTTTAAATAGAAAGATTAGGAAACTAATTAAAGTTGGTATTATTTGAACAAAGACCTAAAGCAGGTGGAGAGGTAAATCATGTGTTTATCTGGGAAAAGAGGGTTTTAATTTTGGCAAAGGCCCTTTGGCAGCATTTTTAAGGAACAAAAGAAACAGAATAAAGTGGCTGGAACTCTGGGTCTGAGAAGGAGAATGGGGAGCAGGGGGCTGGGGTACAGCCAGAGTCTGAGTCTTGAGAATTTGGTAGGCCCTGAACTAATAAGGAATCTTGTCTCTTTCTCCAAGATGCCAAATGTGTTTCAAACAAAAGGATGACAGGATCTGGCTGGAGTAACACTGGCCTCAAGATGAGACAAGGGTAGAAGCAGGGAGGCCACAGAGCATGTTTCTTCATTGATCCAGCAAAAAGATATGGTGGCTTAAAACTGCTCATGTTTATAATGATTGAGAGGGGCTAGGTTCTGAATATGTTTTAATGTTTGAACTGAAAAGATTTACTCACAAATCTTTGATTTATTAATAAATTCACTGAGGGGCTGGAGAGATGGCTCAGTGGTCTAAAGCACCTACTTGAAACAAGCTTGGCAAAGCACAGGGACCGCGGTTCAATCCTCCAGCACCACATGCCAGCCAGCCCTGCCCTGGTGGGCTGAGCTGGCCACACACACACACACACAATAAATAAATGTAATAAATAAAAATAAATAAATATTTAAAATTTAAAAAAAAAATAAATTCACTGAGTGTGACGTGTCAGAAGGAAAAGTCAGTATTTTTCACCTTTGTAGCTAACAGGTTGGAGTAGCAGGTTTTCAGAAAACATGAAAGCATACTGGAATCACTGACACTGTTAAGTGAAGGAACTTTAAAATACGTGATTACTAGCTTGGCACACTGATTTATGCTTATATTCCCATCTATTCAGGAAGCTGAGGCAGGAGGATCACAAGTTCAGGACATGCAATTTGAAGGCTTTTACACAATAAGACTTCATCAGAATGAAAAGGGTTGGGAGTTCAGCACTTCCCTGGGTTCAGTGCCCAGTACCACACACATAGGCACACACACAAACACGTATATTAGTAAGAATTTCTATTTCATTTTTCTGAGTGTATTTCAGTCATTGTTCCTTTAGGTTTTGCCCTGCTGTGTCCACTGAAGGTTTCTTTGTGTCATTTGGTTTATTCTAGGTCAATAATGCTTCATGAAGATCCAGCATAAGCGGAGGGCTGCTTATCTTCATGCTGTCAAGGATGTTTTAGCAGCTTCTTTGGTCTTTTCTGTTGGTTTTAATTGGATTGACTGAATTAAAAATATTGCTTATTCTTTCACTATCAAACTGACATAAAACAAATAAGAGATGGGCTCACTCTGTTCTCCTTTGTAGGTGTCCAGAGAGTGGATGAAGGTGGGTGGAACACTGTACAAGGACCCAAAAACAGTCGAGTACTAGATCCATCAAAATTCCTGAAAATAACTAAGGTAAGTGTGACTTATAAAGTGCAGTGTATGAGCTGGGAACGTAATGAAGGTAGAGTACTTCCCTAGCATACACAGAGCCCTATCTTCAGTCCCCATTACTACCAGAAAAACACACAACTTACAGTAGTAAATGAGTCTAAAAAGTACTTCTTGATCTCACAGAATAACCATATTTCATATTTTATGGGGTAGGTTTTAGATACAGATACTTTCCTATAAGTCAATATTGACCAATGTATTCTGTGGTCCTGTCTAGGCAGGAATCCTTTAGTAGTCTAACAGTTTCTGTATTCTAACTGAGGGTGTTTAGTTTTAGTTTAGTTTAGTTTAGTGTTCCCAGTAATGGAGGTCAAACCCAGGGCCTCAGACTTGCTAGGCAAGCTGAGGAGTTTAAAGGAGGGATGCCTAGGTTAATTCTTTATTATTATTGTTGTTGTTATTATTATGTATTTAGTACAGGGCCTCACTACACAGATCAGACTTGTAGTGATCCTCCTGTTCTCAGCCTACCAAGTGCTGGAATTAGAGGAGCGCACCACCACGCCCAGTCCCAGTTGCTGTTTCAGTGCACATTGGGGGTGGGACCGACGTTCGGCATGCCACGGATCAAACCCCAGCCCCTGCACCTGCCATCGCAGATGCTTTAGTCTGCTGAGCTATCTGGCTGGCCCTTAGGTTAATTCTTAACAAGTTATGAAATGCTTAATAAAAGAGAAATGATGATAAAGATACCTGAGAAGCCTTAGCTATTAGCAGGCTTTTGCGCTCTGTATTTTTTTCTCTGGAAGATAAACAATTACTTCTTTAAATGTAAGTATGATGGTTTCCCATATCCAGAGCCAAAAATAAACCATAGAAGACCATTAGGAATCGTTCTGTAATAAAGATTTACCATGCTCTGCTTTCCTTTCTTTTGAGAATTCATTTGCAGTACAGGGAAAAAAAAATCTCCTAGCAGATGTTCTCGGCAGTAGGAGTTAATCTCTGTAAATAGAGCAAACGAGAATATAGAGAAAGTACAATTCAGTTTGGTAAAAATGGAAACTTCCACAGTCCATTGGCTTTTTCAGATCATTTGCAAGTCTCATTTGAACCTTGCTTGTGGTACTTTCCATAGTTCTGAAAATTGGAACCTGCCAGCAAAATGCTAAAGAAAATCTAAAGCGAATATTAAAAAATCAGATGCAAAAGGATAACTGACCAAAAGTTTAAAAACAGAATTAGAATTAAATGTTAAGTTATTTGTGTCTTCATAATTTTGTCAATGCTTTACCTCGGGATAAAGTATTTTCCCTCTGGGTCTCTCTTGGTGATACAATTAACCAGGCCACTGTTCTCTAAGATCCTGGGCCAGTCTTCTAATTGTTTTTGTCTCAGACCAGTTTCCATTGCTAGATGAATCTGAGTGTCATTCATCTCAAGCAAAAGATGTCTTCACAGAGCACAGTGGCTGGCATTCGATCCCCATCATGCCATGCCGGCCCCGCCACTGGGGCACACAGAGGCAGCAATTGAGACTAGGTGTGGTGGGGCATTCTTATAATCCCAGTGCTTGGGAGGCTGAAAACAGGAGAGTCACTACGAGTCTGATCTACATAGTGAGACCCTATAGACTCTGTACTAAATACATTTTTAAAAAATATGTGTTCAACAAAAACTTTGTTTTTTTAAAGAATTTCTGCAATATCAACCCCAACATCTTTGAAAATTGTATTAATATTTAATGATACTGTTTTTAAATGTTTTACTAGTACTACTCTATAGTTACACTGTAGGTTATATAAAGTATTCTAGAAAAAGTTTAAAATTTAAACATATTCCTTGTTGGGAGAGTCCTGTGAAAGGATGTTACACAGCAGGACAGCATATTATGGGTTGTCAGAGGATAGAAATACCTTTGTTACAAAGAACCACATTCTAGCTTTTAAGTTACATATGTTGTATAAAAATGTGCATGAGACACGGCACCTCTGTCTACTTGTCCTAACATGCTTGGAGGGTTAGAGATGATGGTCACCAGGTGCTTACCTCCCTGCACTCCCTGTCCTGTACTCCATTCTCTTTCTTCCTGTCCCCTTCATTGAATATTCACATCTCCTCCCTCCATCTCTAGCCCCCCATGAAATTTTTATTCTTTTGTTCTTTTTTAAATTACGGAGCATTGTTGGATGAGTAATCATTAGAAACTGCTTATATTTGGCAGATTAAAAAATCGTCTGAAATAGAAGGATCTGAGTGCATTCTTCAGATCAGTGCCTTCAAACTGTTTTGTGGAAATGAGTCCAAGGAAGTGTTCTAGATGCCACAGGAAACCCACTTTAGTGAGAACAGTTCCAGCTTACATTTCTCAAACTGGTGTTTTAAAATTTTGCTGTTAATATTAGTTCTGCACCAAAGAGGCAAAATAGAAGCTATTCTTTTGTAATATTTCCCATAAATGTATTGTGGCCGCTTCTTTTACAGCCCACAATTGATGAGAAAATTCAGCTGGTACCTAAAGCACAGCTGGGGAGCTGGGGAAAAGGCAGCAGTGGTGGCGCGAAGGCAAGTGAGACTGGTAAGTATTGAATGGCCCTTCTCTTACCTATTGGTGGCTTAGTGTTCACTTTGCAGCCAATTCCTACAGTCATTATTGCATAAGAGGGAAAGATCTAATCATGTGCAATTTCACATGCTGTAACTCAAGTTTCCTCCTAAGGATTCTTGGGTTTTTTTCAATTTTAATTCAGTTAGGTTAATTTTAAATTAACATTTTTATTTTTCATAGTCATTGTACATATTTATGGAACACAGTGTATCATTTCATGACAGTTTTGTATATAATATGTAATGATTAGATCAGGATTATTGATGTATTTATCAGCTCAGATATATATTTATCATATCTTTCTGTTTAGAATATTCAGAATGTTCTCTAGTACCTGATCTGAGATATTCTTGAAACTGTTGTCAACTGTAGTTATCCCGCTGTGCTGAAGAACATCAGACGTTATTCCAGCTGTCCAGCTATTTAATTAGGACTTTTAATCTTTCGGGTTTCTTGTTGTTCTGCTGTTGTCCACAAATTCAGTACAGTGAGAAATTATTAGAACCCCAGAATTAAAGGGAAGCAATATACAGAAATGTATAAGGGAGTTATAAAAGAATAAAGAATAAAAACACTTTCATAATTATCAAAAATCAGAAGCTGGGGAGATAGCTCAGCGGTCTAAGTGCCTGCCTGGCAAGTGCAAGGACTCAGGTTCAGTACCTGGTACATTATTAAATGAAAACGAAGTATATAGATAATATACTTTAATAGGACCAGCCAGATAGCTCAGCAGATTGAACAGCCTGCTTAGGCAGACTCAGGGACCAGGGTTCAATCCCCAGCCTACCATGCTGGCCCTGCCCCGAGGGTGCGCTGAGACAGCTATTGAGACTGGGCATGGTGGAGCCTGCCTGTAATCCCACCATTTGGGAGGCTGAAAACAGGAGGATCATTACAAGTCCCATCTGTGTAGTGAAACCTTGTGGACCCTGTACTAAATACATTTTTTAAAAAATCAAAAATTAAAACCTAAAGTAAAAATGTTTACATAATCATGAATATATCTTAATAAAGAAGCCCAGTTACAAAAAAGAAACTGCAATGTAATCCTCCTTTCTATATCTTCTTCTAAGGAACCATAATTTTGTATAAATTAGATTACAACATTCATATTGGTAAACTTCATTAAAATACAGTGTTTTGGGTTTTGTCTGTCTCTCTCCTGTTTACCACAACCAGTTCTGTGTCCTGCTTAGGATGATTTCAGTATTTTAAGACAAGTGGTTATAATGACCAATCTTTTACATACAGATTCCCCTCAGTCTTCTCAGAGGATGGTAGCTCGACCAAGAGATTGGTGTTATCTGAATTTGTTAGCAATTCCTGCTCTTAATCTAGGCATGGTGGCTAGCATTGTAGTCCCAACTGCTGTGCTCCGAGGCTGAGGCAGGAGGAATGCTTGGGCCCAGGAGTTTAGGGCCAGCCTGGGAAACATAGGTAATTCCCCTTCCATTCCTCCCTCTTAAAATATAAAAGAAAGAAATTCCTGGTCTTGGCCCCATCTTATGGATGCAGATAAATGATTATCTATATTTTAGTCATGTCATTTTTATTTTTTCCTAAATCCTCAATACCTATAGATGCTTTACGGTCAACTACTTCCAGTTTAAATAGATTCTCTGCTCTGCAACCTCCAGTGCCCTCTGGATCCACATCAGCTACACCTTTAGAGTTTGATTCCCGAAGAACCTTAAGCAGGTGAGAATCCCTCTTTCTGTGTTCACTCAAGGCTGTCCTATTTGCAGTATCGTTCCCTGTCTCATATGTGGGTTATGATCACAGTCCTATGGATGCGCTCCTTTTATCCCTAATGTTGATTTTCTCCTTTCTTCTTCACATAGTATAATAAGATAATAACATAAAATTAGGTGTTCGGTTTAGGACAAAATGGGAAGGGCAGATTATCTGGCAAAATACCTAATGCTGTAGTCTGTGTCCTAAGAAAGCTAGGTCCATTTAAAGAGCCCTAGAGGTGTTTCTAGGGCTCACCAAGCTGTTCCTCTGGGATGCTGTAGGATAACCTAGTACTCACAAGTGAATTAAAGAATATGGTAGCCCCCCCCCCCATATATTTCTCGGTCACACTGTCCTTCACTGGAATTTGAAGTCACTGTTCAGTTTTCTCTAGTCTGTGTACATTCTGATATCTTACTACTTTCACTTTTGTAGGAATGGTGTAGTCAAGTGTTGTACTGGCTAGTTTATCTAGAAACTGGAGGACCAGTGACAAAAGATTTATTTTATATAAGCACTTTCAGAAATAAAGTTTCTGTAAACTCTCAAACTTTCATATTATTATAATTGATTAGGAAAACTTAGCAAACTAGGTTACTTACTCTCGGGGCTTCTGAAACAAAGTACTGTGTACTTAGTACAAACCAACTTCTTAGGAGGATGTGGATTGTCCCTGAGCATCATTTATTGAATTGCAGTACTGTGGCACTTTGCACTGCCATAAATTTCCTTTAACGGCCTTACTTTGTAAGTCCTTGTCTGTGTTCTTTCATAATAGTTAGAAATTGCCCATTTCTGAGTGTTCTCTCTCTTTAATTTACTGCTTCTGAACTACCTTGAGCCAAAGAACAGTTTATAGCACTGAATAGAATTGCCTATTTAAAGCTAAATATGGAAATACGCTGTCTTTCTTAAAATGAATCAATGTATGTTTTCTTTTATTTAAGCTCATACTTTTCCTGCTGTCATTTTTTCGTCAAAAGAGTTTTTAAAACTAAAATGAATCATTATTGCTGACATTTAAACTAACTCAGTGGTAGAGTATATGCATAGCATTCTCAAGGCCCTAGGTTTAACCTCAGCACCAAAATTTCTTTTTTTTTTTTCTTTCTTTTTTTTCTTTTTTCATTTATGTATTTGGTACAGGGTCTCACTAAGCAGCTTGGACTCATAGTGATCCTCCTGTTCAGACTTTCTTTTTAAAAATTTTTAATTTTAAGTAATGTCACTTTTAGTGTTACAGGAAAAAAAGTTAAAATATCTTAATAAATACTCACTTTAAGTGTTCTGATTTTCACTTGTTTATATGTATTATACTTTGAAATATAATTGGCCCCTCATACCTCTAAAGTCTTGTGAAAAATTACTTACTTTCAACTATGTTACTTTAGAATTTGAATATAAAGGGGTTAGATTAAGTGTATCTGTCTTTACAGTCGTGGAAGCATGAGCAGAGAGAAGAACGACAAGCCGCTTCCGTCTGCAACAGCTCGTCCAAACACTTTCATGAGGGGCGGTAGCAGTAAAGACCTATTAGACAATCAGTCTCAGGAAGAGCAGCGGAGAGAGATGCTGGAGACCGTGAAACAGCTGACGGGAGGTACAGAGGTGGAAAGGAATAACACAGAGGCTGACCGAAGCAAGGCAAGGGAGGCAGGTGAGAGACCTTCTAGGGGCAGAGTGGGTAAAAATGTAGACTTTAGGCTTGGAAGGAATAGAAACATGACTGCAGTTAAAAATCAAAACATCATAGCATCACACGAACCAGCACCTTCAAAGGTGCAAGGCAGCTTTGTTGTTTTGTCATTCTCATTCCTTAGGTATGTCTTTGTTCATCAGTTTGAAATTTTTCTCCTTTCTTTACTAAGACTTACTGGAATAAGATCTTCTTGCTATAAATTAAGTAATTAATTGTCTTCCTTTGTTTCTTAGAATTTTCTTTAACGTCCCTCTGTGCATTACTGTTAAGACTACATATACTATGGAAAGTCCCTCATGTGTAAAAATTACATTATTGAACTGAAAGACAAAAAAAGGATAACAGATTTTTTTGTTGTCTTTATCTTCTATGGTAACCTGTAGGTTTTGTAAATATTTAACATGTATATGCCTAAAAATATGCTCTAGTAAGTCTGTAAAAATTATTTCACGTATCTGACCTGTGTTTCAGTTTTCTCAGCTGTTACATGGGGACAAGTATACCTATGTTAACCCTGTAAGGTTATATTGAAGATGAAATGAGGACTTAATATAAATGTAACTACTTAGAGCATTATGTGATGAATACAGAGTTTTCAAAAGATGTTAAGTGTCATGATGATAACAGTTATTTAAAGATGATTTTTACCATCTTGTAAATCTAACTCAAAGTAAGTTTGGCTACCTATATAACTTTCAAATTTGTTTGACTATTTAAATTGTTCTCTCCTAGTCTCTAAATGGATTTTAGAGGCAAATTCCAATGTTTTTGTCTTTCAATTGATTATAGACTTTCAGTCATGGAAATTTAGAGACATAAGACTTATCTGTACTAGGTACTTTTAGAACATAATAGAGTAAAATACAAAATTATGTGTAGTGAATAATTTAGCACAACTGATCCATGTATGTTTAATGTCTAGGTAATTCATTTATTACTGTTAGACACTGGGTTGTTGTTCCTAGTAATACCATAAAACATAAACTCAAAAAAATCTTATAAAGAAAGGAATTTAGTTCTATGAGAATACTTAGCAAAGCAACTATCTCAGTTACTTTTCTCTTGTTGCTGGGACAAAATACCCCACACAAAATTAAGGAAGGAAAATTTCATTTAGTTCACAGTTCCTGGTGGTTTCAGTCCAATCAGATGGCTTCAAAACAGAGTGGTACATAGCAGAGGGCAGTAGTTCATGGCTGCAGAAAACAGCAAGACAGCAGGAGCGAAAAGGGAGGAGCAGCAGGCAGCAGAGAGCAGGCCTCTCTCCCTTGTACTGCATTCAGGCTGTCCACCCCAAGGTTTGTAGCACTCACATCCATTATCCCAGCATTGGATCATGAATTAATCATAAAGGCTAGAAGCCCACCCCAATGACTGCATGAGGCTTTGGGGAGACAACTAGACATAAACCATAACAGTAACTCTGTAGAATCAGGGCAGGGAATAACAGAGAAGACTTTTCTCCTTTGAAGCACCTGTAGGGTTGAATCAAGTTTGCAACAATAGACTGATGTGGAGCAGAGGGAACAAATATTCTCAACAGTAGGAGTATACTGAGCATATTAGCAGTAGGAAGAGCCATGGCAGATGTAAGGAAGTGTCACAGGCATTCTGGCTAGTGCTGTTGTACACAGGGCCCAACCTGTGCACTAGTGAAGTCATGAGTCTAACTACAGAAAGGAAGAGAAAAGCTCTAATTATAAAGGTTCATTATATGTCTCAGTACTTTTGTAGATTATAAAATTAGTTGGTATATTCTATTCTAAAATATAAGACTTCTGTATTGTTTTTAATTGTCTTCCTTTGTCAAATTACATCTATTAAAAGCTACTGAAAAAATGTAACAACACATATTGTCAACCATGATCTCACCATATTAATGGTAATTTTTATTACTTTCTTTTCAAGCATTTATTTATTTGGTATTGCTACGCAGCATGGCATGCGGTACCAGGGATCAAACCCAGGTCCTTGTGCTTGCCAGGCAGGCAGTTAGACTGCCAAGCTATCTTCCCAGCCCTTTTGTTTCTTTAATTTTCTCCCTTTTTGGACTTATTCATAGGGAAAGCGGAAATTTCAACAATGTCAGCCCCTGAGAAGTGTACATTATCAGAAGAAGAAATGGAGAGGAAGTCTAGACCTATCATTGATGAATTTCTACACATTAATGATTTTAAGGTAAATAAAATATTAAAAAGCAGTTATAAAGAAAGCAACTACAAGGGCCAGGGATATAGCTCAGTGGCATAAACACCTGCCTGTCAAGCATAAGATCTTGAGTTCTATCCCTGGTACCACAAAAAAAAAAGCAACTACAGAAGGTACTCAAAATATGGTAAATGTTTAATTTTGTTTTAAAATTTTTTACAAGGGCTAGATGTGGTAGCACAGGTCTGGAGTCCCAGCATTTGGAAGGTTGAGGCAAGATGACCTCCCTGAATTTGAGGCCAGCTTGGGCTATATAGTGAGTTCAGGACCAGCCTCAACTATACAGAGATGCTGTCTCAAAAGAACAAATGGGAGGTGGGCCAAGGGGAGGGTTTACAGTAAAAGACATGCTCTTCTTCTCAGAATAACCCCACTATACCTTGGTTAAAACATTTATTTCATCATTTTTGCCACTTTCTGAAGCAATTCTTGAAGTCCTTTGCCATATCTTTACAAGATGTGATCAGGCCAGGGGTATAGTTCAGCGACATAAGCGTCTGCCTGGCAAGCACAAAATCCTGAGTTTGATCCCTGGTACCACAAAAAAAAAATAAAAAAAAAAATGGCAAGATGTGATCAAATGGCTACTGCTGACATTTGACCAGAAGGCAGGCTTATAAAAAGAATAAGGTGTGTCCTTACTCACTAAATCTGGCACCATGCAACTTCCACCTAGCTCTTCCCCAAAGTCAAAATAACCACTGAAGTTAAACATTTTTAGTGGACTCAGAACATCAAGATACAGCTGCAGCAGTGCAACTAAAGACACTCACGTATGAGCACTTCCAGGAATGCTTTAGAAAGTGGCCGGAAGCTGGTCATGGTGGTGCGCAACTGTATTCCCAGCATGCTAGCGCTTTGCCACTCAAGGCCACCCTGGGCTACATAGTGAGTTCAAGGCCAGCCTCAACTATGTAGTGGGGCCCCTATCTCAACAAAATGAAAAAAGGGAAGAAGGAGAGAGACAGGAATGATGTGTTTGAAACAAGGGAAGTGTTTTGTTGGAGGTTGACTGCAATGTGTCTTGTACAATAATACTTTTTATTTTGTGTATATAATAATTTTTTTTTTCATTTGTGTATTTGGTACAGGGTCTCATTACATAGCTCAGACTCATAGTGATCCTCCTGTTTTCAGCCTCCCCTGTGCTGGGATTACAGGCATGCGCCACCATGCCCGGACTTGGTCACCAGCTCAGTGTACCCCAGGGGGCAGGGCCGGCATGGCATGCAGGACCAGGAATCAAACCCTTGTCCCTGAGCCTGTCAAAGCAGGCACTTAATCTGCTGATCTATCTTGCCAGCCCTATAATAAATATTTTTCTATCACACTTCATAAGCAGAAAGGCCTGTGACTGAAAAACAGAGTAATTTGGTTCTGATCTAAGGCTTGGCTTACATAATCCAAGATTCACAGGGTTCAGTTTGCTTAAGTCTGGTACATTTCTGCCAGGTCTACCTGTCTAAATTTGTAGTTCACAAGATGGAGAGGTAGAAAAGAGTGGGTATGTCAGTCTAAGGAAAACCAAAGTAGCTGATAATAACAAGCAAAACCCACATCTTTTGTGTGTATGTGCGCGTGCGTGGACTACTGTAGTTTAAACTCAGGCCCTAAACTACATCCACAACCCTTTTGTGTATTTTTATTTTTGGCTGAGGCGAGGCTCATACTTTCAGTCTTCCTGCCTCAGTCTCCCTGAGTGCTAGATGTACAGACACACACCAGCACACCTGGCCAACCCATTTTTTTTTTTTTAACTTTTTAAAAAATCTTTTATTTATTTCTTTAATGGATACAAGGTCTCACTATGCAATTCGGACTCAGTGATCCTCCTGTCTCAGCCTCCCCAGTGCTAGGATTACAGGCATGTGCCACTGTGCTTGATTTCAATGGCTGGCACAGCACACCAGGGTTCAGGGGCCGGCACAGCATGCGGTACCAGGAATTGAACCTGGATCCTTGCGCTTGCCAGGCAGGCACTTAGACTGCCGAGCTATCTCCCAGCCCCCAGCCCATTGTTATTATAAGGCATTCCTGGTATAGTGATGGTCTTTCAGGTCTTTACAGTCATTGTATCCTCATTCTCATGTCAATTTCAAAGTATTACTGGCATTTCTTTTGCCTTATTTCATAAATAGAAAACTGAAGTACCAAGGGCCAAGCAGTGTTCCAGGATCAGACAGTGTAAGTGAGAAATGTCAAGCCATGGCTTTGAAATTGCCCTCCTTTAAATCTTACCTTCTCCTTGATCTTTACATTAAGATTTGGGTAAGATGGGCGTGCTACCTGAACCCGTGAGCCCTGCCATCTCATTGAAAGCAGTACCTTCATAGTTACTTAAGTTGTGAGGTCTTAGGACACATCGCATGTTGAAATCTAGTGGAGTGACTTGAGGTCTGGAATGACTTACCTGGTAAACCTAGCTCTTAAAGTAGTTATCAGATATATTAACTACCTTTGCTCTGGCGTTATATTATTAAAAATTCTTCCAAAATTACTTACAGACTTCAGGACCTAGTCATTTTCTGCTTTCTATACACAAAAATTACCTTGTGTATATCTCAAATTTTCTAAAATCCAGAAGTAGGAAGAAGTTTCTGATGCCATGTAAGGCAGAGAAGTGTGCTTTGCAGGAAGCCTAGGAGACATGCGAAATGAGTAAATACCAACTGAAAAGCACCAGAGAATATCCCTGATCCACAGCACATCGCTGGCTGGCTTCTTGGAAAATGAGAAGCATACTTGTAAACAACCAGCCCAGTTTTTCTTTCTTGCATGGAGATAGGCAAATGCAAAAAGACTTAGGAGAAAATTAAAGAGCTATAAAAGATGAGAAGCAGAGACAATAAAGAAAAACATAGGGGTTGACTTCTGACATCATTTGAAGGATATCCACAGTCAGTGAGGAGCTTTGCAGAAGACCCGCTGGAGAAGCATGAGCCCTCAGATAGGCCTGCAGTATCAAGGGCACCTGTGCCTTCATACTGGTTGTAATAACCAGCAGATAATTTTAGCTACTTGGGAGGTTTACTCTACGCAAGGTGTTGGTCTGCGTATTTTATATATATGCATGTAACCATCAAAAGACCCCTCCTATCCAGATGTGATGGCACAAGACTGTAATGCCAGCACTCAGGAGGCTGAGGCAGGAAGATCACTGCCAGTTCGAGGCCAGCCTGGCAACACAGCAAGATCCCATTTCAAAAATAACAACGAAAAAGACCCCTCCTAAAATTGTTATTACCATAATATCTTTTTACAGAAAGAAAATTTGAGATGCAGAGGCATAAGGTATCTTGTACAAGATCAGACCATTAATAAATGGTAGATTCAGGGTGCAGAGCCAGCCTTCTAGCTTCAGAAGCACACTTTGCTTTATTTGCTTTAGTGTATTAGTATATTGGGCTAAAAATTTAGGATCTATCCTAAGAGGTTTTTTCTAACATCTTAGAAGTGTTATTAACAGTGATATAAATAATATATATTGAGCCCTTATTTTGTGCCTGTATATTCAATATTTAGTACATAACCAGATTAAATGTCCCCTAGCAGAAATTGATTCCCTGGGCCGGCCAAATAGCTCAGCAGACTAAAGCACCTGCTTAGGCAGAGCTCATTGGCAGGGGACCCTGCCAGCCACACCCCCAGGGCACACTGAAATGGCAATTGAGACTGGGCGTGCTGGCATGCGCCTGTAATCCCAGCGCTTGAGAGGCTGAAAACAGGAGACTCACTACGAGTCCTGTCTACGTAGTGAAACCCTATAGTCCCTGTACTAAATTCATTTAAAAAAGGAAAGAAAGAAATTGATTGCCTGAGCCTTCAGAAAGGCTCGACTGCCTATATCCCAACACTTTGCCACCTCGCCTGCTATCTGATTTTTCTCAGGGTTTGAGGTCTTATTTGAAATGACCTGTTAAGCAGTCTTTCTCCTGACTACCCTACTGCCTAGTTTCCCTTTTCTTCACTAAAACTTTATTTATTTCTTTTGTAGCTGTTGCTCATTTATTTACTGCCTGTCTTTAAGGTCAGTCTTATCTGTTCTCACACTGGAATATATGCAACATTAAAGCAGAGAATATTGGTCGTTATAGATTCACTGTAGTATACCAGCCTGTGGCCCCTGAAGTAGGGCTGGCACATTTTACATACTCAGTGGATACATACCAAAGAGGGCAAATACGTGCATGGCGAAGGCAGACGCATAAAGCTTTGAATCCTGGCTACCTCCTAATACTTTGTGACTTTGGAGTATGACGATCTCTTAGCTTTAACTTCCTGCCATACAGTTACTTTAGGAAATCTGTAAATGTCAGTACTCCCAGACAGAATAACCTCAGCCTTTGGATCATGACATTGGCTTTCTAGTTCTTACACTATTTTCAGGATTGTTTGGGTTGTTTGGTTTTGGTTTTTGGTACTGGGGATTGAACTCAGGACCTTCTGCTTGCCAGGCAGGCACTTATGCCACTGAGCCATCTCTCTGACCCTGTTTTCAGGTTTTTAAATGATTATAAAATAAGCATATATGATCTTGGAAAACATATATTTGGCTCTGGCTCTCTGATTGCTTTTTCATAAAATTGTTAACCTAAACATGTTAGCCTTTTAAAACGTACCATGTTCTCTCTCTCTCTCTCTCTCTCTCTCTCTCTCTCTCTCTCTCTCTCTCTC